>NC_132784.1:130617798-130937977 GCF_048418805.1 Vulpes vulpes
TTCCTCCTTCTCACTACACTTGACTAGATATAGATAGATATAATTTTTTATTTTATTTTATATATATTTATTTTTTATTTTATTTTATATATTTATATTTATATTTTATTCATATATACATACATCAATTTATTTGTATTTTATATATTTATTTATTATTAAAATAATTTAATAATTATTTCATTTTATATAATTTTTTTAATTCTCAGTTCTAATTTCTTTTTTTTTTAAGACTCCACTCATTTATTCATGAGAGACACAGAGAAAGAGAGAGAGAGAAAAAGAGAGAGAGAGGCAGAGACACAGGCAGAGGGAGAAGCAAGCTCCATGCGGGGAGCCTGATGTGGGATTCAGTCCTGGGTCTCCAGGATCATGCCCTGGGCTGAAGGTGGTGCTAAACTACTAAGCCAACCGAGCTGCCTTCAGTTTTAATTTCTAATACAGCAAATATCAACAGATATATTCCACATAAGCAAAAACTTTGGGAGGTCCTATCTATTTTTTAAGGCTATGAAGAGATTCTGAGACTCACTGGCATTATATGTATAAAACTGAAAGAAAAGTCTCACAGAACAATAGTTTCCTGATGTTATTGTGATGCACCCTGATGTTTTCTTCTCTTTCCTAATCTATTTCATCCTTTAAAAAGTACCAGTCATGCCCACAAATAGTTCTTTTGCTAAAGCTTAAAAACACCGAAATAAAGCATGAAGATGATGTAATGTAATTTTTGGCAGGGGGCACTTTTTACTTAAATTAAACATGGTTGTTGTTGGAGACGAAAGTATCTAAGCTCAAACTGCCCCTTTGGATCATGTGTTCATTCCTAAATGGAGTTGAAGTTACTGTGAAGTTAATGAAGCTCAGGCTTTAAGTCTCCTCACCTACATGGGTCTCTTCTTCTAGGGCTCTGTACCTATTTTGTATGGGTCATCTGGAATTATTTTTCTTAAAAATAGCTACCTAATCTGTACAAGCTTCAGACCACACAAAATCTAGATTCATGCTTACTTCTAAAACCATTTTTTCCAGTAGATGTGCTAAAACTTTTTAAAATAACAAAACTGTCCTTTCCTGGTTAGAAATAATAGTAGTAATTAGAAACACAGCTGCTGTTTGCATTAAATCCCTTTAAAGAAATCCACTTGAGTTGGTTATCTCAAGGAAAAGGTAGCTGACTCTAAGGATACACATGTCCTGGGACTAGAGAACCATCCAGAGCAAGTCTGTCCCTTTCTCCAATAGAGACCACATGAGCTCTCACTAATGGCCTCTCTACTTCTTCCCTGTGAGTCTGTCCACTCTGTCCTCCTCTTTTTACCACTGGGTTTCTTCATACCCTCACTTTGGCTCTGGTCCACAGTGGGCCCTTATTGGCTCTCATAGCTAGCCAACCCCAGTCTCTCCAACATCAAGGTTGTTGGCCTGCCTGAGATGGGTCACCTTTGGATTAAATGCCCAGTAAGCCACAGCTGGGGGCATGTGACAGGATCATGAAACACAAGCCTCAGCAGGGAAGGACACAGAATCTGTAAATAGGACTTTATTCCTTAGCAGAAACTGGTCATTCAAACTTTGAGTTTTTGTTCCATATTCTTAATTAGACTTTAAATTGATTATTTCTTTAAAAAATATATTTATTTATTTTAAAGATAGAGGGGGTAAAAGGGGAGGGGCAGAGGGAGAGAAGAGAGAGTCTCAAGCAGACTATACAGAGCACAGAACCCGACATGGGGCTCAATCCTATGACCCTGCGATCACGACCTGAGCCAAAATCAGGAGTCAGACACTCAACTGACTGAGTCACCCAGGTGCCCCTTAACTTGATAATTTTTGAAGTGCCACTTCCAAATACATGTGGGTATTTCACTTCAGTTTCCAAAATTTGTTTAATTTTGGAACACAAAATTTTTATTTTTGGCATTTTCCATTTAAAAAAACATTTTTCTTTTGGAGTGTATCAATCTTCCAATTGCCCACCTTCTTGATTTTTTGCAAATCGTTAGAAATTTGGTGCAAGAGAATGATTTCAAAGAAATAATGTGCTGCTTAGTTTTGCTACCTGTCAGTCTTAAAGAATGGTGATGACAGAAGAATCAATAGTATGCATAATAAGAAGTTTAATTATATTCTTAGATGCTGGAGAATTTCATTTTCATCTTGGCCTTTGATTGGTGAGAAAGATACACAAACTCCCTGTGTTAGTCAATTCCAAAATGTCTCCTTTGTCTCTGGAGACACCCTAGGAGTCTCCAAATGTTCAGTGTATTGTGTGCTACTCCATGTTATTGCTTTGTCTGTTGGTGGTGGTAAAAAACATGTCTCTACAGCTTTTACACACACACACACACACACACACACACACACACACAAAATCTGGAAGCAGAAGCACTACATGAAACACACGTACAAAATTTAAGCCCTCTGGATAGTCGCAGGAAAGAAGTCAGGAGCAGAACAGGATGCACGCCTCAGGAAGTCGATGATGGGCTTGGGATCCATAGCTGCTCAGACACTGCCCCATTGTGAAAGTCACGCAATAGACAATTGCCAGACCCCACCCTTTCCCTGTAGCAGACGACCCTGCAGGGCAGTGGTTTTCCAACTGGGGTCCTAGGACCAGCAGCATCAGCATCACTGTAAACTCACCAGGAATGCACATGCTCGGGCTCCTCTCCAGACCTGCTGAATCAGAGACCCACAGGTAGGGCCCAGCAGTGGGTTTTCATAAGCCTTCCAGGTGATTCGGATACAGGCCAGAATTTGAGAACCACTGCATGGAGGCTTGCATTTCAAGGTAGAGGGATATGCAGCACGCACACACACACACACACACACACACACACACACACAAAGAGTACTTGAGACAGGACTTGTAAACCACAACACACTACTTCTACTTTCAGGTCTTTATTCAGGTTGTTTCTCTACCTAGAATATTCTTTCTCTCTCCTTGTCCAGGCTTCTCTGTTAAAACATTACTCATTTTTCTAAGTCAAAGCAGTGCAAAACCTACTTCCTTGGGGCACCTGGGTGGCTTAGTCCATTAAGCTTCTGCCTTCGGCTCAGGTCATGGTCCTGGAGTCCTAGGACGACCCCTACATTGGGTCCCCTGCTCAGCAGGGAGCCTGCTTCTCCCTCTCCCTCTGTCTGCCACTCTCCTTGCTTGTGCTCTCTCTCTTTGTGTCAAATAATTTTTAAAAAATTATTTAAAAGAGGGATCTCTGGGTGGCGCAGCGGTTTGGCACCTGTCTTTGGCCCAGGGCACGATCCTGGAGACCCGGGATCGAATCCCACATCAGGCTCCCGGTGCATGGAGCCTGCTTCTTCCTCCGCCTGTGTCTCTGCCTCTCTCTCTCTCTCTGTGACTATCATAAAAAAAAAAAAATTAAAAAAAAATTATTTAAAAGAAAAAAACAAAAAACCTACTTCCTCTGAGAAATTTCCCCAGATCCATCCACCCCTATGAAACATGAGCTCTCTCTTCTGAAGGGAGACCAACAGAACAAATCTTCATCCTAAACACAGTTAACAGTTAGAAGCTTGACATATCCAGGTAAAAATAGTTAGGAATGAGTGTAGGGGGCTCTCTCCCATGATGACTACTAATTGATGCCTCTGAATGGCACTTTGCTTTGCTTTCAATCAGGTTGTGCATGCTCCTGCTTCAAGGCCTGATTCTTCCCTCTTCTGGAATGTGTTTATCTGTGATCACAGATCAGAGGTCAGCAAACACAGCCCATGGCTTATTTTTGTATGGCCTCTGAGGCAACAATGGTTTATATATATATATATATTTTAAATGGTTAGAAAGAAAGAAAACTAATATTTTGTGACACATGAAAAATACATGAAATTTACATTTTGCCATCCATAACTACGGGCTTAGTGGAGCATGGCCTCACCCGCTCATTCACGTTGTCCTTTGGCTGCTTTCTAGCACCAAGGGTGAAGTCAGACAGTTGCAGCGGAGACCGGATGGCCTGCAAAGCCAAAAACAGTTACTGTCTGTCCCCTCACAGACAAAAATTGCAGACTCTTACTCTAGATAACCTCACTTTTCCCTCCCTCGCTTCATTCAGCTCTCTGCTCAAATGCCACCTCTTCCTGGACTGCCCTACTTAAATAAAACACATGTCATTCCCCCTCCCACACCTGCTCTTTGCAACCATATATGATGTTTTATTTTTCTTGGTAGCACTCATCTTCAGCTGATGTTATATATTTATTTGTTTATTGTAGGTGTCTCCTCATTAGAATCCAGCTTCATGAGATCAGAGCCTTTGTTTTGGTTCATTATCACCTGCCCAGATGCTCTTCATCAACATTTAAATAAATGAATAAATATTGTCTAATAAGAATCCCTCCCAGGACATTTCCTGGTGGTTAAATTATTTTATTTTTAGAGGGACAGGGGTCAGTTAGGTGTCATTTCTTTTTTTATTATTATTATTTTTTTAAGTGTCATTTCTAGACTAAGTGATGGTAACAGAGAGAAAAGTTGAGATACGGTTTGCCTTAAAAAATAAAGAACGTACATTATGGGATAATTTTTCAGTTAAGACCTGGAGACAAAGCCTTCAGACATGGTGGATGTTTATCGAAACAATTCCTCTGGCATGTAAAGAGAATATCCAGAGTTGCCAGTTGACATCCTAGAAATTTATTTTACCCACTTGTTTTATTTTAAAGAGGTTTTTGGGACTATTTTGTCCCATTCTGGTTCTCTTTTAGTTCAAAATTCTTCCTCATTTTAATCCAATTTTACAGAAAATAGAATATAGGCCCCAAAAATGGGTTCCAAGACATAATTGCTGTTTAATTTGGGATAAGAAATTTCCAGCATCACTCAAGAGCCTCAACTGATCTTCCCATGCCCCTTCAATCTGAAGTCAGATCAGTTGTTTTTAAAGGAATAGATCATCTATCTGCTTTTCCTTTCTTTCCCTAGGGCTTATCTTCCATATTAAGAAATGGCCTCAAGTTGACCTTGTGTTGGGTGAAGAGAGCATGGTCACCGGAATCACCCTTCCCCTCTCAAATAGAATAAAAGTATCCCTCTGAAAGGACAGATTTTATCATTATGTTAGGGAAAATTATACAAATAACATCTATCTGGGCAATCTGAATTATGAGATCACAAAGTTATGGTGGTTTTTTTCAGGAAGATACACCTTGTCACTTTTGGGCAAATTATGGCTTTGGTATTAAATTCTGAAGTTCTTGGTTTTTTTTTTTTTTTTTAATATGTATCATCCTCTAACCTCCAGAAAATATATGTGGCTTGGCCATGGCTACACAGCCACCTTATGACCCAGGTGTCCCGTTTCCATCTCCAAGGGCTCATTCATACATGCCCCTTTCCTGCATCCTCCAGCACCTCCTCAAAACACTCCCCTGCATTTTTCTCCTTCAGACCCACTTGAAGGAAAAGATGCAGGCAGACCATCATTGGGTTTCCTCTGTTTCATATTTGTCTAATTGTTGATTAAGAAGTGAGAGAGGCTGGTTTAAATTGGATTCTTTGTTTTAAAGGTACTTCTGGGCTCCATTGAGTGGAAAATAAAAACGAGTACATTCCTATATCAAGGAATGGTAGGACTTTTTGAGATTTGATGACTACAGGAATAAAATGTGTGTTCTTCAAAGTATACTAAGCACTTAGGTTCAGAAAATATTTTCCCAAAATACTCTTTGCATGTAAAACAAGAGATCAGTTTGTTCTGGCACAGATATATCTGGGAGGGTTAATGCCTCTGGGCTTGAAGAAACTGCCCCAGGGGAACACAACCCATCTGAGGGCTCTCATGATGGCAATTGATCATTTAGAAGCTTTACAATCCACAGAAAAACAAGAATGAGAAGAAATGTGAACCGGCCACAAATCATGACCCTGCACCAAGAAACCCTTTAGTTTCTGTGCAAGATGAAAATTCTCTGTCATTTGAAAAGGCAGGAAAATAAACATACTAACAATGAAAGTTTGTTTGTTGGAGAAATTGGGAGGAAAATAGTACCCAAGTCCTTTTAGACAGATCACAATCTCCCATAGGTTGGAACAACCAGAGCAAAAATTGAACTTCCATTTATCTACTCGAGTAACATTTAGTGAAATTATTTTGAGGACAGACTTATTTTTTAGTACATACTTTGCAAAAGTAGGATACGTATGCAACTTCCTGCTGCTACCTAGAGCTGAGAGTTCAATTGAAAAATAAAATTAGACAGACCAAAATATCTCTCAGAATGAGTGGTGCTATGAATAAAAGAAGAGATCGTAAAATATTCACTGCATGAAAATGAAAAATTAGGTGGGGGCCTACCTATGTTCTGGTTTTAGTCTCTCTCACTTTTGCCACACACAGTAGGCATTTGCTGTTTTGGTACATGTGAATGTCGGGCACCCATCAAGAGGAGCATGCATCGGATATTCCTTGTTTGTTTCTGGTGCTTTCTTCCTGTTCAAATCTGTAGAAACAGTATTCTAATTCTGCTGTGGAAAACCAGCCCTCCCCCGAGACTGAACCCAGCGCTGCCTGTGAACCTGAATCCAGCTGTGGGCTCCCAGGACAAGGTGTGTGCCCCAGGCTAAGAGAACCAGCACCTTCTATTTCCCCTGACAACAGTAATTGGTTCAGGAAAGAACATGTGGCCCAAACTGGACCAAACGGGCATAAAAGACTTAATTCAAAAAAAATTGGCCAGTGACCTGGACCTTACTGGACTCTTTCTCAGAAGATGTGCATAGGGACAGAGCTACTGCTACCATGCGTTGCTGGTGGGAATGCAAAATGTTACAGCCTCACAGAGGTGAATTCAGCAACATCTGGAGAGGCTGACAACAGAATGCAATTTATCATCTGTGGTTTTCTTTTCTCATAAAAGATGTTACTGGGGACAATTAGCGAAAATTGGAATAAGGTGTGTGGATTAGCTGGTACTGTATCAACTTTATTTTCTTTTTAAGACTTTATTATTATTTATTTGACATTGATAAACTTATTTATTTTCCTGCAGAACAGGGAGCCTGATATGGGACTTGATCCCAGGACTCTGGGATCATGACCTGAGCTGAAGGCAGATGCTTAACCAACTGAGCCACCCAGGTGCCCCACGTCAACATTAATACCCATATTTTGATAACTGTATTGTGGTCGATATCCTTCTTTTTAGGTAATATGCACTAAAGTATACTGACATAAAGGGTCATCACATCTGTAACTCCTTTGCGCCTGGTTCAGGAAAAATTACATTATACGCATATAGTCACACACAGAGATAATATATTGAAGAACAGGGTAAAGCAAATGGGATAAAAAGTTAGCAACAGAGGAACCTGGTTAAAGGGTGTGGTATAAGAAGAGATATATGTGGTCTTTGCCTGTGGTTTCTGGAACAGAGTTGCTAAAACCCTTGGCATTTTGTCACTTGTGACAGGCCCCCTGTGGAGCATACGAATTTATGCTAATGAGGTGACATATGTTGGGCCCCGTGGTTAGCCTCAGGATGGAGCTAGTCACCAGAAAGACCATGTAATTAGAGGGTTGGAAATTTCAGCCACACCCACCAACCTCTGGAAAGGTGAAGGGGCGGAAGATGAAGCTCTATAAAAATTCTCTGGGCACCTGGGTGGCTCAGTGGTTGAGCATCTGCCTTAGTCTCAAGGCGTGATCCCAAGGTCCTGGGATCAAGTCCCACATCAGGCTCCCCCGCATGGAGCCTGCTTCTCCCTCTGCCTATGTCTCTGCCTCTCTGTGTGTATATCTCATGATAAATAAATAAAATCTTAAAAAAAAACAACCTCTTGAACAACAAGGTTTGATGAGCTTCAGCATTGGTGAAAGCATCCACATAGTAGGAACTGTTCCAGTTCCACAGGGACAGAAGCACTTATCCTTGGGACCCCTCCAGACGTCATCCTACATACCTCTTCATCCAACTGTTTGCTTAAATCCTCTATAATATCCTTTATCCTAAACTAGTAAATAGAGGCAAATGTTTCTTTGAGTTCTGAGAGTGACTCCAACAAGGTCATTAAGCTCAAGAAGGGGATCATGGGAACCTTTGATTTATAGCTGGTTGATCATAAACAGGTGGATTGTGGTTGACACCTGGAAACAGAGACACAATCTCGCCTACTGAGCCCTGACATGTGGGATCTGACACTATCTCTGGTGAGACACAGGAAGTGAGTTTTCCTTTGCAAAGGATAGAAAGGGATTCTTTACTATTCTCATAACCCTTCTGTAAACCTGTAATTAGGTCAAAATAAAGTATACTGAAGAAAAAGCCCGGGAGGGGGAGGAGGAAGTGGTGGAAGAGGAGGAGGAAAAAGAAGAGAGTTGCCATTGGCAACCGTGTTAAAACCACACTGAGAAAGGCTGTCTCAGAATGGAATAGACCCAGAGGAAGCAGAGCCAGGAGGTGGATCCGGGTGACTTTGTTGGAACCCTGCCCTAAGCTTTAAATTAGTTAGATCTTCCCCTATACTTTTCAGCTTACATGAGTCAAATGATTCTTTTTCATAAGACTTGCTTGTGAAATATGTAATAATTCACCAGATTCCAGTTAGAAGCTACTACATTTCTTTTGTTTTCCTCTATTTTTATTGATTAAGTTGTTTTCATGCCTAAATAAACACTGAAACTACACAACAGAGTTCAAAGGAAACTCACGCTGCCGAGTGTGAAAAACTAAAAAGAAGGAAGAGAGGGACAGAAATTACCAGAGAAACACAACCATCAAGAATTACATGGACAATTTAGCAACAGAAAAGCAAATAATTTGACTCAAAAATGAGCTAAGGGGCTCCTGGGTGGCTCAGTCAGTTATGCATCTGCCTTTGTTTTTGTTTTTGTTTTTGTTTTTGTTTTTTTATTCATAGAGGCACAGAGAGAGAGAGAGGCAGAGACAGGCAGAGGGAGAAGCAGGCTCCATGCAGGGAGTCCAACGTGGGACTCGATCCAGGGTTTCCAGGATCACGCCCTGGGCTGCAGGCGGCGCTAAACCGCTGTGCCACCGGGGCAGCCCTGCATCTGCCTTTGGCTCAGGTCATGATCCTGGGGTCCTGGGATGGAGCCCCAAGTCAGGCTCCCTGCTCAGTAGGGAGCCTGCTTCTCCTTCTCCTGCTCCCCCTGCTTGTGCTCACTCTCTGTCTCTCTCAAATAAATAAACAAAATCTTTAAAAACATGTAAATAAATAAAAATGAGCTCAGGACTTAACTAGAAATTTCTCTAAGGAAGAACGGCCAATAGATATATGAAAAGATGCTCAACATCAAGAATCATTAGGGAAGTGCACATCAAAACCACAATGAGATGTCACCTCACACCTATTAGGATGGCTACTATTTAAAAAGTAAACAAACAAACAAAATAAAAAGTGTCAGTGAGGATGTGAAGAAATTGGAATTCTTGTGCACTGTTGGTGAGAGTGGTTCAGCCACTACAGAAAATAGTACAGCAGTGCCCCCACACACCCCCCACCCCCCGCAAGGAGCACATAGATTTACCATATGATCCAGTAGCTACCCCAAATAACTGAAGAAGTATTGAGTAATTGAAGAGTATATACCCCAGCATCTTGAAGAGTGATTTATACACCCATGTCCGTAGCAGCATTGTTTACAATGGCCAAAAAGTGGAAACAGCACAAGTATCCATTGACCCCTGAATGAACAAACACAGTGTGTCATATCCATACAATGAAGTGTTACTCAACCTTAAAAAAAAAAAAAAAAAAAGAAGGAAAGTCTGACACATGCTACAACATGGATAAACCTTGAAGACATTGTGTTGAGTGAAATGAGTCGGTCCCATGAGGACAAATACCTTGTGAGTCCACTTAAATGAGGTGCTTAAAGTAGTCAAGTTCATAGAAAGTAGAACAGTGGTTTGCCAGGGGCTGTGGGAGGGGATAATATGGAGTGTCTAAGAGGAATAGGTTTCAGTTTAGCAAGATGAAAGCAGTTCTAAGGATGGATGGTGGTGGCGGCTGCACAAATAATGTGGATGAACCTAAGGCCACTGAAATGTACATTTTTAAATGATTAAGATGGTAAATTCTAGGGTCACCTGGGTGGCCCTGTGGTTAAGCATCCGCCTTAGGCTCAGGGTGTGATCCTGGGGTCTTGGGATCGAGTCCCACGTTGGGCTCCCCACAGGGAGCCTGCTTCTCCCTCTGCCTGTGTCTCTGCCTCTCTCTGTGTCTCTCATGAATAAATAAATAAAATCTTTCTTTTAAAAAAAAGATGGTAAATTTTATGGTATGTACACTTTACCATGATATTTTTAAACAAGAGTTGTAGAAACAAAGAAGTTGCTGTAGGACAGACTAAACAACTTAGCATAGTTTGGACAGAAAATGGCTACGGTAAAAAAAAAAAAAATCACCTAAAGAAAGTAAAACTTTATCAATCCTGAGAGAAAGTAAAATTTCTTCTAAAAATCTAAGATAAAAACCCATGTAGAAAATGTAGCAAAAAAAATCAGGAAAACTTTAACTAGAAAGGCATTTGACCCTGAGACATTGGTGTTATAAGATTATAAGCAAAGGATTACTGAACAGGGATCACTAGGCATGGGCTCTCTCTTCTTGTTCTAGAAGTTCTAAGAAAGATTACCTCTGCCTCCGACCTTCTCACTGATGCCTTCAATTTCAGTCTTTGAGGTTTGGTACCTGGGCTTACGGCTTTTTTCCTCTGTTCTAACCTTGGTCCTAAATTCCAGCACTACATTACAAGAGCCTATTAAACAGTCTCTGCTAGTTCTGGAAGCCAGTATGTCCAATTCTATTATTTCCTCTAGGGCTGCTCCTTTAGATCTTGCCATTTCTGCCAATTGCTCCCCACTTGCCTCCAAATCTTGGAGTGAATCTTCCCTCCTCCACCTCCTGAGCCCAGCCCCTGTATCCACTTGGTGATTCCATCCTGGCATGTGTCCCTCCCTGACTCTCTTTTCTGTCTGTTCTCCTTACCGCCACCCCCATTGCCCCTACCCTATCCTCTGTCTATTGGGTCCTAGATTGCTGTAGCAAATCCAAACTGGCTCTCCTCCTCCAGCCTCTCCCTTGGTCCATAGGAAAAAGACTAAACACATGTTGACAAGCACCAGAGAAGCAGGAAGGAAGTGAGGGAAGGATGAAGAAGGAAGAAGTGAGGGACAGTAGGAAGAAAACAATACTGGAAAAATTTCAGAATTTGAAGATAAAAGCACAAGACTCATCATGAGACTTTTTTACCCCCCATATTCACATGGCCCGAGGGTCAGACTATGGGTCTCCTTGACCTGGCAGCTCCAGAGCAGAGTACAAACTGCAGAGGCTGGAGTCATGGCAGGACAGAAAGTTCCTTTCTCCCTCTTTGACCAAGTTTGAGTTGAAAGGAGTGCAGCCAAAGCTGTAACCAAAAGGAGGCATTATACTTCCTAGTAAGATGATGACTGTACATACCTTCTAGGGGTTTGCAATGAGCCACCTGCCCTCCCTGGTGTGTTGGACAATTGTTTTTGTGCAGTTTGAGCTTGGTGGCTCTTGACCAAGGCCAAAACTGGGGGTGAGGGGACAGGAAGCAATGGAAGCAGGACAGCTAATGGGCATGCTCCTCTGGACACCTCTTGAGCTTTCTGTTCTCTCATCCGAGTTCCTTCTATTTTTTTTCACATTAACGTTCTTAGTTTATTAATCCTCTCATGAAAAATCTGCACAATCACCACAGATAAAGCCACTGCAGAATCTTTACTCCCTCTGTTGTCCAATCTCCAGCTCACTTCTTTTTTGCCAGCACCAACATTGGCTTTTGCAGTTGCCCTGACTTTCTTCATTCTGTTTTTGCGCTCTTTGCGGCTGTTTTCTTGAAGTTTTTTCTTCTCATACAGGCCATGTCTTGCAAGTCTATGTTTGGGTTCATTTTTCTTTGCGTAATCCAAGGAATCATAAATCATGCCAAAGCCAGTTGTCTTGCCACCACCAAAATGGGTTCTGAATCCAAATACAAATATGACATCTGGTGTGGTCTTGTACATTTTGGCTAGTTTTTCCCGAATTTCTGTCTTAGGTACTGTTGCCTTCCTGGGATGAAGAACATCAATGACCATCTGATTCTGTTGAAGTAGTCGGTTGGTCATGAACTTCCTGGTCTGGATAGTTACTGTGTCATTCATGATGGTGGCCAAGCTTCAAGCAGCCGGGGAGGAAAAACTCATCCGAGGTCCTTCTAGAACTAAGCCTCATCTCTCCCCTTCTCTCCTGTCCCTAGAGCAGTGCATATGCCTTTCGAGATGTACTAACAGTGGCTCAGTGGGTGAGCGTCTGCCTTTGGCTCAGGGCGTGACCCCGGGGTCCCGGGATCGAGTCCCACATCGGGATCCCTGCGAGGAGCCTGCTTTTCCCTTTGCCCGTGTCTCTGCCTCTCTCTGTGTGTCTCTCATGAATAAATGAATAAAACCTTTAGGAAAAAAAAAAAAAAGATTTCCAAACAATGACTAAGGAGTTGAAGGGCAGGTGCTGTAGTGGAAAGCAAAAGCTCTGGCTAGGAACCATGCGCCCACCCCCCCCACCCCCCGGGCCTGCTTTCCTGCCCTTGACCCCATGACTCTGGCTGTATGATCTTGGTGCTCAAGAGAGATTCCTAATCTCTCTTGGCCTCAGCTACTTCTGCTATGAAACCACCGGGGTATCACCCAACAGGGTGGAAAGACTGAAGGAAGCCTTCTATGCACTGTGCCCACCGGATGGCGGGGTACCCAGCCGGGGCCCCACGAGCTAGCGGAAGGGCAGGAAAAGGCTTCACTGGCTGCCTCCCCACGTCCCCCACGACGGCAGCTCAGACTTCACAGGATGATCTGCAGCTTGGCTGTTGGATGTGGATGATTGGTTTCTCTGAAGAGGGTGGAGAAGATCCAGGCAAGGGTTGGTAAACTGCCCAAGGGCTGAGGGCGGGGTTATAAGTGAGGGAGGAAACTGCTTGCACCAGGGCCAAGGGCACATGTGGGGAGGGGAGGCAGACTGGGAAAGAGGGATGCTCCGAGAGGCCCAGGTGAAACCCCAGTTACCTGTAATGATGAATATACCCGACAAATCAGTAGAAGAAATTTAGATCGTGCTTTCTGTGTGCTGCAGATTATTCTAGGGGCTTTACACACATTAACTCATGTAAACCTCCCAGCGACCTATGAGGCCGGTGCTATTAACCTCTTCATTTTACAAATGCAAAGAAGGTTCAGTAAATTAATCAGGCTCCCTCAGCAGGTGGGTGGTTGGGCTGCTCAGACCAGGCGGGCCCCACTAACATCCTCTCATCAAACCACCACATTGGTTTTCCTGTGACCCTGTGCACAGGAAGTCAGGATTACCACATTTTGATTGATCTTTTTTTCCCCTGAAAACTGAGTCATCCTACCAATCCCCTGGTTCACTCAGCTGGCCGGGACATCTGGAGTCTCCAGGATATATATATATTTTTTCCTCCGCCAGGCCCAATTCCTGAACCCCTCCCAGCTTGTCCATCATCTGGCCTCAGATGGGGTCTCCTCTTTGTGTTCTGGTCTATTAATCGGGGTCCAACGCGACAAATCCCACCACCACTGGGAGTGATCTGCAATAGGGGGACTTATTCCAGGCACTCAATATTTTTGGTGGAAGCTAGTTAGGCTGGTCCTGGGGCCTGAAATCTGCAAGGCAGGTGCTCTAGAGGTAGAGATGAAGATGTTTGTGAAGTGGGGTAGAGCAAGGACAGACAAACTGACAACCATAAAGCTGGAACCAACCCACTTGTTTCTTTCCAAAAGCCCCCCCCACCCCACACGGAAGGAAGTGGGTGTCCTAGAGGAACAGTGAAGCCCTCCACTATGGAAGTAAGCCCCATGGGGGCTGGAAGGGCAGTGAGCCCAGGGGCTGCCCACACCACGGCAGCCCGCAGATAAGGCAGCAGGGCAGGCAAGGCCCAGGGGTGTCAGAAAAAGCCGATGGGGGGAAAAGTGCCTACAGAATTGCCTCTTTAATGTTCACTCTGTGTTTTGTTGCAGAGCGAAGGTGGGATTATTCCCTGCTGCCACCCTCTGGTCTAAATGCCTTGGGTGAGTCCTTTGCTTCGCTTCAGAACCACCTGCAACTCCTGTCCTTGGGCCTCTTCTGCCCAGAGAAGAGGAAAGTCAAAACTCAGTTATGATCAACAGAAAATCCCATCTAGTCACCACAGCTCTTGAGGAGGTTGGGAAGTGCAGCTAATATTTTTTAGGGTCTTAATTATATAAGCATTATGTTCAAAAACAATTTTTTTTTACTTAATTCCTGGACAGTGTCTTTTGAATAGGCCATAATTACGGGAAGTCACATAAACGACAGCGTAATGATGTCTACATTCTGAATTCTAGGGTAGGTCGAGGCCCAGAGTTGCTTTTTAAAAATATTCTAGTGTTTGGAGATGGTATTGCCTAGATCAGTGGTTGTCAAGCTTTGGCCTGTGGCAGAGTCACCTGGAAGGCTGGTTAAAACTCTGGTGGTTGCCCTCTCCCCCTGCCCCCCCCATTAGAAAAGTCTGGGGTGGGGTCTGAGCCCTTGCAGTGCTATATAGTTTCCAGGTAGCGATAGTGCTGCTGGTCCAGGGGCTGCACTTTGAGAACCACTGGCTTTTTGGTTAAGATCATAGCCTTCCAAAAAAATTTTTTAAATAATAAATAAAAAAATAAAAATAATAATAAAAAAAGATCATGGGCTTCCAGGTCAGACCCAGCGGGGTGGGCGCTCAGCTCAGTATCCGCTGTGTGCGACCTTGGGATATTCAACATCCTATGCCTCGGTTTCCTTCTATGTAAAATGAGGATAATAATGGCATGTGCTTTGGGGGAGGGGGTTATGGTAAGGATTAAATAAACGAATCCACATGAAGTATGGACACGGTATGTGTCCATGACGTATTTCATCCACAAAAATCCTTTATCCACATAAAATATAGATACAGCATACAGTACACACTCAAATGTTCTCTATCATTTTAATTCGTGAGTCAGCGATCATGCTGCAAATGCCCATTATAAAAGATGCCAGAGCCACAGACCTTTCACACGCCTACCGGCTGAGTCTAGAAGAAACTGGAGTTTGTTTGTTTGTTTGTTTGTTTGAGACTGAAGTCTTTAATTTAACTTCTTAGTGGATCCTTGTCAAATTCTCAGGCCTCTTCCTATCTGTCTTCTCGTATTTCTCTAGCGATGATCATGCAGCTTGCAAATACCAAACAAATGCATTAGGAGAAAAGTATCACGGAAGAAACGTAGCCAGTTCTTTTACAAAACTCAGTTTTGTTGGAAAAGCCGGCTTGACGCCAGTTTGGGTTTAATTTCCCAGCTGAACAGAAGATGGCAGCACCACACGGGGATGTTGCCGGAGACTCCTGCTCCCAGCCCCCCCCGCCCCCCGCCCCTCCCAGACCCCGCTAGCTTTTTGCACGTTGAACCCCGTTTCCTGGGCCGCAGACCCTCTCTTACCCTTGCATCAGTGGACCGAGAGCCCTTCCTACGGGGGACTCCGGGGTCAGCTCATGGGTTAAAAGGAAAGTATCCCCTCGGCCGCAAGGCTGAGCTGTAGGGCGACTCTGCGCAGGTCCCGGTGCCCCCTCGAGCCTCAGTTTCCCCTGTGCGAACCGGGAACGCTGGAGGAGAAGCTGTCCGAGGCCGGGGCGTCCGCAGGGGCTGCAGGAGCCGGGCCGGGAGGCCGGCGTCCCCTGGAGCCTCCATCCTGCGCCCTGGGTAGAGGCCGGGAGAGCGCGCGGGGAGGCAGGTGCGTGTCTAACAAAGCGGATGACGTCGACGACTTCGCGGCCCCTCGGGAGACTCCTTGCGCGGCCACCTGTCCGCCCTCTTCTGTCTCATTTCGGGGGAGACGGTGGCTTTGGGCAGGTAGTTGATGGAATCGAAGCCTAATGGGGTTTCCGTGGACGGAAATTCCTTTCGGAGAAGGATGCTCTGGCGCCCTCCGGTGACGCACCCCGGGGAGGGCATCGCGCCTGCAGCGCCTCGGTCTCAGCCTCCCGCACCCCAAATCCGGCTTCGGCCTGCGGAGCGCCGCGGGACTGCGGGACTGGGTTTCTGGGTCGCTCATTGCGCAGCTAAACCTGGGATCCTAACCCTGGGATCCCAACCCTGGGGTTCTATAATTTTTTTGAATTTTTATTTATTTATGATAGTCAGAGAGAGAGAGAGAGAGGCAGAGACACAGGCAGAGGGAGAAGCAGGCTCCATGCACCGGGAGCCCGACCTGGGACTCGATCCCGGGTCTCCAGGATCACGCCCTGGGCCAAAGGCAGGCGCCAAACCACTGCGCCACCCAGGGATCCTTAACCCTGGGGTTCTAACCTTAGGATTCTAACCCTGGGATCCTAACCCTGGGATCCCAACCCTCGGATCCTAACCCTGGGATCCTAACCCTAGGATTCTAACTCTGGGGTTCTAACCTTAGGATTCTAACCCTGGGATCCTAACCCTAGGATTCTAACCCTGGGGTCCTAACCCTGGGATCCCAACCCTAGGATTCTAACCCTGGGATCCTAACCCTAGGATCCTAACCCTAGGATTCTAACCCTGGGATCCTAACCCTGGATTCTAACCCTGGGATCCTAAACTTGGGATCCTAACCCTGGGATCCTAACCCTAGGATCCTAACCCTGGGGTTCTAACCTTAGGGTTCTAACCCTGGAATCCCAACCCTGGGGTTCTAACCCCGGGATCCTAACCTTGGGGTTCTAACCCCAGGACCCTAATCTTGGGGCTCTAACCTGGTGATCCTAACCTTGGGTTTCTAACCCTGGGATCCTAACCTTGGGGCTCTAACCCTATGATCCTAACCTTGGGTTCCTAACCCTGGAATCCTAACCCTGGGATCCTAACTTTGGGGTTCTAACTCTGGGATCCTAACCCTGGGGTTCTGACCCTGGGATCCTAGCCCTGGGATCCTAACCTTGGGGTTCTAACCCTGGGATCCTAACCTTGGGGTTCTAACCCTGGGATCCTAACCCTAGGATCCTAACCCTGGGGTTCTAACCCTGGGATCCTAGCCCTGGGATCCTAACTCTAGGATCCTCCCAAGAAGCGGTCAGGAGGCTCCACGTTCACCACATGGGCCACAAGCCAGCCCGGCGCACAATCCCTGAGATCACTCCGAGGAACCCCGCGTCTTGGGTGTTGCTCATTTCGTAGGAAAGCCACCTCCTTCCCGAGCTGGTGGAGGGTCCCAGCGGGCAGGGGGCGCAGCTGGGAGCAGCCTCGCAGGCTCCCCGCGGCTCTCTGGAGCACCCCCCCCCGCCTCCCCCACCTTCCCTCTCGGGCTCACCTGACTCCGTGCTTCAGATCCCAGGTCCTCACAGGCTGGCTCCTTTGGGGCCCTAACATCTTCCCGGGCGTCTTGTGAGTGAGGGGCCAGGTCCTGGTCCTTGTGCCTGGAGATGTTGCCGGCAGTACCGACATTGGTCCTGGGACCACCTGCACTCCTGGCTGCTGCTCACATTCAGACTCCCTGGGGCCAGCTCTGCATTTGCTATTGCATTAAAACCTCTGAAAGTGGGCCGGGGGGCCTGGGGGGCCCGGTTGGTTAAGTGCCGGCCTCTTGGTTTCAGCTCAGGTCCTCATCTCAGGGTCATGAGATCCAGGCCTGTGTGGGACTCCACACTGAAGGAGACCCTCGCTCCCTCTGCCCCTCCTGCTCATGCTTTCTCTGTACCTGTAAAATAAATAAATCTTAAAAAAAAATATCTGAGGGTAGAGATGAGAATTATGCATTTTTCTTTTTTAAAAAAATATTTTATTTATTTATTCATGATAGACACAGAGGGAGAGACAGAGACATAGGAGAAGCAGGATCCCTTCAGGGAGCCCAATGCGGGACTTGATTCCGCAGGATCACGCCCTGGGCGGAACACAGGTGCTCAACTACTGAGCCACCCAGGGGTGCCTGAGAATTATCTATTTTTAAACCGGATCCGTAAGTGATCATCAGGCAAGCCAAGGTTTAGGAATTGCTTCATAGATTTGTGACTCATTGTCCTGCTGTGCTCAGTCCACCCAACAAATGTGTGCATTTCTCCTGCCACTTGCCCACCCCGCTGCCAACAGGTCTGCACCTTCTTAGATCTGAGGCCCCCCCGGGCTGCGCAGGCTCCCGTCGGAGGAAATCTTGCTCTTCCCCAGACTTTATTTTTCGCCCATCAAGCCAGTGAGTGTGAGGTGGCAGCAAGACTCTTGGCCGAGCAACCTGAAGTTCTGCGCCTCAGGTGGAAATAAAATGTGGAGGATTAAGAGGTTACAGAAGCATAGGTAACCTGATACTACTTACACTCGGGATCCTTTCCACGTTTCGGCGCATAAACCTTCCTACCCAACCACTGTCTGGCATTTTGATAGCTCTGCTCAGCTGGGGCCCTTTGTGGCTCTGGTTGTGTCTGCGTCTGTCTTTCTGTCCATGGTAGGTATGGCACTGACTTTGCACACTTGACATTGAACATCTGCCGTTTCTGTTCTACAGTGAGGTCAGGGACCTGCGACTGGCCATAGGGTCAGGGCAGGCGTCCCTTCCTCACTCAGTCACCCGTGGGACACTGGCGGACACTTCTGTGGCTGTCTGTCCTCGGACTGGTCTTCAGGTCCCTCTGTGCACCCAAGGGTTTCCTGGCCCCACAGGGCTCACAAATGAGGCAGAGAACAAAATCGCCTCCCAGTTCCCTAACCCTGGTCCCTCGGATCACGAGCACTGGTGCCCACATCTCAGCCTCGGGGGCTGTGCTGTCCAATAGCCAAGGCCACATGGGGCCACCGGGCCCTTGAAATGCGTCTCGTGCCGAATGTTGCTTTGAGTTAGAAACACACACTGGATCCTGGAGGCACTGAGCAGAGTGTAAACCATCTCGTTGGTGATTATAAATATTGATGGCATGTTGCAGTGCTGCTGTTCTGGATATCCTGGGTTAAATAGGTTATTAAAAGGAATTTCAGGGGATCCCTGAGTGGCTCAGCAGTTTAACGCTTGCCTTTGGCCCAGGGTGTGATCCTGGGATCCTGGGATCGAATCCTGCATTGGGCTCCCTGCAGGGAGCCTGCTTCTCCCTCTGCCTATGTCTCTGCCTCTCTCTCTCCGTGTCTCTCATGAATAAATAAAATCTTTAAAAAATAAAATAAAAGGAATTTCAGTTACTTATTTGTCCTTTTCGAATTTGGCTACCAGACAGTTTAAAAGTACATGCTATGGCTCAGACCCCACTGATCTGAACCTGGGGTATTGCCCTGATGGTTCCCCACCGTCACTAACCTTTGGGACTTCACCACTTCCCTGAGCTACGTGATCTGTCTGGTTCCTTCTAGTTTTTGCCTTTCTGGCTGGCCCTAAACTAAAGCCCACAGAGCTGGGTGACACGTGACAGGTGGCGAGCCTTCTGGAAGTCTCCAGGTGGCTCAGCGCACAAGTCTAGCTCTCAGAAGATTCTCTCAGAGATAAGCGGAAATATGCTTCCCTGGGATAGCTTTCTAGGAGAATAAGTGAGTCATGCCTAATGATTCGGGACCGACAATTTATGCCTTTTCTTTAACCGATTCCCTATTGCTAGTTATTGAGTGATTTTCCGGTTTCCAAAAGTTGTGTGCTGATAATCATCCTCACGGTCAGATCTCTCTACATGCTAGATGATTTCCTTTGGATCAGTTTGTACTGATACAATCTTGAAAGCTTTGACACCGTTCTGTATTACATGGATGCCATCGGGTATCATCATTTTTGAAATCTTTGTAATTCTTATGTAATTTTTGTTAAAAACAATGCATGAAAATGGTTTAAAAATTAGTTTAAAATGGTACATTTTGTTTTCCTTTGCTCTAGTGTATGGTAGTTTACCTTTCTTAGTTCGTTTCCAACTTAATCTCTGCTCAAGCTCCCTTTCTGTTGATGGTAGAAATGAGATAGAATTCAAATGTTAGCTTCTGTGCGCTGGCTTTCTTCTAGAGGCGTTCTACGCACGTTCCACACAAAGCTACCATAGGGTACACATTTTTCTACACCCCTTATTTTTATATTTCTTCTTTTTTTAAACCCTTCTTTAACAAATGTCACCTGTTACCTCAGTCTTTTTTTTTTTTAAAGATGTTATTTATTTATTCATGACAGAACAGAGAGAGGCAAAACACAGGCAGAGGAAGAAGCAGGCTCCCTGTGGGGAGCTCGATGGGGGACTTGATCCTGAGACCCCAGGATCATGACATGAGCCAAAGGCAGATGCCTGAGCCGCCCAGGTGCCTCACAGGAATAATTTTAAGCAGCGATTTCTTTTCCTTTCCTTTATTTATTTGATTTCTTTTCTTTTCTTTTCTTTTTTTTTTTTACATTTTATTTTTCTTTCCTTTATTTTCATTTGTCTTTTCTTTGGGTGAAAGACGAAGCAGTCAGATCCTGAGTACCCCAGGGGACCCATGATGGACAGGTTTGCTCACCCTGGAAAGGGTGACCACTGAGACTCTGGCCCAGGCTGCAGAGCTCTCCCCTAAGACCTGCCAGTGGAGGCAATGGATGAGAAACGAACCATTTCTCCTTCTTGAAAGGAAATCCCAGTTTCTCCTCCATGAGCCCCCAGATCTACTTCTCTCTTTTATTTCTCTAAATGTTACCTCCATTTAACAGTGCTTTGTGTATAGTCGGCACTCTACAAATGCTCATTGAATGAATGAATGAATGAATGAATGAATGAATGAATGAAAATATCAGTGGGTGAACACTAACCCTGGAAATCCCTGGGTAGGCTTGTTAAAACAGAACTGAAGATTTTCATCCACGTGAATGGCTTCCCACGAATGACCAATGACGGGGTAGCACAAACAGCCCTGGGATATTAGGGACTCTATAGGGTCAGAGCTGAAAGAGGCCCTTGACCTTTGCATGTTCCAGGGCCCCAGGCTGGTAAACATTCAAATTCAGCTGGGAGATGTATTTAGCCTGCATAGTCCTGCTGCTGCTGCTGCTGCTGCTGCTGCTGCTGATGGTGTTGGTTTTTGAATTTTGAATTAGTTACCAACATATAAATGTTGGGAGATTTCACAGTAAGTGCTTTGGGGCTTTTAAATTTTTTTTTTTAACTGGAAAATCTGACACCACAAGGTCCGTAGCTACGCATAGCTTGGGCTGAGTCGTTGTGGCCACCTTCAAGACAGGATGTATTCTAGCCATCCAGGGCAGCCCCCGACACACAGCATTTGTCCGGCCTTGCTAGAGGTGGCACTTTGATGCCTCTCCTAGTTTAATGCCAGTCTACCACCCACTGAATTGACCTTCTTAAACAGTTTGCTGGATTTGGGCCTCAACCCTGCAACATCTTCCCCCTACTGCCAGTGTAAACTCTGGAAGATACAAACTGGACTAGGTCCTACTCCTCCTTAAAATCCTTCCATGGCTCCTTACTGCCCAAGGATCCCAGTCTTCTGCTTAGGAGACCTTTCAATGCAAAGCCTGCGTTACTGATCTTAACTCTGATGACTCTGACTCACCAGACACACTGCCTAGTTTCCTGTTCCTCTGTCCTGCCATATCCTCCGGGCCCCAGTGTCTCCATACATGCTGTCCTTGTTGCCTAGAATGTTTTTCCCTATCCTCATTTGTCTGGCAAACTCTGAATTCCTCCACCCCTTACCTCATTATCTCTGCCATGGGACTCAGCTCACACTCCTACTCAGTTCTTCGTGTTCGGGCCGTGGTCCTGGGATCGAGATCCACATAGGGCTCCCCGCAGGGAGCCTGCTTCTCCCTCTGCCTATGTCTCTGCCTATCTCTGTGTCTCTCATAAATAAATAAATAAATAAATAAATAAATAAATAAATAAATAAATAAAATCTTTTTAAAAACACACACACAAAAAAGACTTCCCCAACCAGAATATGTGATCCTTGAGGGAAGGGACCATAAATCATTATTTTTTATCCTTAGCATTTATCTCAGTTCTCAATAAATATTGAGTGAAAAAATGAATGAATGTATGACAGCCTTGCTCTAGGTGACTTTGTTAGGGGCATAGCTGTGATAAATTATGGTCTTCCCCTGATTCCCTGTAGAGTTATGACTGGAGTCCTCTGCAAAGTTGAGAGAGTGTAGAGACGAGACTAACGACATTCTTCTTATATTCCCAGACTATCTCAGGAACCTTGGCCTTCACCGTGTGTTGCTTCTATTCCTCCTCCTTCATCTCCTACACAAACTGTACACCTCATTTTGGCTTTAGCTTCCCACTTATAAGGTTGGCTCTCAAATATCCACTTGACCCCAGGTAATTAGCATCAGTCAATTGTGCAAATTCTATACTCCTTGCTAGTGTTTGGTTCATGAATGGCTTGTAACCCAAACTGGGCTAGTGAGATGTGAGGAGCATCCTGCTGGAAGGAAGACAGCTCTGAAAAATTTTCCTCCACCCATGAGAACGGACATTTCCTCCCTTTATCATCTGGACATTGTCATTTCAGAATTTGACATATGGAAACACTTGACATTTGTCATTTCAGAATTTTGACTATCTTGCCACAAGCCTGGAAATGAAGCCAATACAGCAAGATGGAATAAAGCCTGGAATGAAGGTATTATTGAACAGGTGAATCAGGGTTAATCATGGTTCTTCCTTCTTCCTAACAGCACCCAAACTTTATTTACAAGGAAACCCCCCTCCTGTGGTCACAATACTCCCAATTCTAAGAACAGACCTGATTCTTCCACAGATAATCCTGCTGTGCCTTATCAATGATTAGTTATGAATGAGCCTGAGACTCAGTTCTGGCCAATGAGACACGAGGGGAGGTCTATGAGGAGGCTTCTGGAAAAACTGCCCTCAATCCTGAGAGGCAGCTAGAAGAGAAGTCATCCCTATTCTGCTTGACAATTCCTTGTGAGAATGTGGACAGAGGACTTGCTGCTCCTGTTTTATTAAGAGCATGAGGATGAAGACAACACCAAGAACTTTAGAAGAGAATGATGGAAAGAATCCAGATCCTTGACTGCACACCGAGCTGTTGAACTGATCAATCCTGAAGCACTCCTTACCTTAGTAGAGACTTTTACTAATGTAAGATAATGCACTTTCCAATTCTTAATTCAATTTGATTTAGACTTTGACACTTGCAACTTAAACATCCACATGATATATCTCCAAAACAGGGAAGATGTCTTGTTCTTAACCATTTATTACTTTCCTTATAGCCCTAGGATGTTTTTGATGGTTGAAGATCAACTTTTCATTAACTGTCCGACACAGGGGTGATGTGATTTGAAAAATACGTTTTAGAAATCAGCTACTCTTTAGTTCTCTTTCCCAACACAAATCAACTGGCACATGATTGTATTAGTCAAGATAGCATGCAGTAACAAATCTTGAAATCTCAGTCACTTAGCACACATTAAAAGTTTATTTCTCACCAGTAGGTGAGCCAAAGCTGTCCTTCACCTGGGAGTCAAGAATCCAGGCTTCTTCTAAGTAGCAATGCTCCCTTCTCAATCGGGGGCTTCTAAGGTCACCATGATGGGGAAGAGAACACATGGAGACAGCATACTAGCCATTAAACATCTTCATCTAGAAGCAGCATAAACCACCTTATATTCACATTTCATTGGCAAGAACAGGACACACCTCTAGCCTCACAGTTAGGAAGTACAGTTTCTTCTTATGCCTGGAAAGGAGAGGAGAACCAGGTAAGAAGTCCTTTCAGTCAGTCCTATCACTGTAATACATATATTTCTGTGTAAAATGTGTAAGTCTGTCTAATCAGTCCAGGATTGCTTATCCTGTTCCATGTATAAGTAAAGGAAACAACTCTGTTACACAAAAGGCATCCCAGTAATTTATTTGTTAAAGTGGGCTTCTCTGGTCTGAGAAGTAAAAATTATTACAAAAATTGCCTTTAATTACATCCACTTTTAAAAAACTAAATGTGGGAATTCAGCAGTACTGTTGTTTCACACTTAAATAGCATTCTTTAAAAAGAGGGACTATGAAAGGGAAAAAAGGGATGTATTCTTTAAAATTATCAATTTCATGAAAGACAAAGGCAGTTCCAGGTGAAAGGAAACTAAAGACACATGACAACTAATACAACATGTGATCCTGGTCTAGATTCGGTACTAGAGGAAATAATGCTATAAAGGACATTATTTTTTTTAAAAACTTATTTATTTATTTATTTATTTTAATTTTTTAAAAAAATTTTTATTTATGATAGTCACACACACACACACAGAGAGAGAGAGAGAGAGGCAGAGACATAGGCAGAGGGAGAAGCAGGCTCCATGCACCGGGAGCCCGACATGGGATTCGATCCCAGGTCTCCAGGATCGCGCCCTGAGCCAAAGGCAGGCGCTAAACCGATGCACCACCCAGGGATCCCTATAAAGGACATTATTGGGTCAATTGGAAAAATTGAAATATAGACAACAGATAAGGTAAAAGTATCTATGTTAAATTTGCTGAAGCTGATGGCGGTACTATGGAAATATATGACAATACTCATATTCTTGGGAAATATGCATTGAAGAATTTAGGGGTAAAGCCTCATGGAGTATGCAACTTACTAAAAAATTATATACCATGTTCATGAATTGTAAAACTCAATTTTGTTAAATGTTAATTCTTGCCAAATTGATCTATAGATTCAATGCAATCCTGACGAAAATCCCAATAAGCTTTTCTATAGAAAGTGCCAAGATGATTCTAAAATTTATCCAAAAAATGCATACAATATAGAATTTCCAAAACAAATTTGAAAGAGAACAAAATTGGAGGACTTACACTAGCTGACTTCAGTACTTAGTACAAAGCTTCAATAAGGAAGACAATGTAGTATTGGTGTAGGGTGGACTTATAGACCATGGGAACTGATGGAGACTTCAGAAATTGATCCATATATGTATAGTCAATTGATTTTCACCAAAGCAATTCACTTCTACTGGGTGCAGGCATGGAGAGAGTGCAGAGTCATATAAAGTGGGAACTACCCTGGGTCCCAAAAGGAAGGAGATGGCATAAGCAATTTGGGATCTTTTTAGATTGGTTTAATAAAGGGACTTTTTAAAAGATGGTGGACATGACCCTGTGCCAATTCCAGATCTTGAACCTTAAGAAGGTCTGTCAGCTTCTGCCTTTGCAATCTGGGGAGCCCTTGAGTCACCAGGTCCTCTGCAGGAGAGACCACAGGGAATGAGCTTGTAGTGAACCATATGGAAAGGGTGAGGCTCTTGACACTTGGGAAGAGAGAGAAGTTTCACCTTCCCAAAACCCTGTCTGGGCCCAGGCTTCTTGCTGTCCCCACCAGACGTATCCTTGCTCTCAGTCTGGTGAGACACCATGTGACTGCAGCTTTGTGAGAGATTCCTTGTGAGACCAGTGGAAAAATCATTCAGTGGAACTTTGGTCAACTCACAGAATCATGGGGAACAATAAAATGGTGGTGATTTTAAGTCAGTCATTTGTGGGGTTTTTTTTTTAAAGGATTTATTTATTTATTTGACACAGAGAGAAAACACAAGTGGGGAGAGGGGCAGAGGGAGAAAGTCTCAAGCAGACTCCCTGCTGAGTGCAGAGCCCAATTTGGGGCTTGATCTTATGACCCGGAGATCATGACCTGAGCTGAAACCAAGAGTCAGATGCTTAACCCACTGGGGCACTCACGCACTGCTAAGTCAGTCAGGTTTCTTTCTTTTTTTTTTTTTTTAAATAAAAGATTTTAGTTATTTATTTGACAGAGAGAGCACGAGCAAGAGGAGAGGCAGAGGGAGAGCAAGAAACAGACTTCCCCTGAGCAGGAAGCCCAACCCTGGGATCATGACCAGAACTGAAGGCAACCAACTGAGCCACGCAGGTGCCCCAGTCAGTTAGTTTTTTGATAGCTAACTAAAACAGCCACCAGGCAGCAACCTCCTCAGAGAGGGTGCCTGGAAATCAACGTTCCAACCTCCCTCTTCTCCCTCCCTCTAGTCTCCTTATAGGTGTCCCCATAATTTGAACCTATTCAGAAGCAGAAGGCAAGGGAGACTTCCACATTTCCCAGGAAGGCTCTCCTCTCAGAGCACAGAGTGGGGAAGAGGAGAATGGAGATTGGATCTGGAGAGGTGAACAGAAGATACTCAGCAGGGTTCAGCCTCTTCCCCCTTCAGCATCAACTTTTGCTGTTTGTTTGTTTGTTTGTTTTTTGGTTTTTGTTTTGTTTTGTTTTGTTTTTTGACAGAGAGAGAAAGCATGAGCACAAGCAGGGGGCACAGCAGGCAGAGGGATAGGGAGAAGCAGGCTCCCCACTGAGCGGGGAGCCCGACGTGGGGCTCAATCCCAGGACCCTGGGAACATGACATGAGCCAAAGGCAGATGCTTAACTGACTGAGGCACCCAGGCGCCCCTCATCTTTTGCTCTTAATGCAGGTGCAAACTTGTCTCCCTGTTACAGGAGACATTTAGAGTCCACATTACAGGAAAACGTCTGGTCAGTCATGGTTCCACCTGAAACCTGAAATATTAGTTAACACTGGTGTTCTTCGTATCAGATGGCTAGGATAAGGGAAAAGTAGGTAATTAATGGAAAAGTAAGTAATTAATATGAAACATACCTATTACCCTCCCTGCTTCTGTGACTGCACATGAGGTCTAAGTAGGTGGTGATCATATCTCTTTTCTTCCACATTCACTTCGTGTTTCTCTTATCCTCTGGGAGCATCTCAGCTGGATGGAGTTCTTTTCCTGGTAGGAGGGACTCAAACCTTTATTCTTATGGGATTTGCATCCTTAGTGGTCTTATTTTATTCTGTGGCTACCACTCCCCATTGACAAGGATGATTGGACAATTGAGTAGTAGGAGGCATCCAGCAAATCCTCTGTGCTCTTCACACAGCTCTCTGCCATCCTCTTGTATCAGCAACACAATTTCTCCCTGGTAATGGGGATCAATGACCCTAGTCAGCACAATAGCCCCATTCTTCGCTTTGTTCCCTTGGGCACTAGGATCTTCAAATCCACAGAGGCCAAGGTCACAGGGACAAAAAGCAAATATTAAATATTCTTCAAGTGTATCAATCCTGATAAGAGAGACCACTTCCAGCTCCAACCTTCGGTTCTGAGGCCTGTGCATCCTGGTTAGGAAAAAGAAGACACCATACATAGGTCACTGGCTGAAAGTGTACCTTAATTTACAGGTCAGCAGAGCAACTTCAAGGGCGATGTCTCCAGCTGGTGTCAGGACTAAGCCTTCAGCAGGCCCTTTCACTGTTGTGTCAAACCAGCTACTTCCAGGTAATGGGGCATGTGGTAAGATCAATGAAATTCAGGGACACTGAGCCCATTGTTCCACTTCTTTTGCCATAAAATACACTGCCTAGTCTTGGGCAACGCTGTGTGGGATTTGTTGGTGGTGGATAAGGTGTTCCAAGAATCCAAAAACTGGTGGAACTGGCAAAAGCACTGAAATCATGCCACCAATGTTCCAACATTAATCTTTTCAGGTCCCCGACCCACAGAGCCACTGCCCCTGTATCACTGTACAGTTCTGTACATCGGGCTATCTCTTCTCCCACATGAAATGGACAATGAGATGCAGCATCTAGAGTTCTGTGCATAGGGATTCTCCTTTACCATTGTCTTTCTGGGCTACCCTTTGGCTGAGGGTTAGTGTAGAAGCCACCCACTTCCAGCTGCTGATGGTGCAACAGGTAGATCCAGTGATAAAATCTAGCTTATGTTTTATCCTCTATTAACTGGCCACGGGGAACTCCTCACAGGGCCCTGGCGTAGACTGAGAAAGAGGCAACAGAGCAGCTGGAGCAGTAGCATTTGAGTCTGTGCCACTTGCTTATGCTTCCAGACCTGCTTATGAGACTGAGCCTACCATTTTTATTTTATAAGAAATCTGCTGTGCATGTCTTGATGGAATATATAACACCCAGTTCATGATGGGTAGTTCAGGTTAAAGGTGACTGCCAGGGCCCAATAGTAATCCAGGAGTTTTTTGTTTGTTAAACAGAGAAGAGTTGAAGGACTTTCCTGAACTGAGTCTTTCCAATGAGGGATGCAGCCCATGGTGACTTCTTAGAGGAGCTAGAGGAGTAAGTAGCCTCACTTGCTTCCCTTCCTCCCTTTGGTTTCCTTCTGGGTTTGCCATGGGCTGAGCCCCAACGGAATCCAGAGAACAATGAGTTCGTTGAAGACTGTAGATATCTGCATCTAGAGGGGCAAATGAAAGATATCCTGCATCAGGTGAATATAGTAAAGGGAGGAGAGAATTCAGAATTAAGTGACGTATCACTTAAGTAGGGCAGGGGGGTTGATGAGGACATGCAAAGAGGAGGAAGGCAGTGAGAGAACTCAGGGCCTATACCTATGGTCCAAATGAGGTTACAGAGTAATTAAGTGAGGTTACTAGAGCCGGTTGGAAAGATAGAAGGTGCCTGTTGGAGAAGGGAGCTGCTCAAAATAGAAATTCTGTGTGAGGGGGCCCTGGATGGCTCAGTTGGTTGAACATCTGCCTTCGGCTCAGGTCATGGTCCCGGGGTTGTGAGATCAAGCCCTGCACTGGGCTCCCTGCTCAGCTTGGAGCCTGCTTCTCCCCCTCCCACTGCCCTTCCCCCTGCTTGTGCTCCCTCTCTCTGTAAGTCAAATAAATAAATAAAATTTCAAAAAAGAAAGAAAGAAATTCTGTGTGAAATATTGGTTATAGTTCCACAGAACTTTCTGCAATGTTGGAATTATTCTATAGCTGAGCTGTCCAGCATCTGAAATGTGACTAGTGTGATAGAGACCCTGAATCTCAAATTTTATTCAATTTTAATTGATTCACATTTAAATAGCCACACGAAGCCAGTGGCTACTGTATCAGATGGCACGGGTCTAGAGTATGATCATATCGACTGCTTTCCATCAAAAATGATGGAAAGGAAAAAGGGAGGAGGAGAAGTAAACACGATGTGGTGAATTACTGAGCTGGTCACAGCTTTACAAGCAAACACACTGGTGGCCTGGCCACACAGGAAGTCTCTGAAGGTGCCGTGTGGCACTGTCCAATGTGGGGATAGCCCATCGCGGGGAAGAAGGGAGATGTACTCATCTCCTGACTCCTTGCCATTTCCTGCCTTCTGCTGTCCAGTGCCCTTCACATGGCATTAATCACCTGCTATGAGTTGTGCCAGGAAAATGGTGCAGGGCTTCATCTAATCTGGGAGTAGTCGGGGGAGTCAGTCAGTGGCTCAGCCTGGACCTGGGTGCTGAAGCTGCTGCTGGTTCATGAGGGGGTAGGAGGGAGGTCAGGGTAAAGCCAGGCTCTCACCCTGGGGGAGTCTGAGTCAGCTGGGATATTAGATTAGGCAAGCTCACTGAACAAGAGACCAAGATTGGGGTGTGGGTTCAGAGGGAGCCTGACCTGAGGTCTGAGGTGGTGCATAAACTCCATTCAGTATATTATTATAAGTGACATTGGGGATGTCATCTGGCATTTCAAACCTTAGATCCCTCTTCTACACAATAGGCAACAGTACCTACCTCACATGCTGACTCATATTATTTATGTGAATCACTCAGTATTATTATAAGAACTTTGTAACAATAGGTGAGGAAGCTATCATTCTTGTCATTTCACAGAAATGAAAATTGAGGCTAAGAGAGATTAAATGAAAATACTTATTGGCGGCAGAACCAGAGTAGATCTGACTCAGCCTCTCATTCTTGCCACCGTATGATGCTTCTTTCTCGAGATTTCATCAAAGGACTGGATTTCAAAACTCCAAGAGAGAGAAAGATTCAAGCATGAAAATGAATTCAAAGTGATACATGGGTGCAGCTATTATAAAGGGTAAAATGGGTGTCAGACAACATGTAATCCTAAAGTTTCTTAATTGATGTGAATAACGTAGAACATATCTTGAAAGCAGCTTACAAGTATAGTTTTAGATGTACTCCAAAAAGTGTCTGTTTTGAATTAATTTATTTCTATTGAATTGCAGTCATCTGTTGAAACATTAAATATAAGACTCGATGTTCCAAACAATTGTCAGGGGAACCGGTCTCATTGGTCAGGCGAGCGCAGCAGGGGAACAGTTATCAGAGAGATCACACACACTCTGACTTGTCAAGACCTACCTTCGGGTTTCCTCCTGCCAAGTGACAGGCTCAGCTATCATGACCTCTAATCCCTTGGATCCAGCTGCCCTCTCAGACTGTTAGAGCCTCAGCCACACAGCTCCCACCGCAGCAAACCTCTTGCAGATCTTAGTTCCAAGGCAAAGAAAACCAGAGGGGAGATTAATTGTGCACAAATCCTCCAGGCTGTTATGGGTAAAACCCAACAATGACCATGAGCTGTGAACTGTTTCATTTTTTGCACTTTCTGTAAACACAGAGGGAAGTCAAGACTCTCTTAAAAATAGGGTTACTGCTTTCCAGCCTTCAAATTCTCTGAGAAAAGTGATACGGGAGTGACGTTAATGTGATGGAGCTAGTCGGAGCCCTTAAAGAATCCTGCCCGTTCCCTGAAGCGCACAGCAGAGATGGGCCCTTTCATAATGGAAGACTTTTCCTGTGCATTGTATGGAGTTCATAAGGCTGGGGAAACAGAAACTGGTGCCTGTTAGCTCATGTTCTTGCTCTGAGAAGCTATTGCTGGAAGGGATGAGAAGGTCATGCAGATATGAGACTGAGTCAGGTGTCCTAGACACCTAGGGACTCCCCATCCTGAGAGAGACAAATAGGGACTCTGCGTCTCCCACTTACATCCTTAGCCCGAGGCCAGAAAGTGACAGAGGCAAAAGGTGCAATGGCTTCTTTTAGTGACAGTGAAGAAGAGTCTCAACTCCACTATATTGGGGGGTGCTGGAATGCTTTATAAACAGATTTCAAATCAACCTTCCACCAGAAGAGATGGAAAGTGTGCTGTCAGAGAAAAAACAAGTCGGCTTTGGGTCGAGAATGGGGCCTTCCAGGGATACAGGAGGAGTCAACAAATCTTTGTCATCAATGCAGGTATTAAAAAAAGGCCTGATTGGAAAAAAAAAAACAAAAACAAAAACAAAAACAAAAAAACAAAAACAAAACTGTCCTGGGCTTTCCAAAGTAATTAAAAACCTGTCCTGGCCTTTCCTGCTCGGTGGTCAGGGGACGAAAACATGTACACTTTGACTTCACATTATCTTGTGAGGCATTAACCCACTGTCATTTCACAAACAGCTGTGAAAAAAAATGCTTCAAAACTATTTGTCCTCTTTCAACGAATTCTCATTTCATCTCTCTTTTATCCAGTGTTTACAAATGTCACTTAAGGCTCTGCTCCTTGCTGGATGTGTGATGTTGAGAAAATGACATAATTTCTCTGATCTTACATTTCTACATTTGTGAAGCAGGGATGCTAATCATAATCATAATAATAACAATAACCATAATAGTAAAAATAATACCTACGTCCCAGGAGTGTTCTGAAAAATGAATGAGCTATTGTCTGTAAATGTCCTTAGAAGGATGCTTCTGCACTGTAGCTGTTCACAGCACTATTGGATTAACAAACATGCAAAAATGACAGTTAAGTTTTACTGATGATATAAAAATTTCTCTTTGGACTCTGATGTGAATATCAGCAGGAAAAGAGACTAGAGCAGGAGATTTTGGGAAGTACTTTTGAGGAAAGTCAATGACATAGGACCAAAAACTTTTCTCGGATTTAGACTAGTTCTGCCTTTGCTGAAATATGGGCAGTTTGAGTTTTCTTTTGTTTTTGGAAAATTTTTTGAAATCAAAGACCTTCATACATCTGGATTATTTTTGGAGCAAATATCAAAAAGTCATCAGGAGAAAAAATCCTGCAGAATTTCTGCTTCCGTCTGGATCTAAGTTGATACATTCTTATCATCTGTTTTATACTTTTTTTTTTTTTTGTAAAATGGGGCAAACTGTTTAACTTTCATGAATCCTGTCTTTCTCAATTAGAGTTTTGTACAAGAAAAAAAACCTCATGCAATGTTTCTGCTAATAAGTGCAGAGATTGATGGAAATCAGGTCATTTGCAAGATTGCCATCAGCAATAAATATTTAGTGATTTTTCTCCTATTTAATGCAAATATGCTATACAACAGGACATGATTCAAACCTCTAGGAAACTTATATTCAAAGCATTCAAAAGAAAAGTCAGGAGAGTTGATTATGAATGCATTCATTATACTATGAAAAAACAATGCTCTTTCTTTTTCTTTCTTGTCTATTTTTTTCCCTTTGAATTTGTATAATTCTGGTATTAAACTAGGATACCCCCTGTGGGGAGTGGGAAGAGGACAATTGGAGGTGAAGGGATCTAGAGGTCGGATTAGGCAGAACAGGCGGGGACTGGGTTATTCATCTGGCTTGAGATTTGTCTTTTTTACACATGAACTAAGAACTGAAGCCATTATTTAGAAACAAAAGAAGAAACTTCCTCATTAAACCCAACTTTTATGGTCATAAAGTTACAAGTCCACCAGTAAAATTGGGGCCAGGAGAGAATGAGTGAGCATGTCAAGCTGTGATGAATTATCCAATAAGATCCTGTGGAAATATCCAGGATAGCATACAACCCAGCTGTGACACGATGAAGAAGACCTCTTCTTGGAGGAGGGATAGATCTAACTTGAACTTTCATGAATAAGTAGGAGTTAGCCATAGGAAAGAGGACTGAGAAAGAAGGAACTATGTATGCCCAGGAGTTCAGATCCAAGGACCAGCAACCTCCACATCAGGGCGGTTGGAGAGCTAAGGGATGAGGCCAGGAAGATGAGCAGAGGTCAGATCATGAAAGACCTTAACAGTCATGAAGGCAGTGGAGATTCAGTGAAGGATTTAGGTTGGGGGAAGGCCTTAAGCAGATTTGCCTTTGAGTAAGGACCTTCGGGTCTAATGTGAACAGATGGACATATTGTGGCTATTGGCCCACTTTTCCTGCAGTGTTTCAGAGGGAAGAAAGTGACATAATAAACCTGTTTCTCAAGTTTAATATAATTTTAATTTCTTAATGTTGTTCTGAGAAGCAACCCAGTGATCTCAAATAACTACCTGAATATATAAATTCAATTTGCAAACTTCATATAAATATACACTGCTGATGTGTTGGCAGGTTTTCATAGAAACAAGAATTTCAAGGTAAGCTGGGTGTAGTTCTGGAGATGATTTTCCCCTTGTGCAATCTCTATGGCTTATCATTTAAAATCATTAGTCATGTCAGATGTCATGAACGGTTGTATAATTAGGGATCTATATTCCCTCCTTGAAGGACACAAACACTTACATGAAACACAGATGGTTCTTCCAAGGTTTTTCAGAGGTGATTTCAAAAATGAAATCAGAATGGGGCGCCTGGGTGGCTCAGTCAGTAGAGCAGCTGATTCTTGGTTTCTACTCAGGTCCGTGATCTCAGGGTCCTGGGATGGAGCCCTGTGGATCTGGATCTGAGCTTACTCAGGCTCTGCACTCAGTGGGGAGTTTGCTTGTGGATTCTCTCTCTCCTTCTCCCTCTGCTGCTCACCCAACTCACTCTCTCTCTCTCTAAAATAAATAGATAAAAATAAAATAAAATAAAATAAATAGGTAAGTGTTTTTAAAAATAAAATCAGAATATATTTTTAATTATTTAGTTTCCCAATATTGTAAAATGTAACAGATTACATTACTCAGTGGTTTCATTTCCATAGTTCAAAGCATGCTCAGGATGAAGGATGCTCGTGATCTTCATAAAGATATTCTGGGAACCAGAAAAGTGTAGAAACCTACGCACTCTGTCCATTCTTTCAAAAGTACTAAAACCTATTTTTCTCCAGAGAGAGGTGGTGCATTTAGTTACAGCTACAAACATCTCTCAGCCACTGGCATCTTCTATTATTCCTGGCAGAACAATTTACTCCCTCACTTCTAGACCAACTTCCTAATATCAACCTTTTAAAATCAAATAATATAAAAGAACTTATAACGAAGAGTAAAAGTTACCTGCCCAAACTCCTGTACATTTTCCAGAAGCCACTACTTTGAATCGTGTTCTTACCATTTCCTGATTTATCAACTTTAGACATTTTCCAATTATTTCCTGCTATGATAGATGAAGATTCAGCTCATTTATGCCACATCTCAGTTCATTTACCTCCCTTCTCATGCTTGTTAGTCATATCCCTTTACTGTGTTTAGTTTCTTTATTGCAGAGGTACAAATGGGTGGCCTGGAGGCTTGATCTGACCATTGATGTGTTTTGTTTGGATTCCCATTAGCTAAAAGCAAAGAAAGAATGAACACAGCATTGAAAAATTGTGAAGATTTAACATTAAAAAAAATCCAAATGTTTAGCTTCTCACAAAAAGTCAGACGGGCTATGTTTTAGTTTCCTAGGGCAGCTGCAACAGAGTATCACAAACTAGGTGACCTAAAACAACAGAAATTTATTTTCTCACTGTTCTGGAAGTGAGAAGTCTGGAATCAAGGTGTTGGCATGGGTCATAATCTCTCGGAAAGCCCTAGGAAGGAATCCTTCTTTGACTCTTCCAGAGCTTCTGGAAATGCCAGCAAACCTTGGCATTCCTTGGTTTGTAGGTCTATCACTCAAATTTCTGCCTCTGTCTTCATGTGGCTGTCCTCTCTCTGTGTCTGAGTCTCTTTGTCCAAATCTCCCATTCTTGTGACAATACCAGCCATTGGATTTAGGACCCACTCTGATCCTCACCTTGACTAATCACATCTGCAAAGACACTATTTCCAAGTAAGATCACATTCTGAGGTTCCAGAAGGACACAAATTTGGGGGATGGGGCACAAGCCCAGTACATGGCATATATCCCCCTGTCCCAAGAACTGACCAGGGCTGGTCCAGTGGCTGAACTCTCCAGGTGGGGCAAGCATGTACTAGTATGCCAAAACTCTCGTCACATCTGTGACATAAATCCTTACACCAATACCTGAGCCCTGGCTCTCATTTATGTTACCTGCTTTGCTCCTGTAAACATCTGCTGACTAACTGCAACTGCTTATCTTTACAGCTTCTATCTATCTATCTATCTATCTATCTATCTATCTATGTATCTATTTTTAGGTAGGCTCCATGACGAATGGGGGGCTTGAACTCGTGATCCTGAGATCAAGAGTTGCATGCTCAACCAGCTGAGCCAGTCAGGCACCCCCCTTTATGACTTTTAATTTTATTATTTTTTAAATATTTTATTTATTTATTTATTCATGAGACACACAGAGAGGCAGAGACATAGGCAGAGGGAGAAACAGGCTCCCTGTAGGGAGCCCGATGTGGGACCCAGGACCCCAGGATCACAACCTGAGCCAAAGGCAGATGCTCAACCGCTGAGCCACCCAGGCATCCTACCTTTATGACTTTTATTTTTTAACGTCTTTGTTTTTTTTTTTTTTAAGATTTTATTTATTCATGAGAGACACAGAGAGAGAGAGAGAGAGAGAGAGAGAGAGAGGCAGAGACAAAGGCAGAGGGAGAAGCAGGCTCCATGCAGGGAGCCCGACGCAGGACTCGATCCTGGGTCTCCAGATCAGGCCCTGTGCTGAAGGTGGCGCTAAACCACTGAGCCACCCGGGCTGCCTATGACTTTTAAATTATATACCAAAACTCCTATTTCATGGTTCATAAGTTTTTGTCACTATCTCACAGCTCCCTTCTTGTTTTGTAAGACCAACATACTAGGTTTCTCCCACTTTCCTCTTTCTCTTCTATTCCCTTTCCACTTCACAGAATTTGTCAGAAGCACCTTAATTACTGTTATGAGTTGAATTGTGCCTGCCCCCCTGCCAATTCATATGCTGGGGTTCTAATCCCCAGTACATAAGAATGTGACCTTATTTGGAGATAGGGTGATTGGAAATAGAATTAGTTAAGATGAGATCATACTGAATAGGGTGGGTACCTAATCCAATATGACTGATGTCCTTAAAAAGGGGAAGGGGAAATTTGGAGGCAGACATATCCACAGGGAGAATGCCAGGTCAAGATGAAGGCAGAGATTGGGGTGATGCAGCAGGAGCTAAGGAATGCCAAAGCCAGCCAGCACACCATCAGAATCTAGGGGAGAGGCATGGAAAAGATTCTCCTTCACAGCCCTCAGAAGGAACCAACACTGCTGACATCTTGATTTCCAATTTCTAGTCTTCAGAACTGTAAGACAATAAATTTGTTGTCTAAATTTAGATCCCCAATTTGTGGTACTTTGTTACAGCAGCCCTAACAAATTATTACCATATATATAATGTTATATATATATATATATATATATATATATATATATATATACATATTCAATGTTGTAGCATTCATATTTTACTCATAAAGTTATCTTATGTTCTATGTTTCTCAAATGTTTGTTGATCTATGAATAGAGTTATCTATTCATATTTAAGAATGGGCAATAGACTTCAGCTTCTATTCTTGATGGGGTCACCAGTATGGGGCTTGCCATCCTGTTGTAAACAACTAGAAAACTGAGCAAAATGTCTGACATAAATGTTTGAAGCCACTTATTTTCAGTCATGGAAAGAAAGGAAACCAACAAGGTGTGTCTTTTGATTGTTACAGCTTTCTCCCTGGAGGCAATTTTTGGACAATTGGCCCTGGGAGGCAAAACCCACACATCACTAGATGATCCCCCGAGTTGCTGATCCAGACATAAGGACTTGGGGAGGCTGGGATGGCTGCATTCTGTGGGGCAGAATATCAAAGGAGGGAGAGATACAGAGAAAGAGATCCAAAACCTGCATGGGGATTCCCTTTTTATTTGCTAGAATAGTAATCTGAACCTATGTAAAGTGAAACTACATTTGTGCTAAGCAAAGAACACCACCTGGGAGCTGGGAGCTAAGCAAGTCTTGCAGCTCAAATGGGGCAAAGAGACACTTTATTGCCTCCTGACTATGTGAAGAAAACACCTGAAAAACCTGATGCATTCGATAGAGAACCAAGAAGTGTTATATTTTGTAGAGGGACTAAATAAGCATTAGGATAAAAGCCAGTTTTTTTTAAGACTTGTTTATTTGGGAAAGAACACTAGTGAGGGGAAGGACAGAGGAGACAGTCCCCGAGCAGATAATCCTTGATCCCACAATCCTGATAGCATGACCTTAGCTGAAACCAAGAGTCAGACACTCAACCAAGTCACACAGGCACTCCAGAATAAAAATTACTTTAGATCTGCCTTAACAAAGCTTTAAATGAGGTCTTGAAATAATTAAGCTGATCCTCAAGTAACTAAATTGCCTTCCAAGGAAATTTAACATTCATTAAAAGAAAACAAAAGAACACTAATATTCAATATCATAATACCCATGATGTTCAGCTTCTAGTAAAAAATCACTAGACAGGTGAAGAAGGTAAAAATATGACCTTTAACCAGAAGAAAAAATAATTTAAGATTTCATCTATTATTTATTTGAGACAGAAAGAGAGAGAGAGCAGGGGGAGGAGCAGAGGGAGAGGGACAAGCAGACTCTGGGCTGAATGTGGAGCCTGATGTGAGGCTTAATCCCACAACTCATGAGATCATGACCTGAGCCAAAATCATGAGTCAAAACACTTAACTGACTGAGCCACCCAGGTACCCCTAAGCCAGTTTCTAAGATCTGCTGTCTATTTTCAGACACAGAAATGACAGGTGTGACGGAATTAACAGGCAAGGAATTAAAAACAGCTGTTATGGGGATCCCTGGGTGGCGCAGTGGTTTAGCACCTGCCTTTGGCCCAGGGCGTGATCCTGGAGACCCGGGATCGAATCCCACATAGGGATCCCGGTGCATGGAGCCTGCTTCTCCCTCTGCCTGTCTCTCTCTCTCTCTCTCTCTCTCTCTCTCTGTGTGACTATCATAAATAAATAAAAATTAAAAAAAAGAATAAAAAAAACCCAGCTGTTATAAATATGTTCAAATGTTTAAAGAAGAAGAAAAATGGAATGTATAAAAAGAACTAAATGGAAACTTCCACAGACAAAATACAATATGTGAATTGGAAATTTCACTAGATGAACTTAATAGCAGTTTAAATACTGCAGATGGAAAGATCAGTGACCTTGAAGACACAGCAACAGAAATCATCTGTATGGAAAAAGATGTAGGAAAAAACTGAAAAATAATTTATGGAGCCTCAATGACCTTTGAGACAATTTTAAGAAGCCAAACACATGCAATTGAGGTCCCAGAGGAGAATAAAGATGTGGAGAAAATATCTGAAGTAATAGCCAAAAAATTTCCAAATATGATTAAAATTATTAAAATTCCAGGGATCCAAAAAAATAAATGAGTGTCGAGCCAGAAAACACAAAGAAAATAATCGCAAATCACATGATAATTAAATTGCTGATACCAGTGACAAGAGAACACTTTTCTTTTTAAACATTTTATTTATTTATTTGAGAGAGAGAGAGAGTGAGAGCACAAGCAGGGGGAGGGCAGAGGGAGAAGCAGACTCCCCACTGAGCAGGGAGCTAGACATGGGACTTGATTCCAGGACCCATGGATCATGACATGAGCTGAAGGCAGACATTTAACCAATTGAGCCACCCAGCTGCCCCTTGTGGTTCTTACAATAAACTTGAAGTAGTATAATATTATTTGAAGGTAGCTTCTGCTAACTAAGTTAAAGGTGCAGATTGTAAGCCCTAGAGGAAGAACACACACATACACAAAAGAGGTATAGTTAACATGTAAATAATGAAGATAAAATGGAATAGTGATGAAATAGAAATAGAAATGGAATAGAAATAGACTGAACACTCTAAAAAGGAAGGATTGTTGAACTGGATTTTTTATAAAGCAAGTCTAAAGTAGACGCTATATAGAAGAAACTTGCTTTAAATATAAAGACACATATAGGTCAAAAGGATAGAAAAAGATAAAACATACAAAAAATAATCATGAGAAAGCTAGAACGGCTCTAGTAAGAAAAAGGTAAACATCAGAACAACAAATATGCCAGATATAAAGAGGGATATTTCAATATGAAAAAGGGTAGGGGGTTAAATTCATAGGGATGATATAATTTCTAAATGTATATGCAGCTAATAACAGCATTTCAAAATACACAAAGCACAAATTGATAGAATTAAAGGAGAAATATAACAATCCATAATTGCAGTTGAAAGGTTTCACTCAGCTCAGTAATTAATAGATTAACTAGGGAATCTTTAAGTATATACAAAACTGCTAAGCCACATTGACCCATTGACAGTTTTAGAAAGCTTTTTCCTTATCATAGAACACTATACCCAACAACAGAATACACATTCTTTTCAACAGACTAAAAATAATCAGTAAAATAGGCCATATAAAGGATCACAAAACAAGTTTTGATCATTTCAGATATATTGAAATCATAGTGAGTAGGTTCTCTGACCATAATGGAACTAAATTAGAAACCAGTAGTCAAAGGATATATGAGAAGAGTCTAATTATCTGAATTATCAACACTTTTGTCATTAACTTCTGGATTAAAAAATAAATCACAGAAGGAATTTTAAAATGTTTTGAATGAACTGATAAAACTGCAACATAATGAAATTTGTGGGATGCAGCTAATGCAGAGCTTAGGAGAAAATGTGTAGTTTTAAATGCTTACATATATATATATAAGCATATATATATATATAAATATATATATATATATTAAGATTTTATTTATTTACTCATGAGAGACATAGAGAGAGTTAGAGACATCGGCAGAGGGAGAAGTAGGCTCCTTGTGGGAGCCTGATGCAGGACTCATGATCACAACCTGAGCCAAAGGCAGACGCTCAATCACTGAGCCACCGAGATGCCCCTAAGTGCTTATATTTTTAAAAACGAGGTCTAAAATCAAGAATCTATGCTTCATCTCAAGAAGTTAGTAAAAAAGGAGCAAATTAAATCCAAGTTAAGTAGAAGGAAAGAAATAGTAAAGAGTGGAAGTTAATGAAATAGAAAATGGATAAACAAATATGAATAACCCAAAGCTGGCTCTTTGTAAAATATCAATAAAAATAATAAGCTACCAGCTAAACAGATTTTTTTTAAAAAGACATAAATTAAAAATAACAAGATGAAAAGAGGGGAGATCACCACACATGCTGAAAGATAATAATATGATACTATAAAGAACTTTATGCCAATAAATCCTACAACTCAGATGAAATGGCCAAATTCCTTGAAGGACAAAATAACCAAAATTGGCATAAGAATAACTATTAAAGAAAGAGAATTTTTGGGAGTCTGGGTGGCTCAGTGGTTGAGCACCTGCCTTCGGCTCAGATCATGATCCTGGAGTCCTGGGATCAAGTCCTGCATCACACTCCCCACAGGGAGCCTGTGTCTCTCTCCTATGTCTCTCTGCCTCTCTGTGTCTCTTATGAATAAATAAATACAAATAAAGAAATTGAATTTGTAATTTAAAAAATTCCCATAAAAAAGCTCTAGTTCCAGATGACTTCACTAGTCAATTAGCAATTGCAATCCTTTGCAAACATTTAAGGAAAAAAATAATACAAGTTCCCAAAATGGAGAATGAGGGTTAATTCCTCTCACTTTAAGAAGATAGTGCATAGGGCAGCCCTGGTGGGCTAGTGGTTTAGTGCCGCCTTCAGCCCAGGGTGTGATTCTTGGAGTTCCAGGATCGAGTCCCATGTCGGGCTCCCTGCATGGAAACTGCTTCTCCATCTGCCTGTGTCTCTGCCTCTCTCTCCCTCTCTCTCTCCATCTCTCATGAATAAATAAATAAAATCTTAAAAAAAAAAAAAGAAGGTAGTGCATACATGATACCAAAACCTAAAAATACATTAAAAAAAAAAGTTTATAGACCAATATCCCTCATTTACTTAGGTGCAAAAATCCTTTTATTCTTTAAAGATTTTACTTATTTATTCATGAGAGACCCAGAGAGAGGTGGAGACATAGGCAAAGAGAGAGGCAGGCTCCCTATGGGGAGCTCAGTGTGGGGACTCAATCCTCAGTCTCCAGGACCCCGGGGTCACGCTCTGAGTGTGACCCAGGCATCCCTAGGTGCAAAAATCCTTAAGAAAATACTAGCAAGTAAAAAAAAAAATGTTTTTTAATAAAAAATAAAATAAATACTAGCAAGTCAAATAATAATATATAAAAATGATAATGTATGCTGATCAAACAGGGTTTATTCAAGGAATGCAAGGTTGGTTTACCATTTGAAGAGCAACTAATGTAATTCACCATATTAACGGAGTAAAAAAGAAAAACTGTATGATTATCTCAATGTATTTCACCATGTTAATGAAATTAATGATAAAAAGCACATCATTCTGTCAATAAATGCAGAAAAAGTATTGAGAAACTTTGCACTCATTAATCACAAAAAACATGTAGCAACTCAGGATTAAAATGGAGCTTAAAATAAAATAAAATAAAATAAAATAAAATAAAATGGAGCTTCACCCAAAGTATAAAGAATATCTGTGAAAAATATACATCTAACATCACAAATTAATGAATTAATTAAGTGAAAGACTGAATTTTTTTTTTTTTTACCTAAGATGGGAAACAAGGTAAAGAGTTGGCTCTTACCACTTCTGTTAAAACTAGAGGTCCAAGCCCATTAAAAAACATAAGAAAAGGCAATAAAAACCAATGTAGATGGAAAAGGAAGAAGTAAAGCACTTTATTAGTGATAGCATAATCATATCTGTGGAAAATCCTAAAGAATCTACAAACTGAATAGAATATGTGAATTGAGCAAGCTGAAAGAATAGCAGGCCAATATGCCAAAATCAGCTGTAATTCTAAATACTAGTAATAAACTGAAGAAAATGCAATATTAAAAAACATATATCTTTCATGAGAATTAAAAATGGATTACAAACCAAGTATTAAAATGTAAAGCCATAAAACTTCCAGTTGGAACATAGGAGAAAATATATTTGACCTTGGGTTTGGTGATGAATTTTTTGATACACCAAAAGCATGACCCATTAGAGGAAAATTTGATAAGTTGTACTTTACAAAAATTAAGAACATATGTCCTGGGAAGATAATCAAAAGACAAGCCTCAGACAGGCAGAAATTATTTGGAAAACATATATCTGATAAAAAGACTTGTATGAAAAATATACAAAGAATGCTTAAAGATCAACAATAAGAAAACAACCCAAACTATAAAAATGTGCACCTGATCTAAAAAGAAAACAAAACAAAACCCCACACACATCAAAGATGGCAAATAAGCATACAAAAAGTGCTCAGTAGCATTTGACATAAGGGATCTTCAAATTAAAACAATGAGATACTACTATATGCTTGTTAATAGATTGCTAACATCCTGGGACGCCTGGGTGGCTGCCTTCAGCCCAGGGCATGATCCTGAAGTCCCAGCATCGAGTCCCACATCGGGCTCCCTGCATGGAGCCTGCTTCTCTCTCGGCCTGTGTCTCTGCCTCTCTCTCTCTCTGTCTCTCATGAATAAGTAAATAAAAAGCTTTAAAAAATAAATAAAAAGAATTGCTAAAATCCAAAAACTAATAATACCTGTTGCTGGTGAGCATGTGCAGAGCAGGAACATTCATTGCCAGTGGAAATGGAAAATGGTACAAACGCTTTCGCAGTTTCTTAAAGCTAAAAATAATCTAGACATAATATTATTACATGGCCCAGCAATTGTACTTAGGTTTTTAATCAATTGATTTGAAAAATTATATCTATATAGAAACCTGCACACAAACATCAGCTTTATTCATAATCACTAAAAATCAGAAGCAACAAAGATATCTTTTCACAGGTGAATAGATAAGCAAATTGTGGCACATCCATACACTGGAATATTTTTCAGTGATAAAAAGAAATGAGCTATCAAGCCACAAAGAGACATTTAAGACATGAATCTTAAATACATACTATTGAGTGCAAGATGCCTGTCTGAAAAGACTACTGCATAATTACACTTATAATTATGTTATGGAAAAGGTAAATTAATGTTAAAAAGATCCATGAGTGGCCAGAGGCTTGAGAGGGAATGATTCAAATAGATGAATCATGGGAGATTTTTTAGGGCCGTGAAGCCATTCTATATGAGGCTTAGGAGTAGATATGTGAGGAAACAAGTTACTGATAGAAGCTACAACATGACAAATCTTAAAACATTACATCTCCAAGAGAAGCCAATACTGCATACTTTATGATTCAATTCATCAGAAATTCTAGAAATGAAAATTCATTGTCTGGAGTGGGGTGGTGGTAGTGGTAATGGGGATTGACTGCAAAGAGACAGGAGGGACTTTCTGGTTTTTGTGAATGAAATATTCTTTGTGTGGTGGTTACATGCCTTATACATTTGCCGCTATATCATGTCTAAATTGATTTGATAATAAAGTTTAAAAAAAATTTTTTTTTAAAGAGGCAACAGTAAGACTGATGGGATGATTTGACACAAAGAAGGAGATTCTCAATTAATAGGGCTCCCTTGAGAGTACAGATAGTACAGGCTGGTTTTTATGATGGAAACTTTTTCCATGCCGGAAGGAAGAGCTTTTCTCTACTGTACTGACTCCTTCCTAGCAACCCCAATTCTCTCTAGGCAATTCTCTAGAAAGGAATTCTCTTGTCCTCCCCAACCTCCAGGTATAATCACTTGGCTGGCAACTACTCTCTTTCACAGCTAGTCTGTTCCTTATACACCTTGAGATCATTCTGATTCTGCCTCACTTCTTTCTTTCCTTCTATAATACCTCCTATACCCAAGTCTGAAACCTCTCCAAAGCCCTACAATTCCAGAGTTGTTCATGTGTTCTTAGGATTTTTACTTTGTGATGTGTATCCTTTGATTTAATCCTAGTTGAAATGCATTGTATTTGTTATCTCTTATAGCATAACAGATGTTGCAAAATTCAGGGGCTTGAAACCACAACAAAAAGGACCCAAGGATCATTGGGGTTTATCTTGGGGGCTGGCTAACTCCATAAGTAAATACTTTCTTTCCTTTTTTTTTTTTTTTTTAGATTTTATTTATTTATTTGAGAGATATCAATAGAGAGCATGACTAGGGTGGAGGGGCGAAGGGAGAGGGAGAAGCAGACTCTACGCCGAACAGGGACCCCGACTCGGGGCTTGATCCCAGGACTCCAGGATCATGACCTGAGCCGAAGGCAGACGCTTAACAGCTGAGCCACCCAGGTGCCCCAGTAAACACTTTCTTGTATGTTTATGTTCATCTATATTCCTTAGCTTGTTTCACCTGCCACTTGTGAGGAAAATACCTGTTAATTTTTATTAGTATGATAGCTACTGTGATAAACATAATAAGACATTTATAGTATTTCAAAGTTACAATTGTATGCGACTCTCTCTTTTAGAGGTTTTTTTTTTTTTTTTGAGCAGAAAAATTGAGCAAGGCTGAGAGTTCTTATATACTCTTCACCTCCTAGCGTCTTCTATTAACATCTTGCATTTCTGTGGTATGTTCATTACAATTAGTGAGGCAGTATGGATTCATTATTATTAACTGAAGTTCATAGTTTGCATTGGGTTCACACTTTGTGTCACACATTCTACAGATTTTAACAAATGTATAATGACACGTCCCTACCTTTTCAGTTTGACACAATAGTTCACTTTCTTAAAAATATTCCTTGCTCCATCTACATGCCACCCAACCCCAAGAACCTCTGATCTTTTTACTCTCTCTAGTTTTGGCTTTCCCAGAATGCCATATAGTTAGAATCCTACAGTAGGTAGCCTTTTCCTTCTTTCTTTTTTAAATATTTATTTATTTATTTATTTATTTATTTATTTATTTATTTATTTATTTATTTAACAGTGAACAAGCAAGAGAATATAGAGGCAGAGGGAGAAGCAGACTCCCCACTGAGCAGAGAGCCTGATGTGGGGCTCAATGCAAGGACCTCGAGATCATGACCCGAGCTGAAAGCAGACACTTAACTGACTGAGCCACTCAGGTGCCCCTAGGTAGCTTTTTTCAAATTGGCTTTTTTCACTTAATTATATGCACCTGTGTTTCCTTCATGTCTTTTGTAGCTTGATAACTCAACTCTTTTCATTGCTGAGTAATGTTCTATTGTATGGATGTACCACAGTTGGTTTGTCCATTCACATTTTGAAGGACATCTTGGTTGCTTCCAAATTTTGGAAATTATGAATAAAGCTGCTTATAAATACTGATGTGCAGGGTTTTGTGTGGACTTATATTTCTTTTTCATCCCTGGTTCTCTAGGTTTATGCTAAGTTTTTTTTTTTTTTTTCCTTCAATGGTTCGTTTCCATTGTATCTGAGAAAAGCCATTCATCTTGTTTAAATGAGCCTGAATTCTGGTTGGTTCTCAGTAAATATTAATTACTGCAAGTTTTCCTCAAAATTCAGACAGACATCTTTAATTTTGTTGAGCAATTTTCCAAAGTCCTTTGGACTTCTGGGCTCATGCCTATTTCCCCAGAAAGGTAGAACTGTGTGCTACAACTGAGAAGGTAGCTGTAAATAACTTATGTATAATGCAACCCAAAGTATTTTAAGTTCTTTGCAGTTGATGTTTTAAATGTCTATTTTGTAATTTCTCTTTTTATCCTTAAATGAGCTCTTCATTCAGTAAAACTTCTAGCATAAACACATCTGAATTACTGAATTTTCCATTTGACAACAGAATAAAGATTTTTTTCTCTGAAAACATTATGCTTGATTCATGTGTTTTATCACTTTTTAAGCTATTCTAGAGGCCCTCAATTCACACATGGCACCAAAACAAACTGCTCTGTATGGGAGGGAACACATACTTTGCTTTAGTTCTAGACAGCTGTAATGGACAGCTGGACTTTCTTGGCTGCCCCGTAACCATCCCTTCTTCCTGTTTGAGGGAAGTCCCCTACTGTCTTGTTGGGAGGCATGCTGTCCTTCCCACTCTGGTCGTGGAAGGGGCCATAGCCCCTAGCAGCCTGCATGGGCACATGATGCTTAGCCAATGACCATTTGTTTTCAGAAATTTGAATCTTGACCAACTGACTGCAAAGATAAAGAAGGGATGAGATTTAATTCATAGCAGCGGGGAGATTATCTCCAAACAGCAGTGCCCTACAACAAAGGTAGTTGTGTCCTGCCTCAGCTATTCCTGCTAACATTTTCCAGTTTTCTTGCTATCTGGACTTACCTGGGTCTTTTACCTATTTTTCAAGCCCTGATATTACAGCTTCCTGCCAATTCATGAGCCCTTTACATAACTCTAATAAGTTCCTTTTTTACTTAAGATTTGTAGAGTAACTGTTAACTTTCAGTGGAGTTATTTTTCTTTAAAGATTTTTTATTTTTTTATGAGAGGGGCAGAGACATATCAGAAAGAGAAGCAGGCTTCCTGGTGGGTGCCCGACGTGGGACTCAATCCCAGGACTCTGGGATCATGCCCTGAGCCAAAGGCAGATTTCTTAACCAACTGAGCCATTCAGGTACCCCAAATGTGGAGCACTGAATCCAACCTTAGTTATTGTAGTGGCAGGGGGCGTGTCAGAGAAAGCTTCAAGGGATATTTAAATTGAAATTTGAATATGTAAACATGAGACATTTAAGAGGTAGGAGGTGGGGTGAGTATGCCAAATAGAGGGGAGAGCCCATGAGAAGGCCCAGAGTTGAGAGAGTTACAGGACCTTCAGAGAGCTGAGAAGAAGCATACGTGACTGAATCGCAGAGTCTGCACAGAAATAAAAAGATAAATATGGAGTAAATGGCACTCAGATCATGAAAAGTAATATGAATCCCATGAAAGTGTTGGCACCTTCTCATATAAGCGGTATGTCTTAAGGAGAAGTGTTTTAATCAGAAATCTCATTATACAATAGCTACCTGCTGCCTCGTTGCCTGGGAATATTGTGTAAGAAAAGGTTGCAAAATTTAGAGGTGGGAGCAAAAAAATCTCTGTTACAATTTCAAGACTTCAAAAACTTTTTTTTCTTTTAAGACCAATGCTACTGTGCTTTCTTTTATGTGTGGAAATAATAAAATGGAGTTAGAAATTAGCAGACAGATTTATTGAGAAATTTCTCCATAATAGTAATGGATTTTTACATGTCATCAACATTCTATAGAAGATTGTCTAAAACAGTAGCCTTCAGGTTTTCTGCTACTTCCTAAAATAATTTTGAAAGCCTATAAATACTTTTGCACATTTTATTTATTTTTAAAGATTTTGTTTATTTTTTCATGAGACACACAGAAAGAAGCAGAGACATAGGCAGAGGGAGAAGTAGGCTCCCTGTGGGGATCCTGGTGTAGGACTATATCTCAGGACCCCGGGATCATTCCCTGAGCTGAAGGCAGACGCTCAATCAATGAGTCACCCAGGAGTCCCACCTTTGCACATTTTAATATTAACATTTAAGATTCTCTTCATTATAAATTAAAATACTTGCAAAGGAGGCAATTTTCTGTTGTATTATAAAAATTAATATTTATTTTTAAGACTTATTTATTTGAGAAAGAAAGAAAGAGAGAGAGATGGGGGGAGAGAGGCAAAGGGAGAGGGAGAGAGAGAATCCCAAGCAGATTCCCCGCTAGCATGAGTCCAAACTGCTGCTTGATCTCACGACCCTGAGATCATGACCTGAGCCGAAACCAGAAGTCAGGCTCAACTGACTAAGCCACCCAGGTACCCCTATAAATATTAATATTTAAAAATAAAACTGTTAGATCACTTTGTGTGTGTCCAAAAGACTCTCAAACGGGACCTATATGATACCCACTATCATTCTTTTCTTTCTTTGTTTTGTAAGATTTTCAAGTAATCTTTACACCCAATGTGGGGCTGGAATTTATAACCCTGAGATCAAGAGTTGCAGGCCAGCCAGCTGCCACCTCCACGCCTGTTCTTTTAGAAAAACGACATCAACCTTCAATAGGCAGAATTTTACAGTGGTCCTTTCTCTATGAATTTCTATTTGCATTCAACTTTTCTCACATAATTTTATCCTTGTGTAATATGCTAACATACATTTTTGCTTTAAAGTCTTTAGTTGGTCACCTTATCTCACATGCTGCTCTAAAATTATGTATATAAGTGGAAATTTATGAATGTTAAAATTTCTTTCCTAGTGTGAGGCTAAATTTCAACTATCAGTAACATAATTGATCAAAACAGCAAAAATATTTCATGTTTGGATTAATCATTTTTAGACATTAGTTCATATGCCCCCTATTAATTCCTGTGTCCACAGAAATATGTACTATCATGAGACGGGTTGTCTGAATTTATTTATTTATTTTTAAAGATTTTATTTATTTATTCATGAGAGGCACACATAGAGAGGCAGAGACATAGGTAGAGGGAAAGGCAGGCTCCTGGAGGGGAGCCCAATGTGGGAATCTATCCAGGGACCCCGGGATCACACCCTGAGCTGAAGGCAGACACTCGACCACTGAGCCACCCAGGCATCCCAGCTTGTCTGAATTTATTTTATTGATTGATTGATTGATTGTCTGAATTTAAAAAGCTTTCCTCACACTAGTGCTTTGATTTGTGGCTTAGTTTGTCTTTATTCTCACACTTTTGGAAAATGTGTCATTAAGATTAGAGTGAGTGTTGTTATCTTTGTTCTGGAAAGTGGGAGGAAGAGAACCTGCAAGATACCTTTGACCACAAGAACATTCTCCAGCAGATCAATTTTAGAAGTACGGAAGTTGAGGATCTGAACGCTAATTTCTCAAACCTTTCCCAGCATATGTGCCCCTTGGAATGTCTCTGAGTTCCACTAGTGAGTTTGAAAACTGTGAGTCTAATGTAAAAAGAGCACTGGATGGGAGACAAAACAAACCAACAAACAAACGGATTTCTTACACAAAGTAGTAGTAGGATCTTAAACAAGACATTTCATTTGTGTAAATCTGTTTCTTTTTCTTTTTTAGATTTTATTTATTTTTCATGAGACACATAGAGAGAGGCAGAGGCACAGGCAGAGGGAGAAGCAGGCTCCCTATGGGGAGCCCGATGTGGGACTCGAGCCCAGGATCCCGGGATCACGACCTGAACCAAAGGTAGGCCCTCAACTACTGAGCCACCCAGAGTGTCCCTGTGTAAATCTGTTTCTCTCAATAGAGTGAGGGGGAGGCGTGGGATTGAGTTCAACTTTAAAGATTCTTTCCAGCTCCTCAATCTCCTGCTTTCCATTAGAAGTTTTTAGCTATGATCAGGTCACTGAGAAGAAGGCCAGGCACCAACAGCGGGGAGGAAGAAGAGGTGGATGACATTTGTGGTCACTGAGTACATGGTAAAGGAAAAGGAAAGAATTATGTGGCGATACATCAAGAAACACTTTCCTAAGAAGCGTTTTTATTTGTGTTTAGAATACATTTCGCTGTAGGGCACCTGTGTGGCTCAGTCGATTGAGCTTTGGTCTCTTAATTTTGGCTTAGGTTGGGATCTCATGGGTCCGTGAGATCGAGCCCCACTTCTGTCTCCCCTGACAGTGAGGAGTCTGCTTGAGATGCTCCCTCTCCCTCTGCCCCTGCCCACCCCATGCACGTGCTCCATCTCTCTCTCTCTCTCAAATAAGTAAATACATCTAAAAAAAAAAAAAAGACTACATTTTCCATAAACATTCCAGTTTCCCATTATTGTTTATGTGGCTATAGACATCTTTTTGGCTGTACTTCCCTTAACTGTTAAATGAGAATAATACTGTCTACCTTGGGGCCCCTGACTGGCTGAGCCCATAGAGCATGCAACTCTTGATCTCAGGGTTGTAAGTTCAAGCTCCACATTGGGTGTAGAGATTACTTAAATACAAACCAAAAAAAAAAAAAAATCTACTTTGTAATTTGAGTGACAACTAAAAGACAGAAACTAAGGCTTATTTGGGCTTAATGTTTATGAAATTCCTGCAGTTGTAGCATGTATCAGAAATCCATTCCTTTTTAAAAAAATGATTTAAATTCAAGTAATTAACATATGCTATATAATTGATTTCAGAGGTAGAGGTCAGTGATTCATCAGACTTATACACTACCCAGTGCTCATTATATCACATGCCCTTCTTAATGTCCATCACCCAGTTACCTTGTTCCCCCTCCCCCCTCTCCTCTAACGATCCTCAGTTTGTTTCCTATGATTAAGAGTCTCTTATGATTTGTTTCCTTCTCTGATTTTATCTTGTTTTATTTTTCCTCTTTTCCCCTATGATCTTGTGTTTTGTTTCTTAAATTCCATGTCTGAGTGAGATCATATGATAATTATCTTTCACTGATTGACTTATCTTGCTTCTCATAATATCCTTTAGTTCCATCGATGTTCTTGTAAATGGCAAGATTTCATTTTTTTTGATAGCTGAGTAGTAGTCCATTCTACATACACACATCTTCTTTACCCATTCATCTGTCAATGGACATCTGGGTTCTTTCCACAGTTTGGCTATTGTGGACATTGCTGCTAGAAACATTCAGGTGCAGGTGCCCCTTCAGATCACTACATTTGTATCTTTGGGGTAAATACCCAGTAGTGCAATTGCTGGGCTGTAGGGTAGCTCTATTTTCAACTTTTTGAGGAACCTCCACACAGTTTTCCAGAGTGGCTGCACCAGCTTGCATTCTCACAAACGGTGTATGAGGGTTCCCCTTTTTCTGCACCCTTGCCAACATCTGTGGTTTCCTGACTTGTTCATCTTAGCCATTCTGACTGGTATGAGGTGGTATCTGTTTCACTGATGCTGAATGATGTTGCATCTTTTTCATATGTCTGTTGGGCATTTGCGTGTCTTTGGAGAAATGTCTGTTCATTTGCCCATTTCTTGGATTAGTTGTTCTTTGGGTGTTGAGTTTGATAAGTTCTTTATAGATTTTGGATACTAGCTTTATCTGATATGTCATTTGCAAATATCTTCACCCATTCTGTCAATTGTCTTTTGGTTTTGTCAACTGTTTCCTTTGCTGTGCAAAAGCTTTTTATCCTGATGAAGTCCCAGTAATTCATTTTTGCATTTGTTTCCCTTGTCTTTGGAGGGGTGTCTAGCAAGAAGTTACTGTGGCTGAGGTCAAAGAGGTTGCTGCCTGTGTTCTTCTCTAGGATTTTGATGGGTTCCTGTCTCACATTTGGATCTTTCCTCCAATTTTTGTGTGTGGTGTGAGGAAATGGTCCAGTTTCATTCTTCTGCATGTGGCTGTCCGAATTTCCCAACACCATTTGTTCAAGAGGCTGTCTTTTTTCTATCGGATATTTTTTCCTGCTTTGTTGAAGATCAGTTGACCAAGATTCCATCAAAATCCTAGAGGAGAATACAGGCAACACCCTTTTTGAACTCGGCTACAGTAACTTCTTGCAAGATACATCCACGAAGGCAAAAGAAACAAAAGCAAAAACGAACTATTGGGACTTCATCAAGATAAGAAGCTTTTGCACAGCAAAGGATACAGTAAACAAAACTCAAAGACAACCTACAGAATGGGAGAAGATATTTGCAAATGACGTATCAGATAAAGGGCTAGTTTTCAAGATCTATAAAGAACTTATTAAACTCAACACCAAAGAAACAAACAATCCAATCATGAAATGGGCAAAAGACATGAACAAAAATCTCACACAGGAAGACATAGACATGGCCAACACGCACATGAGAAAATGCTCTGCATCACTTGCCATCAGGGAAATACAAATCAAAACCACAATGAGATCCCACCTCACACCAGTGAGAATGGGGAAAATTAACAAGGCAGGAAACCACAAATATTGGAGAGGATGCGGAGAAAAGGGAAGCCTCTTACACTGTTGGTGGGAATGTGAACTGGTGCAGCCACTCTGGAAAACTGTGTGGAGGTTCCTCAAAGAGTTAAAAATAGACCTGCCCTACGACCCAGCAATTGCACTGCTGGGGATTTACCCCAAAGATGCAGATGCAATGAAACGCCGGGACACCTGCACCCCGATGTTTCTAGCAGCAATGTCCACAATAGCCAAACTGTGGAAGGAGCCTCGGTGTCCATCGAAAGATGATGGATAAAGAAGATGTGGTCTATGTATACAATGGAATATTCCTCAGCCATTAGAAACGACAAATACCCACCATTTGCTTCAACGTGGATGGAACTGGAGGGTATTATGCTGAGTGCAGTAAGTCAATCGGAGAAGGACAAACATTATATGTTCTCATTCATTTGGGGAATATAAATAATAGTGAAAGGGAATAGAAGGGAAGGGAGAAGAAATGTGTGGGAAATATCAGAAAGGGAGACAGAACATAAAGACTCCTAACTCTGGGAAATGAACTAGGGTTGGTGGAAGGAGAGGAGGGTGAGGGGTGGGGGTGAATGGGTGACGGGCACTGAGGGGGGCACTTGACAGGATGAGCACTGGGTGTTATTCTGTATGTTGGCAAATTGAACACCAATAAAAAAGAAATTTACTATTAAAAAAAAAGATTAGTTGACAGTATAGTTGTGAGTCCATTTCTGGATTTTCAATTCTGTTCTATTTTTTTTTTAAAAGATTTTATTTATTTGAAAGAGAGACAGAGATAGCGACAGAGATATTGCGAGAGGGGAGGACAGGGAGAAACAGGCTCCCCACTGAGCAGGGAGCCCAATGTGGTGCACGATCCCAGGACTCAGGATCATGATCTGAGCCGAAGATAGACAGCGACTGAGACACCCAGGCACCCTCTATTCTGTTCCACTGATCTATGTGGGTTTTTTTTTTTTTTGCCAGTACCTTACTGACTTGATGATTACAGCTTTATAATACAGATTGAAGTCCAGAATTGTGATGCCACCACTTTTGGTATTCTTTTTCAACATTCCTTTGACTATTCAGGGTCTTTTTCTGGTTCTATACAAATTATTGGAACAAATTGGATAGGGATTGCACTAAATGTATAGATTGCTCTAGGTTGCATAGACATTTTAATACTATTTGTTCTTCCAATCCATGAGCATGGAACATTTTTCCATTTCTTTGTATCTTCCTCAATTTCTTTCATGAGTGTTCTGCAGTTTTCTGAGTACAGATTTTTGCTTCTCTGGTTAGGTTTATTCCTAGGTATTTTATAGGTTTTCCATGTAGAGTATCATGTCATCTGCAAAGAGTGAGAGTTTGACTTATTCTTTGCTGATTTGGATGCCTTTTATTTCTTTTTGTTGTCCGATTGCTGAGACTAGGACTACTAGTACCATGTTGAACAACAGTGGTGAGAGTGGACATCCCTGCCATGTTCCTGACTTCAGGGGAAAAGCTTTCAGTTTTTCCCCATTGAGAATGATATCCACTGTGGGAGAAATGCATTCCCTTTTATTGCTGACAAATACTATTTTTTTATGGATATGTAACATGTTGTTTATCTGTTCATCTATTGATGGACATTTGGGCTCTTTCTGTTCTTTAGCTATTATGAATTATGCTGCTACAAAATTCATGTACAAGTTTTTCCATGGAAATATGTTTTCACAATTCAAGCATATATACTTAGGGGTAGAATTGCTAGGTTACATTGAAATTTTATGTTTAACATTTTGAGGAACTGCCAAACTGTTTTCCAAAGCAGCTATACCATTTTCACATTCTTATCGGCAATGTAGGAGAGGTCTATTTTCCTCACATTTTTCAACAAAACTTGTCTATTGATTATAGCTATCCTGGTGTTTGAAGTGGTATCTCATTGTGCATTTTATCTGAATTTCCCTAATCACTAATGATGTTTCATGTCCTTTTTAGCTCTTTGGAAATAAGTCTATTCAGATCTTTAACCATCTTAAAACTGGGTATTTTCATTCCACTATTTTATTGTAGGAGTTCCTTATATATTCTAGATACAAGTCCCTTAACATATATGTATTTACAAATATTTATAGGCTCTCTGTTTCACTTTGTTGATGTTGTCATTTGAAACACAAAGCTTTCTAATTCTGGTAAGAACAACTTATTTATTTTCCTGTTGTTATTTGTGCTCTTGGGTATGTCATGTGATGTTTTGTGTAACCCAACATCGCAAATATTTATTCCTATGTTTACCTCTCAGATTTTTATAGTTTTATCTTTTATATTAGGTCTCTGATCCATTTTGTGTTAATTTTTTATATGGGATGAGGTTGGGGTACATCTATATTCTTTTGTATGTGGCTATTCAGTTGTCCTATCACCATTTGTTGAAAAGACTATGCTTACCCACCCCAAAGGGTGAATTGTTTTGGCACCCTTGTTGAAAACTATCTGACCGTAAGTATAAAGTTAAATCAATTCTTAAATTCTATGTCTAATACTTTTATTGTAATGCTCTGAATACAAAATGAGATTTACGTTGTCAGTTAAGAAGTTCTGATAGAAATCATTTCATTTTGGGGGCCCCTGGGTGGCTCAGCAGTTGAGCATCTGCCTTTGGCTCAGGGCATGACATTGGGCTCCCTGGATGGTGCCTGCTTCTCTGTCTGCCTGTGTCTCTGCCCCTCTCTCTCTGTGTTTCTCATGAACAAATAAATAAAATCTTTTAAAAAAAGAGAAATAATTTCATTGACCTCTATCACCAATGGTGTATTTTAAGATTATAATGACCTCATTAACAAGAACTTTTAACACAACATAGATGAATTGTTCATGTTTGTTTATACTTTCTCCATTAACTTAGTTGATGTAATTAGAAACTTAAAGTAGTCTTGTTCTGTACTTGAACTTCCAAATATTCCTGAATATCTCCCAAGACTACGTTCTTATGAGAGTAAACATTAACAAAAAATCCGGTTATGTCCCCTTTAAATTCTGACATAATTCAATGTATAAATTTGATTTATCTATGTAACTAGATAACCATGTAAAATATGAGCATGGGAGCAGCACATCTATGTAACTAAGGCATAACTGGTATAAGATAACTGTAATGTTCATAGTTTTATGCCAAAGTATAAATCCTAGTTTTCAGACCAATTCCCCAAATAATCACAAAAGTTGCTATAGGACTGAAAAATGCTATAGGCATGAAAAATAATTTAATTGCTAGTATCTCTCTGACCTATTGGTAATGGGTCTCTGAACCATGTAAAAGATGAGCATGGGAGCAGCGCATCTATCACTTCAGAGTTTTACTAGTGAAATTCACCTTAAAATTATGTCACAAATTTTGCATTGTACTTCCTTTTATTCTGAAATACATTACCTCTCTCTCTCTCTCTCTCTCTCTCTCTCTCTCTCTCTCGCAGAACAAAGTGATGAGTGATGTATGGGTTAAATTCAGGAGTATCACTGAACTTCACCTTCCCTCTAACCAATTTCCCAAAATTCTCTGTCCCCATACACTTTGTGTTTCCAATTTCTTTCTTAGTGAATGAAGAACTTACTCCCAAAAGCCCTGGTATAAACCCCGGCTTTCTCTTTCCTTAGCTCTCCCCTCTCTTTTCCTCCCAATCCTCCGGAGGGGGCAAGCACCTCAATTTGAATATGGGGGAGCCCAGAGTGTTAGACACACAGGGAGAGGGTTTACACTCAGGGAAAGGAATCAAGGAGTACAGCCTAGCGGAGTGAGGGACTTAGCCTACCAAGATAAAGCCCTGGTGCCACAGAGAAGGATACTGGTGCCCTGATAGGAGACTTGGAGCCTCAAAATCCTCTCATCCTGAATAGCTCCTGCTAAATCGTTTGCCCTTCCAATGAGGGCTGCAGAACCACACTTGGACCATGTCCTTCTTAAGCCGGAACTGCTGGGCAATGTGGCTGATCTACTCCAGTGTGAGTTTCAGGCGCTTATTTTGAGATGGAGCCTGAGGTTATATTTAGAATGTGCAGGAAGGAATGCTGTTGCCAATTAATTAATGATATTCATCATGGAAGTGGGATGAACATGGCATCATGCCGCAATATTTAGGAATTTAGTTGGGCTGTAATAAAATCGGAAAAAGCAGTAGCTTAAACGTATCACCAGCTTTATGCCTTTTTTGTCTAAGGTTTGGTTTGATACATGCACAGTATCCTCAGGAAGACAGGCCTCTCTGGCGTTGCTTCACCTAGTAATCCTTAGCACACAGTTGTTCCCTTGTAGTCATAAGACGGCTGCTTAAACTCCAGTATTGCATTTGAATTCCAGTAGTAAAGAAAAATAAGGGTGAAGAGCAAAAGGCACAGGTCATTTAAATTTGCCCTTCATTTTAAGAAGCATTTACAGAAGCCTCATCCAAGAACTTCCACTTGCATTTCATTGGCCAGAACTGCATAAATATGTGTATGTCCTTCATCTGCAAGGAGTGCTGGGGGATGTAGTCTTTAGCTGGGCATATTTATACCCCCTACAAAACCAGTGTTCTGTTACTTACAATCAGGGAGAAGCCAATATAGGAAGGCCTCTAGCAGTTTAGTCCACCATTCCTGTTCTATGAATAGGTATCCTTCAGCTTTATTTTTTAAATTTTTTTTTAACGATTCATTTATTTATTCATGATGGACCGAGACAGACAGAGAGAGAGAGGCAGAAGCAGGGGCCCAACGCGGGACTTGATCCCGGGACTCCAGGATCGCACCCTGGGCCAAAGGCAGGTGCCAAACCGCTGAGCCACCCAGGGATCCCTTCCTTCAGCTTTATTGAACCAGCAAGAATTCTACACCCCTCTCCAAATCCCCACATGCACTCACACTGAGGCAGCATTGCTCTTCTGCAATGCATTGACAGCCAGTATGGGCTCTGAACTGTGTGAAAGATGGGCATAGGAGAGGCATACCTTTCATTTCTGAATTTTACTAGTGAAATTGATCTTAAAATTTTATCATGAATCTTGTGTTATACTTTTATTGGGGAATTTATTACTGTAGTTGTGTTCAACATAAATCTCAGGACTGAGATCACTGTGAAATGAAACATCATGTAAATCCTTTCTTTTCTTTTTCTTAGAGATGTAGAAGGTCAAGGGATAGGAAGAGAGAATCCCAAGCAGACTCCATGCCCAGGGAGGAGCCCAATCTCAGAACCCATGAGATCATGACTTGAAAGAAAATCAAGTCAGACACTTAACCAACAGAGCAACTCAGGTGCCGCAGAAACATCTTGCAATTCTTTTTTTTTTTTTTAAAGATTTTAAAAAATTTATTTATGATATATATAGAGAGAGATTGGCAGAGACACAGGCAGAGGGATAAGCAGGCTCCATGCCGGGAGCCCGACGCAGGACTCGATCCCGGGACTCCAGGATTGTGCCCTGGGCCAAAGGCAGGCACTAAACCGCTGAGCCACCCAGGGATCCCCAACATCTTGTAATTCTTAAAAGACTGGACTACAAAGCTAGACAGACTTGGGTAAGGATCCCAGATCCATTATTTACTAGTTATGTACTTTGAGCAAGACATTCAATCTATTGATGCCTTGGTTTCCTCATTTGTAAACTGTGGATAATAATTTTTACAAGTAGAATAATAAGATAATTTATGTCCAAACTGGAAAACTTTAATGTGCTGGAAAGGGGATAATATTAATAATCATGCTTGAACAAGTGGCATAAGCCCAGAACTATGGTACAGATACTGATGAGACGATTAAATGAAAAAATAAAGCACTTAGCACAGGGCCTGATACATAGCAAGTGCTCAGGTAAATGTAGCCACTACTTTATTACTGAACTGGAAAGTTCCATTGTTTCAGCTTTTCCTTCTAACAATAATATGCTGATAATCTTCCTTATGATCAAGAGTAGTGGATTGACATAAGAAGAGCTTAATTTTTTTCAAGGTGGAGAAAAACCTAATTGAAACTCAAACAACCAACCTCTCCAGAAGAGGAACAGGGTTGAAAGATACTGCAGAAATCATTAGAAGCATGAACGAAGCAGAAAAACAGAATTTTAATGATTTTGTGTACTTCAGGGTTTTGGTCCTAAGATCCTTCTATACTCTTAAAAAATTTTGAGGACCACAGAGTTTCTGTTTATGTTACTTATATCTATTGATATTATAAGTAAAAGTGGAGACAATAAAAAATATTCATTTAAAATAACAATAACCCTATCATATACTAATACAACAAATATTTAATTATCTTTACAAACACAACAAAAAAGAGAGGATTAGTGTGTCTTCAAATCTCTTTATTGATTGGTTTGCTAGAACTGAAACTAAGTCTCATTTCTGCCCTTTTATGCAACTTATTCCAGTATGTTATTTTGGTCAAAATATATGAATAAGATAGGTCCTTGGCAAAGAGAGGAAATATTTTAATAGCCTTTCTGGATATCTGTGGTTATTCTTTGGTACTACACCAAAACTCCATAGTAGTTTTAAAATTATTATTATTTTAAATATTTTATTTATTTATTCATGAGAGACACAGAGAGAGAGGCAGAGACATAGGCAGAGGGAGAAGCAGGTGCCCTGTGGGGAACCCAATGTGGGACTCCATCCCAGGACCCCGAAATCATGCCCTGAGCCAAAGGCAGATCTTCAACCACTGAGCCATCCAGGTGCTCCTCCATAGTAGTTTTGTGAAGGTTAGTTTAAAGCAGAATCTGAAATCATATCAATGAACTTTTTGTACTGTTATATCAAAGCCCATTGGTCAGTCGTGCATTTTGAATGAATGTTTTACTCACGATTTTGGAATATCATTCATTAGTCATTTGGAGAAGATTAGTTCATTGAGTTATGCAGATATTTCAAATGTTTACACATTTCAGAAACCCAATACCTTAGAACATTCTAGAAAATATATGAACACACAAGCATATATTCCATTAGCCATCAGAATGATGATGTCATGTGGCCTCTGGAAAACTCTACTGTACATTCATGAAACAAGAAGAGTGATAAAGACCAATCATGTCTTTTTTTTTTTTTTTAAAGATTTTTATTTATTTAGTTGAGAGAGAAAGCCAGAGACAGAGAATGAGCAGAAGGGGACAGGCAGAGGTAGATGGAGAAGCAGGTTCCCTGCTAAGCAAGGAGCCAGATGTAGGGCTCAATCTCAGGACCCTCGGATCACAACCTGAGCCAAAGGGAGATATTTAACTGAGTGAGCCACCCAGGTGTCCCCAAATCCTGTCTTATTATGAAGACTGTTTTGACTACATGAGTCACTGAATAGGTTTTAGTCTCAAACCACACCTGAAGAACAGCTGATATGGTATGACTGTTAGATAAGAAAACAAAAAACTTAACCATTTGCTTTTTTTTTCTTTTAAAATCAGGAGGCAATAAATTATAACACACAGTGAGCAAGATACTAAAATACAGTCCCAAGTGTCAATTTCAAATCTCTTTATATGATGACAAGTAGACAAGCTTCTAAAAACAGCTTCTAATTCAAAGATCTTTCTCATTTCTTTTTTTATTTTTTTGGTTTGAACTCTAGTATTTCAATGTATGCAGGCAGGTATCTTTGAGGAGCTCACAATGCTTCATTTCTTCCTCTTCTTTCCATTCTTCCCAAGGTAGAATCTTTGCAGAAAGCTGTGGGCAGCAAAACTCTACTAAAAATATTCTAGGACATCTTTTCTTTTTGCAACCTGGCCTGGAAGCTGCCCATTTATTATGGGTCTTGTTTTGTATGTTTTGTTTTGTATTTTGGAGTTTTTGTTTTTGTTTTTTTTTTTTTTACAAATACAGAAGACATTCTCAAATGATATTGGTGGTAGATTTGAGAAACTTCTAAATGAACCTCTTATTTTGCTCTCCTGTTAATCCAGGCTTTTCAAGGTACCTTGATAGTAGAGGATAATCCTATTTTTTGGAAAAAGCCACTTTCACTCAGGGACATGTGGGTGGCTCAGTGGTTGAGCGTCTGCCTTCGGCTCAGGGCATGATTTTGGAGTCCCGGGATCGAGTCCCGAGTCGGGCTCCCTGCATGGAGCCTGCTTCTCCCTCTGCCTGTGTCTCTGTGTCTCTGATGAATAAATAAAATCTTAAAAAAAAGAAAAGAAAAAGCCCTTCACTCAGTAGTACCAGGGAGAAATCCGTTGTAGGCACCCTGCCCCTTACTTTTCCATTCAGGTTCCCAATGTCCTGACCACTGCCCGCTGCTGGCTGCACAGTAGGCCCCACTGTGTGGCCCACCCAGGTCTACCTTCCTGGGCAATGCTTTGCCTCCTCCTTTACCCTTCAGCAAACACACACCCTTTGTAGTCATTCTTTCACCGAAGTCTGATTTTTTAGCTTGGATTAGTCCAGTCTGAAATACACTGGGGCGGGAATGTCAAGCCAATGAAAGATATTTTACACTGGGACACGAATGATGGATGGGAAACGAAGTGTTTAGGAACCAAGAACCAAACTGATGATCTGAAAAAATAAACTTGCAGAAGGCTTGCTCTATGTGGTCACTGAAAGGATTGCTTAGCTTTTCTAAGCACATTAAAAGCCACCTGGCTGGCTCAGATGGCAAAGGCTTAGACTCTCCACCGGGGGGGGGGGGGGGGGGGGGGAGGGGAGGGTAGTTCAGTTTGAGCCCCGCACTGGGTGAAGAGATTAAAAATCTTTCTTTTTTTTAAAGCAATATATCAAAAGCCAAAAAAAACCAATAACCAATTGATCCAAGTTTCCTAGGAGCCCAGTCAGGCAAGAAGTGAGGCGTGAGGTCCCTGCGCGGCTACGCTTGGGGACCAAGGAGCAGAAGGGTGAGGTGCCCAGGGGGCAGCCCTCATTCGAGCAAAGGTTTGCGCTTCAAGCTGCCAGCAATAATTCTGCGATTTCCAACGGCCCCCTTTGACGTTTCACTTATTCCTCGAATTAACTGAAGACTTTTTTTTTTTTTTTGAAGTAAATTTCAGAGTTCACGAAAGCTGGAGACTGTGGGTTCCCAAGCGTGTCTCTAGGTTAAGGCAGGGCCTCGAACTCGGCTGTAGGAGAGGCAGGTCGGCCAAGGCCACCTCGGCCCTCCAGAACAGGGCGCCGTCTGTGCGCTCGCAGCTCTCCCACGCCCGGGCTCCGGCGGACGCGCCGACCCCCGGCCCACAAGGCCCCGAACGGTGCTATTAACGGTCCCCCAGATCCCCGCTGTGGCCGTGACCTTTCAACAGGCGGGCGGCGCAACTGCGCGTCGGACGCAACAGGCACGACCGGCGCGCCATCGGGGCGAGACGCTCCGGCGACAGCAGTGGGCGGCGCACGCAGCCTCTCCTTTCTTTAACCCTTCTCCACGCTTAGTCCCACCCTCACCGGAAGTGGAGCCGCCTTACGTCACGCCACTTCCGGCCCGCACGCCCGTCGCCGGCGGGAGCGAGCACGCTGGCGCGCGGCAACCTTGTTCCCGCCTCCTGAGCCCCAGCGCCACTCACCTTCGGCGGTCGCGGAGCGTGACGTGCGTGCGCGCCCCCGGCCGTGCGTCGGGGCCGAGGGGAAAGGCCGAGAGAGCGAGGCGAGAAGGAGGGGTTGTGGAGGTTAGGGCCCAACCAGCGAGTGCCGTCGCCCTCCCTCCTCCCGACGAGGCTCGGAGAGGGAAGGGGAGGAGCGAGCCGGGCCGGCCGCGCACACCAGGAGCCTCCTCGTGGAGGGGGGGAGCGGAGGAAAGGGGAGCTCCGCCACCTCTGCTGGCGGCGGCGGCGGCGGCGGCGGCGGAGGAGGAAGAAAGTCAGGGCCCGTGCCCGCCGCCACAGGCGCAGAAACCGCCCCCCGCCCGCACCTCCCCGGAAACAGCCCCCCGCCCAGCCCCGCACACTCGTGCCCCAGCCGGAGCCGCAGCCCGGCCGCCCCCGCCTCGCCCCGCCCCGCCCCGCCGCCCGTCCCCGCGGGCGGCCGAGTGCGCGAGGCCCGAGGCCGGGAGTTGTTGTCAGGCCCAGGCCACTTCCGAGGCGCCCGCCGGGTGTCGCCGCCACCACAGGAGGACGACGTCGACGCGGAGGAGGCGGCGGCGGAGGCGTGTTGTTGTCTCGCCCACTCCCCTCCCCTGAACTCGCGCCCCACGTCAGGGCGCGATGGAGTGAAGCGGGGACGAAGGTGGTACTTCCGCGTTGCGCTGCCCGAGCCGAGAGCGCGGCCGAGGCCGCTCCCCCGCCCCCGGGGGCACTTGGAGGACTCCGGACTCCCCCGCAGGTCAGCGCCCGGCGCATCTGGTGTGTGTGCGGCGGAGGCCGGGGCGGCGAGCAGGACCGCGAGCTGGGCCGCCGGGGCTCCCGCTCCCCTCGGGCCGGAGGCCGCCGCACTCCCGACCGCGACCCGGACCCCGAGGACCCGAGTCCTGACCCGGATTATCGTGGCGCGTCTCGCGGCCGGCCCTGGTGCTCGGTGTCCCTCCGCCGCAGTTCCCGTTTCCGGCGGCGGCGATGGCCAGGATCTGACCCGGGAGGAGGCCGCACCCGCGCCGCGCTCTGCGGCGGGCCCTAGGCGATGCCGAGCAGCTCGGACACGGCGCTGGGGGGAGGCGGGGGCCTGAGCTGGGCGGAGAAGAAGTTGGAGGAACGCCGCAAGCGGAGGCGATTCCTGTCCCCTCAGCAGCCGCCGCTGCTGTTGCCGCTCCTGCAGCCGCAGCTCCTGCAACCGCCGCCGCCCCCGCCGCCTCTGCTCTTCCTGGCTGCTCCCGGCACGGCCGCCGCCGCAGCCGCCGCCGCCGCGGCCTCCTCCTCTTGCTTCAGCCCGGGCCCCCCTCTGGAGGTCAAGCGGCTGGCGAGAGGCAAGAGGCGCGCAGGAGGGCGGCAGAAGCGGCGCCGCGGGCCCCGCGCCGGGCAGGAGGCGGAGAAGCGTCGGGTCTTCTCGCTGCCCCAGCCGCAGCAGGACGGCGGTGGCGGTGCTAGTAGCGGCGGGGGTGTGACCCCGCTGGTGGAGTACGAGGATGTGAGCTCCCAGTCCGAGCAGGGGCTGCTGCTGGGGGGGGCCAGCGCGGCAACGGCGGCGACGGCTGCCGGGGGAACGGGGGGCAGCGGCGGGAGTCCGGCCTCCTCCTCCGGCACCCAGCGGCGCGGGGAGGGCTCGGAGCGCAGGCCCCGCCGGGACCGCCGCAGCAGCAGCGGCCGCAGCAAGGAGCGCCACCGCGAGCACCGGCGGCGGGACGGGCAGCGCGGCGGCGGCGAGGCCTCCAAGTCCCGCAGCCGCCACAGCCACAGCGGCGAGGAGCGGGCCGAGGCCGCCAAGAGCGGCAGCAGCAGCAGCAGCGGCGGCCGCCGGAAGAGCGCCTCGGCCACGTCGAGCAGCAGCAGCAGCCGCAAGGACCGAGACCCGAAGGCGCACCGGAGCCGGACTAAGTCGTCCAAGGAGCCGCCGTCGGCCTACAAGGAGCCGCCCAAGGCCTACCGGGAGGACAAGAGCGAGCCCAAGGCCTACAGGCGGCGGCAGCGGTCCCTGAGCCCGCTGGGAGGTCGGGACGACAGCCCGGTGTCCCACAGGGCGTCGCAGAGCCTGAGGAGCCGCAAGTCCCCCAGCCCGGCAGGAGGTGGCAGCAGCCCGTACTCCCGGCGGCTGGCGCGCTCCCCGAGCCCCTACAGCCGCCGCCGCTCCCCCAGCTACAGCCGCCACAGCTCGTACGAGCGGGGCGGCGACGTGTCCCCCAGCCCCTACAGCAGCAGCAGCTGGCGCCGCTCCCGGAGCCCCTACAGCCCGGTCATCAGGTGAGTCGGGCCCGGGGTGGGCCCGCCTGCGGCCGCGCCGGCCCGAGCCCCCCTCCCCCCGACCTCTCCCACCCCCCGGCGGCGGCGGCGGCGGGGTGGGGGGGGCGGGGGCAGCGGTGGCCGGGCCCTGCGGGGCCGCCCGAGCCCGCAGCCGGCGCGAGGAGACCCGGCCGGACACCCGGCTTCGCGCGCCCGTGACACCGTGTCGTGGGGCGGGGGGCAGAGCAACAGGTCCGGCGGACTTGTTCTCGCACGAGCGCCGAGAGCGAGCTCAGGGGGTTAGACTTGCTGGTGAACACACTAGCAGGTGTCTCTTCAGCCGCCCTTTGCTCTCCCAGCAGTTTCTTCGGGTAGACCGAGAGGTGGTTGAATTTGCCAGAATCTTGAAAGCTTTCTGAAGAGGTTGCATCTTTGGAGGGTTAGGAGCGAACTTCCTAGCTAGGACCTACGTCCTGTAAAGGACACTCAGAGTCGCTCGCTGAAGTCAGTTAGAAGTGGATTGCACATGCTGCAGGTGATTAATAATACAGCGACGGAAAAGGCAGCTTTTCCGTAAAGTTTACTCTTCCACGAGGATGTGGAACTTACGTGGGAACTTAAAGGATTCTAAATTCTCGAGATAAGGAGGATGCCCATTTTGTGGTATTCTTGGGTGGGATGGTCGTTTAAGTGGTAAAGAGAAAAAAAAAATGAGATTGTGGTTTCTATGTATGATGACACCCAGTTGCTAATAACGTGTAATTGATTGGTGCAACCAAGTGAAGGGTCTAGCACATCCTTACAGTATTACCCTGTTTACTATCGTATTAAGCTACTATTTACTTTTACTTAAAAGTTAGCTGTACCTTTAAATATCACGATCTTTGTTCAGAAAGCTTTAAAAGCTGTAATTTAATCCAGTGAAATTGGAGTAAATCTTTGATGTGGTTGTCACACCTTGTTTGTTATACATTTCTATTCTCTAGGAAAAGTGTGAGCATTGATACGCGGGTACCTGTTAAGCAAAGTGAATTAAGAATAACTTTCGAATATTTTGCAGGTTCTTCTATCCCTTCAGCTGTCTGGAAACTCCAGGCCTTCTAGTTTTGGGGTACTACAAAATGTCATTTTCGTTGGTTGTGTTTTTCTTACTGGCCTTAGTTTTCAGCAATGCCGAGCGGATGCGAATACCTCTCAGTAGAAGTTATGTTGAATCTCGATACATATACCTGTAAAATTAGCACATTTCTTTGAAGTGTCAGCCTAGTAAATATTTGTCAAGATGTGATTCCAGTGGAGATCTGGGTGTGTTTGTCCTTAAGTGAAAACAGCTGTATAAATCTCTTCATCCTTACAGTGTTCAAGCACACTTAAAATTCTAGTTGATGTCTTAAGCAGAGACTGTCAACTGAAAACTCATTTCACCAAACTTAGCCTTCGTGTCTTGTAAGACCTTGCCTTTTACTTTTAGTTAAAAAACGTTTTAGGTGTGCCAGAAGGTTTGCATTTTTGTTGTTTTGGGGTTGTTTTTGTTTTTATGTTTTCTGCGATCGACGCTGTTTTTTGAAAATGATTAGGTTACATTTCAGGACTTGAGATAACAATTTTAAGGGTATGATGCAATTTTAAGAGTAGAGTTTGTGTTTATCTGGGTTTTTGGTTTATGGATACTTTACAAGGTCCTGGCCTTAATAGTGCTGTGTATTTTAAATATATCGTGTAGTAGTGGTATGCATGATTAGTGTTATTCGTATTTTGCAAATATTTATTCAGCAGATCAGTGCCAGTTACTGTTCCAGGGACTGGAATAGATTGGTGAAGGAAGATGGGGACCTTGCCCTCATGAAGCTTGCGTTCTAGAGGATCATTCATTGCTGAATCTTTTCATGGCATTTACAGTGACCACCAGCATTTTTAAAGTATTGGATTTGGAAGAGGCTTTAGATATCTTGGCCAGCATTTCTGACAGCTGTCCGTTTGGTCTGTGCCAGAATACATCTAGACATGGGAAGACATTACTGTGAGACAGCCTGTTCCGTTAAATTTGGAACTTGAGTTCTAGACCAGCTTTGCCTGGTATCTTAGCAAGACCCTCCCTTGGAGACTCAGTTTCCTAAACCGTAACAGGGATATACTTTTTTTTTTTTTTTTGCATTATTTCAAGGATTAAGCGAAAATTTATGTTTTGTAAAGTATAGAAATACTATAGATTATTATGGAAATGTAATGTGGCTGAATTATTATTGAATAGCTTGAATTATTAGAACTCTTCACATTGAAACAGAAATCTACCTCCGTGTAACTTTCTACCCATTGCTTCAAGTTTAACCCTTTGGAATGATACAGAGCAAACTGGTATGCTACCTCTTTAAAATGTAAAGACACTTGCCATGTCTTCTGAGTCTTTTTTTCTCTGGGCCAAAAATAAATAAATAAATAAATAAATAAATAAATAAATAAATAAATAAATAAATAAATAAATAAATAAAACCTCATTTGTCATGAGGTGTGGCTTTGAGATTTTTCACATTATATCTGGTTTGTTAACTGTCCTGCTTAAAATACGGGGTCCAGAATTTACAGCTGAAATGGTTGGAAACTCTTAAGATTTTTGAATATATAACAAGTGTGTTATTACTGTTTAGGAATAATTAATTGAACTCACTTGTCCAGTTTAACACAAAGTTTTATTTACTTTTTGAATTTAGTAATGTCTTAAGTGGCTTATGTTACTTAATGAATAGATTGCTAGATTGTGAGCTCTGTGAAGGCAGCTATCCTGTTTTACCTACCGTTGTATTCTTAGTGTTCAGCGTAGTGGTAGTGTCTGGCACAAGTCGTCGCTTAGTAATTGTTGAATGGGTTAAACGCAGGGATGATGATGCTGGAGTTTACTGAGTACGTGAAATATTGTGGATTACATAAGTATTTAATAGAGACCATGTGTTAGGCTATAAGAAATAGTAGTAAGATCTTTTACCAGGCCAGATGGCCCTTATGTATTAATGAATTGTCAGTGTAGATACTTTAAGGGAATACATGCCCATTGAAAGTAGTATTCAAGCCACGGTATGAAGATTTTTCTTGGTGTTAGTTCCTAGAATAAATCCTCTCCATTCTGTTGGCTTTTAATTCACAGTCTCCTCTAGGCCTTCATCTGAATCTTCAGTCCTCTGTTGATGCTTTTCTTTTCATCAGTCCTTCCTTACCTGTACATTTCTTCTTGTATAACCAGCTTACCCTAATTTTTTTTTTTTTTACTATTTGTCTACTCAGGTGTGGGAAGTCACAGAATTTTGCTTACTGACCCTGTAATGTGAGAGTATACTGAAGAGAGAGCTGTTTCTCAAGGGAGGCAATGGTACTGACATTTGGGTTTTACTATGCGCCATGCGTTGGTAAATACTTAGCATACATTCACCCCCTACGTTTCTGTTGGGAAAAGATTGGGAAACAAGCTCTAAAAAGTTAAGTGATTTGTTCCAAGGTCAGCTTGGATTCAAACCTTGGGCTGACTGAAGTAACATGCAGTTAGTATTAGGTATTGATACTGTCCTGGCTGGCATTCAAGGGAGCTAACACCCTCATGGAGTGATCTGTTTTGCTAAAATTCATCTCCTATTTGGGTATTTATATATTGATTTCTTTTTTCTGGCTGTCTTTTTTTTTTTTTTTTTTTTAAGATTTTATTTATTCATCAGAGAGAGAGGAGGGCAGAGACATCAGCAGAGGGAGAAGTAGGTAGGCTCCCTGTAGGGAGCCTGATGTGGGACTTGATCTCAGGATCCCAGGATCGTGACCTGAGGACACTCAACCAACTGATCCACTTAGGTTCCCCTTTCCTGGCCGTCTTTGCAGCATTTTGAGGGTTGTAAAAAACAAGTCCTTCTAAAGATTCTTTTGGCTCATTTGGTCTTTATTAACTTGTAGCTTTTATGAATATGAGCCTAAAAACATTCCTTGAAGACTTTATTTACAGCTAGTTATTGACAGTTTTTTTGCAGTGCAGTATCTTCATCTGAAGTCACTCAAGTCAGATCGGTTACAACCAGTACAGTAAATTATTACGTATCCCATTAATTGGTTTTGTCTCTGAACTTGTGGAAATTCTGTTCCACTGACAAGCAGCAGAAGCCTATATTATGGAATCGTATGGAGATCCTGGGGGATCAAAAGACGGTTGGACCAGTAGGTGTAAATAAGTGAAGTTATTAGTATTCACTTGTATATGATATAGGTTACTTCTGTCATGATTTATTTAGTGTATTGTCCTAGAACCTGTGTTCAGAAATGTATAAAATGAAGACATTTCAGAATAATAAAGCTCCTATTAATTCATAAAATGCTACTGATTTGATTTGTACTTAAGAGAAATAAATCATGAGTATCCATAGGTGAGTGTAATGCTTAAAATGCTTTTAAAAAGTGTCAGGTACAAAAAAAAAAGTGTCAGATATATAGGATACTAGAATAAATACAGAAAACACTCAAAAGGAATGTAGATTTAGGTGAATTCTTTTTTTTTTTTTAATATTTTATTTATTTATTTATTCATGAGAGACACAGAGAGGCAGAGACAGGCAGAGGGAGAAGCAGGCTCCCTTTAGGGAGCCTGATAGGAGATTCGATCCCAGGACCCTGGGATTGCGACCTGAGCTGAGGGCAGATGCTCAACTACTGAGCCACACAGGTGCTCCAGGTGAAGTCATAAGTCTCACTGGTATTTATCCCATTTGCGTTTTCAGCACTTCAGTTCAGGTCTTTGTTTTTAATCAGACTTCTTGTTGCCATTCTCTTCCCTTGTTCTTCCATTCCTTTCTTCCCAACTTATTTTTTATCAGGAGAGTTTTCTTAAGGTGTTGGTCAGATTTTGTCACTTCCGTTATATAGAATGGAAGTCCAGACTTTTCAGTGCAGGTAATACCTTTTATGATCTGGCCCCATTCTATCAATTCTATTTTCAGAGGCACTTTTATTTCTCTTTATTTTTACTCTTCCTGTTCTTTTACTTTGAAATGCCCTTTTATTTTCCTCTTCTCTGCTTCCGGCTTTGCATTCAAAACCCAGCTCCAATTCAGCCATCTTGAGAGATCTTGCCCCATTCATGTAGAAAAAGTTAATTCTTATATTCCTATGGCTCTTTGCTTTGTCTTTGATAGACAGCTTTAAAAATTTTTATTTAATATTCTGATTATTTGGCTGGCTATGTTTGTGTCTTCTCTACTAGATTGTAGGCTCCTGGAGGAAAAATTATGAAACATTTATTAATAGTCGAATTATTTTTTTTTTTTTAAGGATTTTATTTCTTTATTTGAGAGAGTGCACAAGCAGGGGGAGTGGCAGAGGGAGAGGTTGAAGCAGACTCCCCGCTGAGAGGGAGCCTGATGTGAGGCTTGATCCCAGGATGGTGACCTGAGCCAAAGGCAGATGCTTAATGGGCTGAGCCACTCAGGCGCCCGAGTAGTCGAATTAATTTAAATAGCATATTTCTCCACAGATTAATGCATACCAGTTTTTGCACAGATTACAGTTGTATCTCTAAACTTACTTCGTATTTTGGTTCACATATACTCTAGTATGGTGAGATAATTCTTTTTTAAGGAGAGAATTTAAGAACCTTTTTCTAGCTGCTGCTTTTACTGGAACGAGTTGAGGATGCTGGGTGTCACTTTTTGCGTGAATAAATTCAGACCTAATATTTAGATTTGCACAATGTTGTACTAATCAAGATAAGTGATCTGTTTTTCTTGGTGAAAATTTTCTGAACAATTTTCTGTATGCTAAGCTTTATTTCCTAACTTTGAAAAATTGTAGCTTTCTAAAAAAATCTGTTGAAAATTGATATTGCTTGATACTCATATTTTAGATCATTTAAATCTCTTATTCTGTACTTTTTCTATGAATAATTTTTATTTTTATTTTTTATTTTTTATTTATTTATTTTTATTAAATTTTTATTGTTATTTTTGGTTTTGATTGGCTTTGTTTCATAGGTAGATCTTTATAATCTTTAAAGTGGATGTTAGAAGCAAAAAGATCAAGCTAGAATCAGAAGTATTACTTGTTTGCAGTGATTTTTGTTCCTTGAATTTCCACACATCTAAATTATGAGATAATTTAGTTTTCTTAATATATTTGGAAAACAAAATGAAAGTAGAATAAAGGATAAAATCTAGGTTAAAAACTGGAAATTATTTATTTTTTATTTAAATTCCAGTTAACATGCAGTGTAATATTAGTTTCAGGTGTACAATAGAGTGAGTCAACACTTCCCTACAACACTGGGTGCTCTTCATAACAAGTGCACTCCTTATTCCGCATCACCTATTTAACCCCCCCCCCCCCCCCACATCTCCTCTGGTAACCATGTTTGTTCTCCATAGTAAAGAGTCTGTTTCTTGGCTTGCCCCCCCAATCCCGTCTCTCTCTCTCTCTCTCTCTCTCTCTCTCTCTCTTTTCCCCCTTTGCTTGTCTAAAAACTGGAATTTATAAGATGGAAACGAAAAGGGTAGTGAGAGAAACTGAAAACTGAAACTAGTTAATGGGCTGCATGCCTCCCCATTTTTCTGTTTCTGCATTTTCACTTGCATAGGGGGCACTTTCACTCAGATATTTTATTGACTCTCCAAACTTAATTTAACATTAAATTGTTTCTCCTTTCTTGGAGTCATTTCTTTTTCTAATAATTGCTCTTCATTGTTTTTCACCTGTTTACAAAGATACTAGAGGCTCATGGTGAGAAGTTTTCAATTATAGAAGAGTGTGAGAGTCCTCCTGAATCCAAACACTTGAGATGATCATCTTTGATGTTTTGAATACCATTCTTCTAGATTTCTCTCTTCATATATGCATAGGGACAAAAGCTTTTTTTTAAGCTTTTTTTTTTTTTATTTTTAAGATTTTATATATTAGAGAGCGAGCGAGAGAGAGAACATAGGTATGGGGAGTGGGAGAGGGAGAGAGAGAAGCAGGCTCCCTGCTTATGTGGGGCTCGATCCCAGGTCCCTTGGGAGCATGACCTGAGCCAAAGGTGGACCCTTAACCAACTGAGCCACTCAGGCACCCTGGGACAAAAGATTTTATGTAAATCTTAGGAATTATGGGAATATATTTACAATGCTACTTCGTATGCCATATTCTATAGTATGTTCTTTTTTGTTCACTTCTGGTATTTTGGTGTATGAATGTATTGTAACTTGTTTGGCAAGTCCATTTTGCTAGATTCTTAGTTTTTTATTTCTAAAATTTTTGATATGTATATGTATCTATTGCAGATAGTTTGTGTGCACATTTGTCCCATTATCTCCTATATGTTGGGTTTTTTGGAGGTAAAATCGTTGGGTCAAAAATGACATACACATTATAATTCTGGTAGAGTGTCATATTGTCCTTCAGAAGGCTTTTACCAATTTTTGTTTCCCAACAGTGTGCCAGTGTTCGTTTCCTCAGCCCCATCGTCAAATATGCAATTTTTTTCATTTGTATTTCTTTAATAAGACTGAATTTATTTTAATCTGTTTACTGAATGTTTTAATTTCTTGATTCGCTTCTGTTTGTTATTTTAACACACTGTATTAGAGGTATTAGCTATTTTGTGGCATAACAAGTATTTTTCATGAGTTTGTCTTTTGTTTTTTAACATTGTTTATGTAATGTTTTGGTTTTTTAAGCTTTTTATTTATTTGAAAAAGGGAGAGGGAGAAGCAGACTCCTTTTTTTTTTTTTTTTTTTTTTTTTTTTTTTTTTTTTTTTTTTTTTTTTTTTTTTTTTTTTGAGAAGCAGACTCCTGAGCAAAGAGCCCTACGTGGGGTTCAATCCCAGACCCTGAGATAATGACCTGAGCCAAAGGCAGATGCTTAACTGAGTGAGCCAACCAGGCGCCCTGCCCCGTGTTTTGTATTAAGAACTGTTAGAATTATGCCTATGTCTGTGTGTGTGTGTGTTTTTAGATTTTTAAAAATTTATTTATTCGTGAGAGACACACACACACACAGAGGCAGACACAGGCAGAGGGAGAAGCAGGTTCCATGCAGGGGGCCTGATGTGGGACTCCATCCCGGGACCCCCAGGATCACGCCGCGGGCAGAAGGCAGGCGCCAAACCGCTGAGCCACCCAGGGATCCCTGTTTGTGTGTTTTGAATGACAGTAGTTTCTCCGAGGCACCCAGTGCCAAAACATTAGTAACACTTACCTCTTCTTCTCCAGTTCTGGGAATTGCTTGTTTGTTGGTACTTTTGACATGGTCTTTATCTGTTCCATTTAGGAATTTTTACATTCGTTTACATTTTTATTGTTGGGTCGATTGCTTTGGGTTTTTCTTCAGGCCTCTTCTGTTTTCTGCATTTAAACTAATCTTAAAATACCACTTTGATTCTATCCTTTTTCTATAAAACATACTTTTTTTTTAAAGATTTATTTATTTATTTATGATAGAAAGAGAGAGAGAGAGAGAGGCAGAGACACAGGAGGAGGGAGAAGCAGGCTCCATGCTGGGAGCCCGGTGCGGGACTCGATCACGCCCTGGGCCAAAGGCGGGTGCCAAACCACTGAGCAACCCAGGGATCCCTATAAAACATAGCATCAAATTCCTGAGCTGGGCACTTAATGATTCTTTACTCCAGACAGCCCAAACTACCCTTATTTCTCAGTATATATGTCAATCATAGTGCGAACTGGACTTGTTATTATTTTAAAAACATGGAATTACAGTTGCCCTTCACTTTAGTTTATGCCCTTTTCTCAATTGGCTAATCCTACTTGGCCATTCTTCCAGCCGTAGTTGAGGTGTCATCTTCATTAATCTCATTCAGAAGTGATTTCTCACCTTCAGGCTTGCATTAATTTGAGTTGTTACCACCCCTCCCCCACCAGCATATTGGACATATTTCATTCATTCATTAAAAAGTCAGTTTTATTAAGGCATGATTTACATACAGTATAATTTACCAATTTTAAGTATACATTTAAATGGCTTTTGACGATTAGATATACTTGTGTAACCACCACCACCACAATCATGATAAACAACATTTCCATTACCCCCAAAAGTTTCCTGTGACTCCTTTGTAGTTTGTCTCCTACCTGTGGTCCTTGGTAACTGCTACTTATATGGTATGTAATCTTGGTGAATTCACGTAGATTCATTGATGATGTTGCATGCTTGAGCGGTTTCTTCCTTTTTATTGCTGAGTAGTATTCCATTTTTATATGCATTGCATAGAGTTACGATAATTTGCTTGTCCATTCACCCAGCCGATGAGCATTTGAGTTATATCTAGTTTGGGGCTATTATGAACAAAGCTGTTGTGAAATTTGATGTAATTCTTTTGCTTTTATTTCTTTTTTTTAAAATTTCATTTATTCATGAGAGACACACACACACACACACACACAGAGAGGTAGAGACACAGGCAGAGGGAGAAAGAAGCAGGCTCCATGCAGGGTGCTTGACATGGGACTTGATCCTGGGTCTCCAGGACCACCACTTGGGCTGAAGGCGGTGCTAAACCGCTGAGCCACCTGGGCTGCACTTTTGTTTTTATTTCTTACAAGTAAATTAGTAGTGGGATTGCTGTGCTGTAAGTGAATTTTTGACATTATAAGCAGCGTATTTTCCAAAATGGGTGTACCATTTTGCATTCTAGTCAACAACATATGACCATTCCAATAGCTTCATATCCTCATTAAACCTTCAGTTTTGTCAGTCTTTGTTCTTGGCTGTTCAGGTGGATGTGTAGTAGTACATCATTGTGGTTTTATTTGCAATTCCCTAATGACTAATAATATTAAGTGTCTTTCCATATGCTTATTTGCTCTTCATATCTTTTCTAAAGTGTCTTAAAACGTTTTGTCCATACTCTTTATGAATTGGGTTGTTCTGTTGAATTGTAACAGTTCTGTACCTATTTTAGACACAAGTTCCTTATCAGATACAAATATTTTACAAGTGATTTCTTTCATTCTGTGGTTGCCTTTCCTTAACAGTAATTTTGAAGAGCAGAATTCTATGAAGTCCAATATAGCAATTTTTTTCTTTTGTGATTCATGTATTTTGTGTTGCCCCAAAACTAAGCCTAACTCATGGTCACAAAGATTTCTTCTTTGATCTTAAAATATACATCTTTAGTGTATCACAGCCTACCTTCATGTATAACGTAATAACAGTAGTATGCTTCCTGTTTTTTCTCCTCCTCTTACGTACCATTCTTATCATATGTCTTATTTCTCTATATAGATGACTTATATATGTTGTTTATGGACATGAAATTTAAAAATGAGAAAAATCATTTATATCTGTAATTTATACCTTTCAAACACTTCTCATTCCTTGGTGTAGATACAAGTTTTGATGTAGTATTTTCCTCTAGTGAGAGAAATGTCTTTCAGCATTTTTTATAATGCAGCTCTGCTGTTTCATTTGTTTGAAAAAGTCTCCATTTTGAAAGATATTTTTGCTAGGTATGGAATTCTACATGGACTTTTTTTTCCCCTTTAGTACTTTGACTTCTTCCACTTCTCACTGGTGTAGTTTGACAAGAATTTACATAATATTTCATTTTTGCTTCAGCCACTGGATTGTAAGTCCCATGAAGTTCTTTTTTAATCTTAGTGTCTCTTAAACACCTACCACAGCATGTGATAGGAAATAGATGCCAAAAAATGTTAAATTCATTTGGATAAGAAAATATCCAGCACTTCAGACTTAGGGAAAAAAAATTCTTTTGTTATTAATAGAGTCTAATATTGGCTGATGAATAAATTTGTAAGAACTAGAGCTGGACCACTCAAAAGAATATGCCTTTGTGCAGATTAGGTGTTAAGGCTACCCTCTACTCTTCTCACCATCTTTCCTTTTTTTGTCTTCAAAAACACATATCAGGGCATGGTTCAGTGAAACATGAAGACAAACACAGTTCAGTTCATGTGCTCAGTGGACTAGAACTTGTTTGCCTGAGAAAATCCACAAAAAAGTCAGTCATGTGTCTTTTATTTTCTTAACTTGAGTGTTTCATAAGGAACGTAAAGGAAATAAACACAAAACATTTCAGTTTTCTGTCACTTAATATTTCTAGTTTTTAAAATAACGTCTTTTTTGAGATATTATTCACCTACCATGCAATTTACTCTAATTTTAACTGGTACAGTCAGTGGCCTTTAGTATATTCAGAGTTGTGCAGCCATTACAACTAATTTTAGAACATTTTAATCACCCCAAAAAGAAACTCAGTGTCTCTTAGTGTTCAGTCCCCATTCTCACTTCCACACGTCTCTGGCAACTACCAATCTACTTTTTATGTGTATGGATTTGCCTATTTTGGACATTTCATATAAATGGGATCATACGATTCATGATTTTTTATGACTGACTAATTTCATTTAAGCATAATGTTTTTAAGTTCAGCTGTGTTGTAGCGTGTGTCATCAGTATTTTTTTTATGGCAAAATAGTATACCATTGTATGACTATTCACATTTTATTTTCAGTTGATGGATATTTTGGTTGTTTTCAGTTTTGACTATTATGAATTATGCTTCCACGAACACTTATGTTTAGTTTTTGCATGAGATTTTTTTTTCATGAGATAATGTTTTTATATCTCTTGGGTGAATATCTAGGAGTAGAATTTCTGGGTCATGTGGTAATTTATGTTTAACATTTTAAGGAATTGCCAACCTGTTTGCCACAGTGGCTGCATCACTTTAATATTCCTTTTTTTTTTTTTTTTTTTATGATAGTCACAGAGAGAGAGAGAGAGAGGCAGAGACACAGGCAGAGGGAGAAGCAGGCTCCATGCACCGGGAGCCCGACATGGGATTCGATCCCGGGTCTCCAGGATCGCCCCCTGGGCCAAAGGCAGGCGCCAAACCGCCGTGCCACCCAGGGATACCCACTTTAATATTCCAACCAGCGGTATATGAAGGTTTCAACTTCTTCATATCCTTGACAGTTGTTGTTTTTATTATATCTGTCCTGATTACTCCTTGTACTTTTGATATGCATTTCCCTAGTGACTAATGATACTGCTCATCTTTTCAAATGTTTGTTGGCTATTTACATATCTTTTTTTAGGAAAATGTTTATTCAAATCCATCTTTTTCTAAAAATTTAGTTTTCTTCTTGTTGAATCTCTAGAGTTCTTTATATATTTTGGGTACTAATATGCCTGTGACATTTCTTCTAGAAAGAAGAACTCTTTTTTTTTTTTTTTTAAGGAGTTTTTAAATTTATTTATTCATGAAAGACAGAGAGGCGGGGGGGGGGGGGGCGGGGGGGAGAGGCAGAGACATAAGCAGTCTCCATGCAGGGAACCTGACGTGGGACTCGATCCTGTGTCTCCAGGATCAGGCCCTGGGCTGAGGGCGGCACTAAACCGCCGAGCCATTCGGGCTGCCCGAAAGAAGAACTCTTGTATTCAGGAGAGTTAGTTTTAATTTAGAGCAAAAAAACCTGGATTCTTCCCTAGGTAACTTGTTTGTAACCACTTTAGGTCATTCTGACAGTGTAAACTTTGGACAAGTCACTTAGCTTTTGAGTCATTGTCTGTGGACTCAGAAGAAAAAAGAAAGAATTCCTAGAGTGTTCACAGAACAACCAAAAGACTATCTAGTTGGCAGATCTCCTGCTTTGGGTTGACTGGGTAAATATCCACCATAAGGGAAAAAACAAAGACTAGAAATTATATAGATGTGGATTTAGGTACTAATTCTGGTGCTTTAGTAGCAGAGCACTGCCAAGCAATTTACTTCTCCTTTTTGAGCTCTGGTCTTCCTACTTCTAAAATGGGAGGAATGATACCTACCTAGTTAAACAAAACAAAACCAGAACAGTACAATGAACAGGGGAGCAATTAAGTTATAGTACAAATATGTGATTCGCAAAAAAAATTTTCCCATTGTATCACTTTGTTGACATTAATGCACAGAAATTCTTAATTCTGAAGTCTAGTTAACTTTTTATGTTGTTGCTTGTGCTTTGATATCATATCTAAGAAGGCTTTGTCTAATTGAACATCACAAAGATTTATTCCTATATTTTCTTCTAAGAGTTTTATAGTTTTAGCTTTTACATTTTGGTCTTTGATCTATTTTGAGTTAATTCTTATGTATGGTGAGAGAAAGCAATTCAGCTTCATTCTTTTGCAGGGAAATCCAGTTGTGCCAGCACCATTGTTAAATATACTATGTATTCTTACTCCGTTGAATTTTGTATTGGCATTCTTTTTGAAAATACACTGACCATAAATGTGAGGGTTTATTTCTGGATTGTCAGTTTTAGCCCATTGATTTACATGTTCATCCTATGTTAGTACTATACAGTCTTGATTATTTTAATTTTTCAGTAGTTTTTGAAATCAGGAAGTGCAAGTTCTCCAACTTTGCTCTTTTACATTGCTTTAATCTTCCCTTTTATGGAGAGGCAGAGGGTCTTTTGTATTTCCACATGAATTTTAGGATCAGTTTGTCAAATTATGCTAAAAGGCAGCTTGGATTTTCTTTGGGTTTGCACTGAATCTGGAGATTGATTTGGGAGTATTGCTATCTTTTTTTTTTTTTTTTTTGGAGTGTTGCTATCTTAATGCTAAGTCATCAAATCCATGAATATGGAATGTCCTTCCATTTATTTATGTTCCCCTAATATTTTCAATGATATTTTGAAGTTTTCAGGGTAAACGTTTTTTGGTTAGATTTATTCCTGAGTATACATTTTAAGACTATTGTAATGGGAGTAGTTTTTGTAATTTCACTTAATTGTCCATTGGTAGTGCGTGGAACTGCAGTGAATTTTTCTACATTGATCGTGTATCCTGCCACCATGCTTACTTATTAGCTCTGATAGTTTTTAGTTGTTTTTTTAGGATTTTCTATGTACAAGATTATGTCATCTGCAAATAGTTTTACTTCTCACCACCCTCCCCAATCTGGATTCCTTTTATTTTATTTTTTTTTTTCCTTTTATTTTTTCTTAATTGCAATGGCTAGAGTCTCAAGTATGGTGTTGGTTAGAAGTGGCAAAATTAGACTTTCTTTTCTTGATCCTGATCCTATTGGGAAAACGTTTTAGCCTTTTTCCCCACAAAATGATGTTGGCTGTGATTTTGTTTTTTTATATAAATGCATACATTTATTTTTTAATTAAAATTGGTTCCCTCAAGAGTCTAATTTTTGATATCAAAAAAGATTCTAGATGCTTTGGTTGACCCTTATACATGAACTGGTATAATTATTCATTACTGTCCTAGGGTCTAGGCAAAGAGGAAAATCTCCTGTTTTGTAGTATGTATAGTGATTAGCTATATTGGTTTTCTCAGTATACATGAAGAAACATATGAAAATTTTTTTTATGAAAAATACATGCATCAATGTTTATAGTATTTTTGTAATGTGTTACTTAAGTATGCATGATTTTCTGAATTTAATTCTTTAAGGTTTGGGGATCCCTGGGTGGCTCAGCGGTTTAGCGCCTGCCTTCGGCCCAAGGCGTGATCCTGGAGTCCTGAGATTGAGTCCCGCATCGGGCTCCCTGCATGGAGCCTGCTTCTCCCTCTGCCTGTGTCTCTGCCTCTCTCTCTGTCTCTGTCTGTCTGTCTGTCTCTCTCTCTCTCTTTATCATGAATAAATAAATTAAAACCTTTTAAAGAAATTCTTTAAGGTTAAGGAATAAGAATAAATTTGTACAACTTTTTTATTTTATTAAAATGACAAGGTTTCTTCATATCATACATTTTGGTTATAATTTCTGGTGATGTTCATCTTTAAACTTTTATTTTTTTAAGAAAAAAAGATTTTATTTTTTCATGACAGAGACAGAGAAATGCAGAGACATTGGCAGAGGGGGAAACAGGCTCCTTGTGGGGAGCCCAATGTTGGACTCAGTCCCAGGACCCCAGGATCACACCCTGAGCCAAAGGCAGGTGCTCAACCACTGAGCAACCCAGTTGTCTCCATCTTTAAACTTTTCTGTTTTATTTATTTATTTTTGACTAGTTTCAGGTATTTTATATATATATATATACACACACACACATATATATATCTGCCTCTGTTTCTCTCATGAATAAATAAAATCTTTAAAAAATAAAAAAATAAAAGGCTGTTCAATTTTATATTCCTTCTTATAATTTATGTGAATGACCATTTCTGTGCATTCTCATGAATAATTGATATTCTCAGAATTCCAATTTTTGCCATTCTGATGGATGCAAATTTATTATTACCGTCCTTTTATTTTGCCCTTTCTGGTTATGAGAGAGAAGGAAACATTTAAATTTCCTTACCGTCCATTTGTATTTCTTCTGTGACTATGTATTTTTCTAATCAAGAAGACTCTAGTTACTAATAAGAAATGGAGATAGTTTTACAATAGAAAAACTAGTTTTACTCATTAAATCTCTGTGGATAATGGATGTAAAATGTTTGGTTGTTAGGAAAAATAATTAATTCATCTCAATGTTTATATGAAAAAGCTAATTGGCTGAGGGTTATTTTGTCTTCTAAATCTTTTTAGTTTTTTTTTTTTTATAATCTTTTTAGTTTTAAGTAGACTTTCATCAGTGGATCTATGCCTATTAGCTAATTGGTTGGATAGCAATTACACAAAGCATTCTGGTAGTATTTGTGGTTTGTGGGCGGCATTTAGAAAAGTAGTTGATAAACATGTTCTTTGTTCTTTTATTCATCAATTCAGTAAATACCTTTTGATTCTTTATTCCACACCAGACATAGTTCTAGGCACTGGGAATATAGTGATAAACAAGACAGTGGTGGGAAGAGAGAAGTATATGATACATGCTCATTTATCTTTCTGATGAGGGAGAGTCTCACTGTAGTATTGATAAATAAATAGATCCCTGAATAACAAGAAAGAGCAACTACGTGATGATCTAAGCATCCCAGGAAGAGAAAACAGTAGTGCTAAGACATCAAGTCAAGAAGAAGCATAACTTTTTGAAGAACCAGAAAAGAGGCTAGTGTGGCTGGAGCTTACTGAGTGAAGAGAAGGGTATAATAAAGATGAGAGGCAGTTTGGGTCTTGTGGCTCACAATAAAGATTTTAGTTTTTATTCTATATGCAGTGAGAAGCCATTGTAGAAATTTAGCAAAGGCATGGCATAATCCAGTTTATGTTTTTAAGAGACAAAGAATAAAGTACAAAGCAGTATGTCACCAGTGTTATGTGATTTCAGCAAATGGGGAAGTTACAGAGGAGATGGGACTTTAACTTGACCCTTAAAGAAAGAGAAGAATTAAATCAATGGAGGGTAACTGGGAAACGAACTAGGGATGGTGGAAGGGGAGGCGGGCGGGGGTGGGTGGGGGTGACTGGGTGGCGGGCACTGAGGTGGGCACTTGGCGGGATGAGCACTGGGTGTTATTCAGTATGTTGACAAATTGAACACCAATAAAAAATAAATTTATTAAAAAAAATAAATCAGGGATTCCCTCGGTGGTGCAGCGGTTTGGCGCCTGCCTTTGACCGAGGGCGCGATCCTGGAGACCCAGGATCGAATCCCACGTCGGGCTCCCGGTACATAGAGCCTGCTTCTCTCTCTGCCTGTGTCTCTGCCTCTCTCTCTCTCTCTGTGACTATCATAAATAAATAAAAATTAAAAAAAAAAATCAGTGGAGGGGAAGGATATAGTATGATGTGGTCGCAAAAAAATAGTGCCTGGCTTTGAATTGGAGGACTTGGTCTCCATATTGACTCTACCTCTTTATAGCTCTTGAACCCTAAATAAGTTTCTTAAGTCTCTTCTTAGTTCTTTCATCTCCTTTCTGTATACCTTGGTTGCTATGAAGAGCAAGTCAAATGAAAAATGTCTATAAAAGGGTTTTGTAGAGCAGCCTGGGGTGGCTCAGTAGTTGACCACTGCCTTCAGCCCAGGGTGTGATCCTGGAGACTGGGGATCGAGTCCCGTGTCTGGCTCCCTGCATGGAGCCTGCTTCTCCCTCTGCCTGTGTCTGTGCCCCCCCCCCCTTTCTCTCTCTCTCTCTCTTTCTCTCTCTCTCTGGTCTCTCATGAATAAATAAATAAAATCTTTAAAAAAAATAAAAAAGGGTTTTGTAAACTGTGATTTTCAATATGGTATGTTTGTTTACTCAGTAAAAAAACTGTGTGGTATTATGCTAAAGGAGTGATAAAAAAGTGGATTATACCTCATTTTTGCTCTTTAAAGAGGATGTAGTCTAATAGACAATGTGGTCAATTACCTAAAATACAAAATTACGAATGGTTAAATCTGAAGCAGTATGCAGATAAAGCCCAAGTAGTGGGGTTTGTGTGTGTGTGGGGGAGGTCACAGAATGGGAGAACCTTCTTTTCTTAAGAGTTGGTGATAAGGCTTTATGGGTAAGTAAGAACTCCTGAACTATGCCTTGAAAGATGGATAGGACTTCAATAGAAGATAGGAAGAGAACGTTCACAGTAAGTGAGTTTGTGGGAGTAAAGGCATGGTAGTATTAGGCAGAATCAGAACTTGATAAGAGAAGGTAAGTTAGAACCAGACACATCCTGCGGCACCTTAATGTTAGGCTAAGGAAGGGGAATTCTATTCAGTAGAATGCCCTCACCAGCATACTTAATTCTGCAGATATTTATTGAGGATCTCTCATTACCAGATTTGTGCTAGTTAGGGCTATGAAGGTACAGTGATTTCAGTCTAGTTGGAAAAGACAGATTGTCTAATTATTATTTGAATGAGGGTTGAACAAAGTGTAGTAGGATCATAGGATGAGGAACAGCTCCGGCTCTCTGGCCTAATGAGGGAAGGCTTGATAGAGGTATGGTAGACATTGTGTTCTGTTCTGATAGGAAGTATCCCTGTACTTAGCCAGATATGAGAGGTGAAGAGAGGAATGTGAGAGAAGCTTCTGTGCCTGACACTTTATATGTTTTGGAATGGCTGGACGAGATCTTTGTATGCAGTGCAAGGCTGTTAAGAGCTTTGGTAGAGGGATAACTGGAAGATTCAGGTGGTGGTAAAGAGAGTAATGGGAAAGGATAGAGATGAGGTGGGGAACCTGAAGAGGAGATAGTTGTACTAGAGCAGGTAAGAGATGTTGAGGACCTAATGAGAAAGAATAGCTGTGGGGACAGAGAGCCTGGAAAACTGTCCAAATGCTTAACATGTAAAATTGGCTGACCTTGGAGATCAGTTGGATATGGAAGAAGAAGAAAAGGACCATGTGGAATACAGAATGATTTCTGGGCCTCTGCTGTTTCAGAATATCAGAATCTTCCATTGCCTTAGAAGAGGGTGTGTTTAAGAAGAAAAGAGGTGGATTTGTAGAGGAAGCTTAATAGTTTTTATCTGTATTGTGTTGAAGGTGCATGTAGGGTAGTTGGGCGTGAGGATGATAACTTGGGGTAATCAATGTTTAGCTGATAATTTAAACTGTGCATAGCATAATTAAACTGCTGTGGGTGGATGAACTTAGTGAAGAAGAGGAATCTCAAGAGAGCCCTGAGACGAAGCTATAGAAGTAAGAAAATAATCAGGAAAAAGTAGGGAGTAAAGTGGTTAGGAAGTGTTAAGGGCGTGATCAGCATTGTCATCACAGGTATTGATACTTCCTCCACCCTGAAGATAGGTCATTGGTCACTTTAGTAATTTCAGTGAGGATAAAAGCCAAATTACCGTGGTTTGCTGGATATGTGGGGATGTGTATGTATGAGAATTTGGCAGTAATTGGAGGGAGAGAAAGAGATATCAAAGTACCATTATTTGCTTGTTTTTTCTTGTCTGTTTTAAAAGATTTTAGAGATTTGGATTATTTAATCCTTGAGGGGAAATAGTAAATGGATGGCAAAGGGTTGAAGTCTCAAGTAATGGACTAGTCATTGAGGAGCATCTCAAACTTTAATGGGGATCTTGTTACAATGAAGATTCTGGGGGCACCTGGGTGGCTCAGTGGTTGAGTGTCTCCCTTTGGCTCAGGGATTGAATCCCCAAGTCAGGTCCCCACAGGGACCCTGCTTCTCCCCCTGCCTATGTCTCTGCCTCTCTTTCTATGTCTGTCATGAATAAATAAATAAAATCTTTTTTAAAAAAAAAGATTCTGAATCGGAAGGTTTGGGTTGGGGCCTGATTTACATTTCTCACAAACTCCCAGATGAGGCCAGTGCTGCTGGTTTGTGGCCCACACTCTTTAAAATAAGATCTGGAGAGTACGGCATTGATAGTATACAAGAGTTAGTCTTTGGTAGGAAGAGGAAAAATCTCTATTTTGTGATGAGGTAAAATGTGAGGTAGATGGAAATACAGATTAAGGAGACACACCTCATAACTTTTGTGTGTGTGTGTGTGTTTCCTTGCAAAATAGAAGTAGAGGGATGTTAAGAAGTCTTGTCTTTGGAATTGTTAAAGATAGGCAGAAAGGTCTGGAATAGCTTGTGAAAGTTTGGAATAGCTACTAAAAATAGAAAGTGAGTGAATTTGGGACTTGTAATATTCACTGAACAGTGAGGATTAGTTTGGTCATAGTGTCTGTAAAAATAATTGGAGCAGAAAAAGATTAGATATGGAGATTTTTTAAGATGATAAGGTAGCCCTGAGGGGAGGTAATGAAGTGTGAAACAGAACAGGGGACTTGAGGAATAGGAGGGTATCTGAGGCCAAATAATGGCCCACCCAAAGATGTCCCTGTGAACCTGTATGTTACCTTCATGACAAGAGAGACTTTGTAGGTGGGAGTGAAGTAGGGATTTTGAGATGGAGAGATTATCCTGGATTGTGATCACAAGGATCTTTATAAAAGGAAGCAAGAGGGTCAGCAGAGTCAGAAAAGGCCATGTGAGGATAAGAGCAGAGGAAGAGGAAATGTAATAAAGGAAGCAGTGGTCAGATTGTTGGAGGACTGAGAACTAAGGAATATGTACCTTTAGAAGCTGAAAAAAGCAAGGAAATAGATTTTTCCCAAGAGGCTGTAGAAGGAACAAAGCCCTGGTGATGTGTTGATGTTAGCCCAATGAGACTGATTTTGGAATTCCAACCTTCAAGAACTAGAAGATAATAAATTTGTGTTGTTTGGTCATTTTTTTTTACAGCAGCAGTAGGAAACATGAATAGAAGCATGGGTGTAAGGGGAATGTAGAGTTAGAACTGATAAAGTGAGGCAATTGGTAGAGTGTGGTATGGGCATCAGGAATCTGGGAAGATGTTTAGCCTGGGTAAATGGATGGAGGAAAGTGGTGAAATTAAAATTACAGAATTGCATGGAGTAGATGTTAGAGGAAGGTGTTCAGTTTGCATTACATATGGATTAGATAGCGTGAAAGGAAGATCTGAAGTAGATGAATTTAAGAGGCTGCCATAGTACTGTTAATAGTTAATTGGAAAAAAAAACGAAAAAAATAAGTTAATTGAGCCATTCTAATACCAATCTGTGGCAAATTACATAGGAATTTTTAGTTTTGACTGAGAAGGTCACAAAACAGATGATTGAGAAAGACCGATTTTTTTGAAAAAGTGCTTATATATTTACTGTTCTTCAGTTTAGAAAGCATTTTTTTCTAGTTGTATTAAGATTTAATTCACAAAATTAGGGGTACCTGGGTGAACTTAGTAGGTTGGACATCTGTCTTCAGCTCAGGTCATGATCCCAATATCCTGGGATTGAGCCCCGAGTCGAGTCTCCCTGTTCAGCAGAGCTTGCTTCTCCCTCTCCCCACTGTGCCCGCTTGTTTTCTCTCTTGCTCATAAATAAATAAATAAATAAATAAATAAATAAATAAATAATCTTTTAAAAAAAATATCTAATTGACAAAGTTATATTTAAAGTGTCAACTTGATGATTTGATGCAAGTATATATTGTGAAAGGATTCCCATAATCCAGTTAAGTAGTAGATCCATAATTTCCTACATTTACCTTTTTTTTGGTTAGAGTTCTTTCTTCTTCTTCTTCTTCTTCTTCTTCTTCTTCTTCTTCTTCTTCTTCTTCTTTCTTTTTTCTTTTCTTTTCTTTTCTTTCTTTTCTTTTCTTTTTTCTTTTCTTCTTTTCTTTCTTCATTTGTTTATGAGAGAGATAGAGAGGCAGAGACACAGGCAGAGGGAGAAGCAGGCTCCATGCAGGGAGCCCGATGCGGGACTCGATCCCAGGACCCCGAGATCACGCCCTGAGCTGAAGGCAGACGCTTAACCACTGAGCCACCCAGGCGTCCTGAGTTCTATTTTTTAAATTTCAATTATATAATACTGTTAACTTTAGTCACCATATTATACATTAGATCCACACACCTTACTAATCTTATAACTGAAAGTGTGTATCCTCTTAACAGCTTCTCCCTTCTCTCTTAGCCCCCAGAAATCACTCTTCTATTATCTATATGTGTTTGACTTTTTTAGGATTCCACACCTAAGTGATACCACACAATATTTGTCTTTCTCTGGCTTATTTCACATGGCAATGAACTTTCAGGTTCATTTGTATTGTCACAAATGGCAGAATTTCCTTCTTTTTTAAAGCCTGCATTATATTTCATTACACACAAACGCACACACACATCACCTTTTGTTTATCCATTCATCTGTTGATGGACACTTAGTTTTTTTTTTTTTTTTAAGATTTTATTTATTTATTCATGAGACACAAAGAGAGAGAGAGGCAGAGACACAGGCAGAGGGAGAAGCAGGCTCCACGCAGGGAGCCCGACATGGGACTCGATCCCAGGACTCCAGGATCACACCCTGGGCTGAAGGCGGCGCTAAACCACTAAGCCACCAGGGCTGCCCGGACACTTAGTTTTTGTTCCTTGACTGTGGTGAGTGAATAGTGCTGCAGTGAATGTGGGAGTACAGGTATCTCTTTGAGATAGTACTTTGATTTCCTTTGGATTATATACCCAGTAGAGGGATATCTGGATCATTTGGTAGTTCTATTTTTAACTTTTTTTTTTTTTTAAGATTTTATTTTTATTTATTTATGATAGACAGAGAGAGAGAGAGAGAGGCAGAGACACAGGCAGAGATAGAAGCAGGCTCCATGCAGGGAGCCCGATGTGGGACTTGATCCCGGGACCCCAGGATCGCGCCCTGGGCCAAAGGCAGGCGCGAAACCGCTGAGCCACCCAGGGATCCCCTATTTTTAACTTTGAGAGTAAACTCTATATTAATTACCACAGTGCTCTATCAGTTTACAGTCTCACCAACAGTGTAAAGGATTCTTTTTTCTCTGCATCCTTACCAGCATTTGTTGTTCCTTGTCTTTTTGATAATAGACATCCTAGTATAGGTGTGTGGCAGGATCTCTTTGTAGTTTTGATTTTCATTTCCCTGATGATTAGTAATGTTGGGCACCTTTTTAGATGCCCGTTAGCTGTTCGGATGTCTTTGCAATAATGTCTATTCAGGTCCTTTGCCCATTTTTTAATTGGGCTCTCCCCCCCCCCCGCCCCATTTGAGTTCCTTGGATATTAACTGCTTATTAGATTTGTGATTTGCAAACATTTTCTCCCATTCATAGGTTGCCTTTTCATTTTGTTGATGGTTTCTTTTGCAGACATAGTTTTTTAGTTTGATGTAGTCCCACTTGTTTATTTTTCCTTTGTTTTGTTTTTGGTGTCAAATCTGAAAACCATTGCCAAAACTGCCATCAAGTAGCTTATCCTCTATGTTTTCTTCTAGGAGTTTTATGGTTCTAGGTCTTATGCTTTAGTCCTTAATCCATTTTGAGTTGATTTTTGTGTATAGGATAAGATGGGGTCCAATTTCCTTTTTTTTTTTTTTTTTTTTTAATGTGGCTCTCCAGTTTTTCCAACACCATTTATTGAAGAGATTATCTTTTCCCCATTGTATATTCTTGGCTCTTTTGTTGAAAATTAATCGGCTATATATATGGATTTATTTCTGGGCTCTTCATTGTGTTTCATGGATTTTTATGTCTTTTTTTTAATGCCAGTACAATGCTATTTTGATTACTATAGCTTTGTGATATAATTTGAAATCAGCAAGTGTCATGCCTCTAACTTTGTTGTTCTTTCCCAGTTGCTTTGGTTATTCTGGGTCTTTTCTGGTTCCATATGAATTTTAGGATTGTTCTTTCTGCTTCTGTAAACAAATGCCATTGGAGGGCAGCCCCAGTGGCACAGCAGTTTAGCGCTGCCTACAGCCGGGTGTGATCCTGGAGAGCCAGGATCGAGTCCCATGTCGGGCTCTCTGCATGGAGCCTGCTTCTTCCTCTGCCTGTGTCTCTGCCCGCCCCCCCCCCCGAATAAATAAATAAAACCTTAAAAAAAATGCCATTGGAATTTTATTTTTTATTTTTTTTATTTTTTTATTTTTTACATTGGAATTTTAATAGGGATTGCATTGACTCTGTAGATGGCTTTGCATAGTATGGGCATCTTAACAATATTAATTCTTATATTTCATTAGCCCAGAATATCTTTGTTTATTTATGCCTTCTTCAATTTCTTTATCAGTTTCTCTTACTTCCTTGATTAAATTGATTCCTAAGTATATTACTTTTAAAAAATTTTTTAAAGATTTTATTTATTCATGAGAGGCATGGAGAGAGAGAGAGGCAGAGACACAGGCAGAGGAAGAAGCAGGCTCCATGCAGGGAGCCCGATGTGGGACTCCATCCTGGGACTCTGGGTTCACCTCCTGAGCTGAAGGCAGATGCTCAACTGCTCAGCCACCCTGGTGTCCCAAGTATATTACTCTTTTTGATGCTCTTGTAAATAAGATTGTTTTCTTCTTCTTCTTCTTCTTCTTCTTTTTTTTTTTAATAAGATTGTTTTCTTACTTTCTCTTTTCAGTAGTTTGTTGTTAGTGTACAGAAACACAATTAAGCCTTGAAGAACACAGGTTTGAACAGCATGGGTCCACCTATACACGGATTCTTCTTTCAGTAGCCAGACACATAGCACTGTAAATGTATTTTCTTTATGATTTTTAAAAAATAACATTTTCTTTTTTCTAGCTTTCTTTCCTTAAGAATACAGTATATAATGCATATAACAGAGAAAATGTGTGTTAACCTAATATTAATGTTACCATTAAGGGATTAAGTCAACAGAAGGCTATTGGTAGTTAAGTTTTTGGGGAGTCAAAACTTACACACAGATTTTCAGCTGCACAGGAGGTGGGCTTTCTTAACTCCTGCGTTGTTCCAGGGTCAACTATTGATTTTGTATCTAGCAGCTTTACTGAATTTGTTTATTCTGGCATCCTTTTAGTGGTATCTTTGGAAGGGTTTTCCACAAACAGAATATTTTATCTCTTTCTGATTTTGATGCCTTTCTTTCATTTTTAAGATTTATTTACTTTAGAGCATGTGCATGCACACATAAATACATGTGAGCAGGGTAGGGGTAAGCAGAGAGAGAGAGAAAGCCTCAAGCAGATGTACTGCATATCGAGGAGCTGTTGCAGGGCTGGATCCTAGGACCCTGAGATCACGACCTGAGCCAAAATCAAAAGTTGGACACTTAACCCACAAAGCCAGTCAGGCTCCCCAATTTCTTTTGTTTTTTAAATTTGTTTTGCCTAATTGCTCAGGTTAGGACTTTGAGTATTATGTTGAATAAAAGTGAGGAGAGTGGGCATTGTTTTCTTGTTCCGGATCTTAGAGGAAAAGCTTTCATTTTTTCATTATTGAGGATATGATGTTAGCTGTGGACTTGTCTTAAGTGGCCTTTATTGTATTGAGGCATGTTCCTTCTATACTCAGTTGGTTTAGTTTTTATTATGAAATGATGTTGAATTTTGTCAGATGCTTTTTGTACGTCTACTGAGATGATCATGTGATTTTTATTCTTCATTTTGTTGATGTGGTACATCACATTTATTGATTAGCATTTGTTGGACCTTACTTGCATGTAAAGCATATTTATACCTAATTAACAAGGTTTTGAAATGGATATAACTGCTATTAGTATGTGAAATAAGGGGCCCCTGGGTGGCTCAGTCCTTTGGGCTGCTGACTTTTGACTTGGGCTCAGGGCTCACACTGGGCTTAGAACCTACTTAAGATACTCTTCCTTCATTCCAGAAAGTTCTTTTGGATAGTACTAATCAGTATTGTTTTATATAATAAGAGATCAGTTATTATCATAGTAAAATTTTTAAGAATCAGTGTTTGCTAATTTGGCACCATTTTAGAAGACCTGGACTCTTAGATTGTGTGATACAGTTGAGTGAATAAGTACACCATGCTCTCTTTCTAAGGAACACTAACCTAATTAACAATGAGCACTAATGAATCGAGTGTCAGGATACTGAGTTTTTATTGTGGTTCTGCTTTGTTTTGTATGAATTTGGAAACCTTAGAAACATAGAAAGTTTTCTTAACTTCTTAAAGAGATACTGTCATCTTTTAAAAACATTGAAAACAAACAGCTAATATGTATTCACTGCAGATTTTACAGTATAGAAATATTAGTAAAAAGTTTTATTTTTATTTTTATTTAAAAAAATTTTTTTTTAAAGATTTTATTTATTTATTCATGAGAGACAGAGAGAGAGAGGCAGAGACAGGCAGAGGGAGAAACAGGCTCCATGCAGGGAGCCTGATGTGGAACTCGATCCGGGGTCTCCAGGATCATGCCCTGGGCCAAAGGTGGCATTAAACCGCTGAGCCACCAGGGCTGCCCAGTAAAAAGTTTTAAAAAGAAGAAAAATCTTACCTTTAAAAGAAGGACTTGCTGGGTGTCTGGATGGCTCAGTTGGTTAAGTGACCAATTCTTGGCTTTGGCTCAGGTCGTGATCTTGGTGGTGTGAGATTGAGCCCCAGGTTGGGCTCTGTGCTCAGTGTAGAGCCCTCTTGTCCCTCTCCCTCTGTTTCTCCCCACTCTCGCTCACGCCCTCTTCTCTCTCTCTGTTAAATAATTTTTTTTTAAAAAAAGGACTATTTACCATCTGTTTTAGTTCTTTTACTAAGACTTCATGATATAATTCATTATGTAGTCTTAGAGGTACACTTCTACCCTCATAACTTTGTATGGTTGAAGATTATTAGTAAAAATGACCTAAATTTGAATTTTGTGTTATCTTTGATTTTAGTTTCCCAAACCAAATATATTGTTGACATTAACTAGTAAATATGCATTATGTGAGAGAGTGCATGTTTACTAGAACATGAAGTTAAAACGTTAAGGAACTTTTGAAGAGAGAGGAATTGGAGAGGGCTGGAGGGTGTGTCTTTTAAGTCTTGCTGATAATGGTTATCTAGATTCTATCTAGAAAACAATAATTTAATAGGCCAGAGGAGTTAATTGTGTTGGGATTTTACCTAATATCTTTATGTCTCTTTTCTTAGGTAAAACTTAGTGGTCATAAATCTCTCAATTAAGTATAATTTATATGTCTGTATGAAATTGGTGACCAGAATCTTGCCAGTGTAGGAAAGTTAATTTAACAGAAGTTTCTGTGCTGTTACCTCTGATGAATGATAGTCTCTTTGCTTTCTCCTGCTGTGTACCTTTCTGCTGCTCTAGAAGCATGACATAATCAGACTTGTTTTAAGGTCAAAGAGTCTGCAGGGAGAAGAAATAAAAAAATGTGGCTGATTATTTCATATAATGACAGTTTTGGTTCCTATACTAAAGTTGTCTAAGATGTTTACCACTGTATATTTAACAAAAAATTTCTTCTCATTTTCACAAATATCAGTAAGCTCATTGGTAATTTTGATGATTGGTGCATATGAATATTTAATGATAAGCAAGTGTTAGATTTGAATGTTTTCTAAAACGTGTTCCCATTAATCTAAAATAGTGTGTTATAGTATGGAGCTTATACGAAATGCCAACTGCTGAATACCAGTTGGCCCTTAGTACATTTTGAAATGTTCTTGAAAGAATGAGGGAGAAGTTGAATTTGTATTTGAGTTTATCCTAAACCTAATCATAGTTTCGTTTTCATACTAGAATTGTAGGATGTTTCTCAGTGTTTTCCTCCATGCTCTGTTAATGTCAGATATAAACAAAATTTCCAGTCCTTCGTTTTCTCTCTGCCCATTTTAATTATGGGTTCCTAGGAATTTCTTTGCTTCATTTACCCTCTCCCTGTAACGTAGAATTTCAACAGGAGCTATCTCCTTCACAGTGTATTAAGTTGTTTATTGTGTTGACCAACCTACTTTATAGTTTAAGACGGCATACCACTAGATATCAGGCAAGGTTCTAGAACGAAACAATCCAACTGAGATGGTGCAAGAGATTTATTAAATGAAGGACTGCAGAGATAGGGGTGGAAAGGGATACCACAAGGGATGTTTTCTGTAGTTATGGGGGGAAGCTTAAAGGGGCAAGGAAAATACAGTATAGGTAGAGCCTGGTGAGATCTGTGAAAAGGGGATGCCTGAAAGGAGCAACAGTGGTAGGGAGACAAAGCTTGTGTCAGAAAATGTGACCAAAAGGAGGGAGGGTGCTGGAAAGAAATAATCCAGCATTTCTCTACCTTCTGATCTGCCAGTGACAGATAGCACTGAAACCCCGAAGGTGTATCTGTTAGGGTTAGCCTCCTTGGACACAGAGTTGGGCAAAAGGGTATAGGAGGAATAGGGTAGTGGCACTAAGATAATTACTGGTACAACTGCTGATGAATATAGGACTGATTTTAAGTAACATCATATTTTAGATTAAATTTCTAATCTGTAAACTATAGATACTTATTAACTGGGGTTGATGTGAGCATTAAAATGAGACCTGGCAAACATTTCAAAGTACTATCATAATGTCTTTGTCTTGTGAGTATTTGTTTTTAGTTTTGATAAGGTGTGGAGCTTCCTTTCACATGCTGCTGTGCTGTATCTGTTTTATAGGGATTTTGATTGCCACCACCATACTTTTAAATATGTGATAGTTTTTGTGTTTACTAATAAGTTTTGAGAAGTGAATTGCACAGTCACTATGAGGTAGTTTTCTAAAATTTAGAGACCGTTTGTATTTACTGCCTTGTAACAGGCATTTATCTTTTTCACTCTTGCTTTAGACAGGACAATACTGACTTCTGAACTTGGGGAGCGAGGATGCTTTTCAGTTGTAGAGGTGGTCTCCCTGGTGAAAGATGGGTCAGACTGCACCCTGCGCCTTCTACCATTGGCGTGTCCTTGTTGCATACTTCTGTTTTCTAAGACAGCAAAGATGCCTTGTCACCTTTTTTTTTTTTTAATTGGAGTTTGATTTTCCAACATATAGCATAACACCTAGTGCTCATCCCGTCAAGCTTTTTCTCCTTAGAGTATTTCTCCTCACAGAGATCTACTTTCATCTAGTCTCACCTTTGAGCATTCATGAGCTAGACCAAGATAAAGATAATAGGTCTATTTCCAGGAAAATTATAGCGACAGAGAATCGTTTGCTTAAAAGCATTTTCTGTTTTTAAAAATCCTCCCACAAACTATATTATGATTTTGAAATTAAATAAACTTTCACAGGCTTGAGTTCACAGTTTGTATAAATTTCATACTAAGCTTTTCTGAATTACTAACTAAATCTTCATTATTTTCCACCAGACGTTCAGCTAAATCCCGAAGCAGAAGCCCGTATTCATCTAGGCATTCAAGATCTCGTAGCAGGCACAGATTGTCTAGATCCAGAAGTCGTCATTCTAGCATTTCTCCTAGCACACTAACTCTGAAGAGTAGCCTGGCAGCTGAGTTGAACAAGAATAAAAAAGCCCGGGCTGCCGAGGCGGCAAGGGCTGCTGAAGCGGCGAAAGCTGCAGAAGCGGCAAAGGCTGCTGAGGCCGCTGCCAAAGCTGCCAAAGCTTCCAACACTTCTACACCTACGAAAGGGAGCACAGAGACTGGGGCCGGTGCATCACAAACCAACCATGTGAAGGATGTGAAGAAACTGAAAACTGAACATGCACCTTCTCCCTCAAGTGGTGGAACTTTAAAAAATGACAAGGCAAAAACAAAGCCACCTCTTCAGGTAACAAAGGTGGATAATAATTTGATTGTAGATAAAGCCACCAAGAAAGCAGTTGTAGTTGGGAAGGAGAGTAAATCTGCTGCTACAAAGGATGAACCAGTATCTCTTAAAGAGAAAACCAAACCACTTACACCAAGCTTAGGAGCCAAGGAGAAGGAGCAACATGTGGCTTTAGTGACCTCTACATTACCACCATTACCTTTGCCTCCCATGCTGCCTGAAGATAAAGACACTGATAGGTAAGTGCAAAAAAGTTTTGTCAGTGAGGGTTTATTTTTTTATTTTTTAAAGATTTTATTTATTTATTCATGAGAGACAGAGAGACAGACAGACAGAGAGAAGCAGGCTCCACGCAGGGAGACTGATGTGGGACTTGATCCCGGGACTCTGGGATCATGCCCTGGGCTCAAGGCAGACACTCAACCGCTAAGCCACCCAGGTGTCCCTGTCACTGACGGTTTAAAGAAAAAAAAGTCAGTCTGAAGTGAGAGGTTATCTGACCTCCCACCCCTCCCCCCCACAAAAAAGGTTACAAAAAAAAGGTAAGTTATCTTTATTATGTACACCTTAAACTGAAGCACATTGCCTGTAGGATGACACAATTAGAGTTAATGCTTAGAATTCCAGAAGAAATTTGCTGTTGCCTTGGGATACAATGTCCATTTCAACTTGAGTTTGGGAATTAGAAATGCCAGTACTGTATTTTCTTTAGCATAACTGTTCCTTAATGACACTATAAGAAACAGGACAATTTATGAGGGACTCTTCCCTGGGTGATACAAAGTAGGTATATTGGTAATTTTTAGGTTTCTTTAGAGGTTTTACAGATTTATCACTCTGGGTAGCTTTATGAATTTATTGTTTTTTAGACTTCTCTTGACTCTTAAATTTTTTTTTGAGATTAACTATATATTACAGAAAACCCATAATGTGCTTATGTTTTCCTTTAACATGTTTACAAATTTCTATTGTGATTATTGGGGGTATGAGGTTTTTTTTTTTAATTTTGAAACATTTTTTAATGAAGATAAGGGTGAGTAAAGTAAATTCAGTTCTAAGAACATTTCTGAAACGTATGCTAGGATGGAAGCATTACGCTACTGTGTAGTATCTGTTATACCACTTAATCTTTTTCACTTTTATTTTTATGGAGAAACTAAAATTATAGCTGTTTTCCCCTCATTTTTCTGTTAAAAAACAACTATATGAGCCATTCTCTTAGCTGACATCTTTATAGAATTTGAAAACAAGTGGATAAAAATGGTGTGTAGGTAGGTCTTCTTCAATTACCACTGTAATTGTGGTACTTACAGGTTTGACTCTTCTCTAGGAGCACTGAAGGTTCATCACAATAGTGAGTTGTAATTTTTCTTTTTTAAGGTTTTATTTATTGTTTCATGAGAAACACAGAGGAAGAGAGAGGGGCAGAGACACAGGCAGAGGGAGAAGCAGGTTCCATGCGGGGGGTCCCAAGGTGGGACTCGATCCCGGGACTCCAGGATCATGCCCTGGATCCGCTGAGCCACCCCGGCTGCCCATGAGTTGTAATTTTGATGAGTCCAGGAATGAACTCTCCATCCACAGAGGCATGAATGCAGAACTGAGTCACTTCATTAATGAGATAATGACCCAGTTACAAGAATCCAGTAATTCTGGGGGTGCCTGGTTGGCTCAAACATCTGACTTTAGCTCAGGTCATGATTTTGGGGTCTGAGGATTGAGCCAGAAGTCCGATACCCCACCCAGCAGGGAGTCCACTTGCCCCACCTTATGCACTCTCCCTCTCTTTCTCTTAAATAAACAAGTAAAATCTTAAAAAATTAATCCAGTAATTCTGGCCCAGTGAAACTGGTTGTTCTTTACTTTATTCTTTCATATATGCTTTGGAGATAAATTTTTACAGGTGATATTTTCAAGAATTCAAGATATGTACAAGTGAGTGAGTGCTTAAGGAAGGTATTCTTTGTGCATCTGTTTTTGAGACGGTGGTACATGTCATGCTTATCATTAAGAAAATGTTTTGACCCACCTTTTTTGTTTCTTCTGCTTTTCTGTTACGTCTCTGCTCTTCTTTCTGTTAATGTGTTCATACGTTTCATGAATATAGAATTTTTTTAAAGGTTTTACTTATTTATTCATGAAAGACACAGAGAGAAAGGCAGAGGCAGAGAATAGGCAGAGGGAGAAGCAGGCTTCTTGGGGAGCCTGATGCAGGACTTGATCCCGGGACTCCAGGATCACGCCCTGAGCCAAAGCAGATGCTCAACCACTGAGCCACCCAGATGTCCTTGAATATAGAAGTTTTTAAGACCAGTATGCTACTACTAACATGTGCGGTGAAAGATGGATTCAACACGAGTCACTCTTCTTTTTGGTGCTGCAAATGTCGTTGGCCAGTAGGAACTCCCTTAAGCTGACCTCTTTGTCCTTTAACATGACCTATTTGTTTTTTAATATTTCCTAGCTTAGGCTCACTTTGCACTCTGCTTCTCTTCTAGACCTGGGATTTATTACTCTCTGAAAAATCACATGGTAGATTTTATTTTATTTTATTTTATTTTATTTATTTATTTAACATGGTAGATTTTAAAGTATATATTTTTAGATGATAAATTTTTTTTATTATGCATGTAATGCATAATACTGCTTGTCTTTTTAATTAGTGTGTTGGAGACCTTTCCATGTTGGTATATAGATAGAGGTTCATTCAATATTCCTATCAGTAGGAATGAATAAATCATGCTCTTATTAACTATTCTGCTATTAAGGGATACTTAGATTTATAATTGTTTGCTATCAAACTTTTTTTATATTAATATTTTATGTGAGAGCAATTTTTGTAGGATAGTTACCAGGTTAAAGTATACACATTTTATTATTATTTTTTTAAACATTGTATTTATTTATTTCAGAGAGAAAGCACAAGAGAGTGCAAGTAGGGGGTAGGGGGTGGAAGAGGCAGAGGGAGAGGGAGAAGCAGACTCCCTGCTGAGCAGGAAGCTCAATGCAGGACTTGATCTCTGGACCCTGGGATCATGACCTGAGCTGAAGGCAGATGCTTAACCAACTCAGCAACCCAGGTGCCCCCAAATTGTACTTTAATAAGATTGTTACCAATTTATGCAGTCTTTAAAATATGTAATTATTTAATTTTGCATTTTTCTGATTATTGAGATACAGCATCTTTCTTAATATTTATTGGCTATTTATTTTTTCCAGTGAACGACTTGTTTATATCTTATGCTATTCCTTAATACTATTTTCCTTTTTATAATTGATTTGTAGGTGCTTCTTATGTTAGGAATCTTGACCTTTGCTTATCAGAGTCTTTGCTTATCTTTCACATGTATTTGTTTTGGTTTTGGCTATATGGATGTTTTTTATTTTAAATATAGTCTGATCTAATCATTTTTCCTTTATAACTTATGTGTTTATAAAGTTAGAAGAGATTAAGTCAAATCACACAGAAATTTGTTTTTGATTAATATATGATGAAGAAAGATGCTCTCGCCCATCACCCTGTGGACTGATAAGTTTGTTTCTAACATCATTTACTGAATAATCTATAATTTGTGGTGTCATATATAAAATTCTTACAGATACCTGTATTCTGAACTCTTTTCTATTAATATGTTCTATTATTTCTTTGTCAGTACTTCTTGTTTTAACTTTTTTCTTTTTTCTTTTCTTTTTTTTTAAGATTTTAGTTATTAATTTGACAGAGAGAGCACAGGCTGGGGGACTAGCAGAGGGAGAGGGAGAGATGAGTAGGGAGCCTGATGCTGGGCTTGGGCTCAAGGACCTCAGGATCACAACCTGAGCCAAAGGCAGATGCTCCACTCAACTGTGCCAAGCAGGGGCTTCGTGTTTTAACTTCTTTAGATGCATGATGTATTGGTTCTCAAACTCAGATTTCTGTTACAGGGTTAGGCAGGAAATAACAAAAGTGAAGGGATGGAGTAAATTACTGATGAGTAAGTATCTTTGTTTTTCAGCCTCAGCTTCAGTGCTGCTGCTATACATAAATTTGGACCCAGTGTTGCTAGAGCTTTTGTTTTTTTGTTTGTTTTTTAAAAAGCCTGAAATCTGAATGTTTAGGTAAATCTTATTTAAAAATATTGACAATTCATGTTGGATAGATCATAATACATACTCCTTGACTTTAACCAATCTTTCTGGTTTGGGACCTTTTAAAATAGATTGGTCATGTGACAGGGCAAATGCAAATCGCACTCCACTGTTCTTTTTCAGAAATTTTTGGGCAGGGATCCCTGGGTGGCGCAGCGGTTTAGCGCCTGCCTTTGGCCCAGGGTGCGATCCTGGAGACACGGGATCAAATCCCACGTCGGGCTCCCGGTGCATGGAGCCTGCTTCTCCATCTGCCTATGTCTCTGCCTCTCTCTCTCTCTCTGTGACTATCATAAATTTAAAAAAAAAAAATTTAAAAAAATTAAAAAAAAGTTTTTTGGGGGCAGATTTTTGCCTTTATTCTTAGATAAATTTTATGATCTACTTGTCAAGTTATATGAAAATTTTTGCTTGGGTTTTGTTTGGGACTCAACTGAATGTAGTAGATTAATTTGGAGACTGATAGCTTTATAGTATTACAGTTTTCCATACAAAAACATGGTTTCTGTTCATTCAGATCCAGTTTTATGTCTGTCCGTCCCTATCTTTAATTTTCTTCTATTGATCTTGTACGTTTCTTGTTAAGGCATTTTGTTGTTTTTGTTGCTGTAGTACATGAGAACTTTTAAAAAATCATACTTCCTATTTCATTTCTCTGAAGTCTGGGAGCCTTGCTGAGTCTGGTAGTTCATGTAATAATATATGGCTATAGGCAGTCTTTTAAATTTTAAGTTATAAGTAAAATTAGGATTTTTAGTTTTTTCCTCTAAAAATGTTGATTTGAAAAAAAATGTTGATTTGAATGTTCAAATGAGAATTTTTGACTAAACCCTTATTATAAGTGAGATACTATAGTTTTCTAGTTAAAGGTTTGAAATAGGTTTATTTTCAGGCATAGTTCAAGTAGTCCCTTTTTTAGAAAAGAGGCTTTTACTGTCTTTCAACCCTGATTTAGCTACCCTTTAGCTACATTACTCCAGGAACCCATTTGGTAATACTTTATCCCGCTGCTTATTTGACTGTGTTCTCCAAGAGACAATCTTAGCTCATTTCTGAGAGGAGTTCTATCTTAGTGTACTTGTTATGTTGTTAAACTCCAGTGCCTTACCTGATGTCTAGCACATAGCATAAAAATCAATATGTTGAACATTAATATTGAAAAGTTACCTGTGTGATACTATTATATTTTTATTGAGAGAGGGAGAGTATGGATGTGTGCTTGAGCATGGAGTGGGGCAGGGGGAGGAGAGGGAGAGAGAGAATCTCAAGCAGAACCCCTGCTGAGTGTGGAGCCCCATGCAGGGCTTGATCCCTCCACCCTGGGATCATGACCTGAGACAAAATCGAGAGTCGGCTGCTTAACTCACTGAGCTACCCAAGTACCTCCATACCATTACTTTAAAAATAAAACTGCAAACCAATTTCCTTTTGTTTTCATTTGTTTATTTAAATTTTTATTTATTTATTCATGAGAGACACATAGGCAGAGGGAGAAGTAGGTTCCATGCAAGGAGTGCAATGTGGGACTTGATCCCAGAACCCTGGAATCACACCCTGAGCTTGAAGGCAGAGTCAACCACTGAGACACCCAGGCGTCCCAAACCAATTTCCTTTTGAACATGTTTTCTCTGTTAAAGAACTTCTAGGCCACCTTGGTGGCTCAGTGAGTTAAGTCTCTGACCCTTGATTTTGGCTCAGGTCGTGATCTTGGAATTGTGGGATCCAACCCTGTTGTGGGGTTCTGTGTTCAGTGTGGAGTCGGCTTCAGTTTCTCTCTCTCTCTCTCTCTCTCTCCCTCTCTCCTCTCAAATAAATAAATAAAATATAAAAAAGAAAAAAAAAACTTCTAGTGAGTAACATGGGGTTAAGAAGAAAAGACACAACTTTATTATAGTAATTGGTAAATGGTTTTTATCAGATAGTATTAAAGTATGTGTTTGTACAATAATACTAATGTTCAACATGAATAGAAGAAGTTATAATTAAAGTGGAATGATTGATAATTTTATTTGCAATTTGTGACCCCAATGGTGTAGTCTCACTCAATTTTTTCATTGTAGGACTCATAATTGCTATGAAACTGTGTGAAGTTTCAAATTTTATTTTATTTTTTTATTTTATTTTATTTTTTATTTTATTTTATTTTATTTTATTTTATTATCATTATTTATTTTATTATCATTATAAGATTCTCTTTCAAGAAATATCTTATTAAACAGATTTTTTAGTAACTGGGAGGTTTAAGATTTTTTATTTTATTTTTTATTTTATTTTATTTTATTATCATTATTTATTTTATTATCATTATAAGATTCTCTTTCAAGAAATATCTTATTAAACAGATTTTTTAGTAACTGGGAGGTTTAAGATACTCAAATTACCTAGTTAAGATAGTCTTTAAAATTCAGAGCTCTTTATGCATTCAAAAAAAAACTAACTGAACTTGAATTTTTGCCTGTACTATCAGTAAGCTTCTTAGAACCTTAAAAAAAAAAAATCATTGTCCGATTTAAAAGAATCATCATCTAATTTAAGAAAATTAACCTTGAAAGGGGGCAAAGCTAAATTAGTTGTTGCTTATGTAAATGGATAAGATAAATAATAGCATGTGGTATTATTTCTTACAAAACCTCTTTATGTCTCTCCAACAGAGTCAAACAAAATGCTATCACAAAACTAAGGAATTTTCCTGTGAAGCATGAGTAGTTTACTTTTTTAGTATTAATTTACAGTTTTTTGGTTTTTTTTTTAAAGATTTTATTTATTCATGACAGACACACACACAGAGAGAGAGAGAGAGAGAGAGAGAGAGAGAGAGAGGCAGAGACACAGGCAGAGGGAGAAGCAGGCTCCACACAGGAAACCTGTCGTGGGACTCGATCCCGGGTCTCCAGGATCTCACCCTGGGTTGAAGGTCGCGCTAAACCACTGAGCCACCAGGGCTGCCCTAATTTACAGTTTTATAGTAATTTTTTATCATCTTTAAAAGTATACCGCTTTTTGACTAGTTGTAGATTTGCAGAAAAGTTAAAATGATACTACAGAAAGTCCCCATATACTTTGTAGTTTCTTATTAACATCTTACATTAGTATGGTATGTTCATTATAACCAGTGAACAAATATCAATATGTTATTGTAACTAAGCTCCACACCTTGTTCAGATTTCCTTAGTTTTTGTCTAATTCTGTATCATTTTTACCCTCAAAATTTATATTTTGGAATTGAATATATATAGTACATTATTTTAGCTAGAAAGTGAAGAAAGTTAGTATTTTGCCATTGCTACTTAAGTGTAAGATGTGGCTACATTTTTATTTCTTATATAAATGTATTTTATCTGTCTGACTCCTTTCTTTTTTAGCTTACGAGGAAATATTTCAGTAAAAGCAGTTAAAAAAGAAGTAGAGAAGAAATTACGATGTTTACTTGCTGATTTACCACTGCCCCCTGAGCTACCAGGAGGAGATGATCTCTCAAAGAGTCCAGAGGAAAAGAAAACAGCAACACAGTTACATAGTAAAAGGAGGCCTAAGTATGTGCTTGCTTTCTACCTGCTCTTAAATTGACCAGAAATGATTCTGGGTCATCATAAAATCACAAAACAAAAAATTAAAATTTCAAATTATAAAAAGTGTACTTATTCTTTAAACTTAACTATATGAATAAATTCTAGAGTTTTGAAAAAAATTCATAATTCCCTGCGTATACCTATTCAAAATGACTAATAAAACCAAATTTAATTTTCTCTCACAATTTGTAATGTATTAATTTCTTGGGGTATTCTATGTTACTGATAATTTCTACAATTAAGTTATTTGAACAACAGAAAACACTGAAATTGGAGAATGTGGAAGTCAGCATTCAGAGAGCCCAAACAAAATTAGTCATGGGCAAGCTGGCATGTTTCCTTTGCTTTTTTAGCTGCATTTGCTCCTATAACTAAATGCATTTTTCATTTTGCAAGAGGTGGAGTGGAAGAAGGTTTGAAATCTGTATCCTAAATTAGTTTCAAGTAAGTGCCCAGAGATAACTCCTTCCCTTAAAACCAGTTCATCAGTTAAGGGGGGGGAGGACGTTGATTCCTACTTTACTTCTACTTAATCGAGGGAAAGTGTAAGACTTTGATTTTAGGATTGCTGTCCAGGTTCCTTGTGTATCAGCGGATTTTCTAGTATAGAGTAGGAAACTAGAAAACTTTTAAAATCATTTTCCTGAGTATTGTAGCTTTATTCCTTACTTGAATTTCTCTTACATACCAGAATATTGAGAGACTACAAAATTACTTATTTTTTTAAAGAATGTCAAATATTTGTCATATATATGACATGCGCACAGACACACACACACAGTGTGGATTCTGGAGAGTGATTATACTAATACTTTTATACTCTCTTGGACTAAAAATCTTTCTTGTGTTTCCATTTTTAATATAATTTCATCTAGCCCTAAGTCTAAATTTGTCAATAAGCTTTGTAGTTAGAGTTTTGGTAATGTTCATTATCAAATTTGTTTTCTGAAAAAATGAGTGAAGCATATATGTATAATGGATGAAAAGGAAGACTTCTGGAGATTGCTTAGAGAATTTTGACTCTTTGTAGTAGTGTTGGTTTTATCCATTCATTGAAAATTACATTTTATTTCTGAAAGTTCTTGGTACATGCTTTACTTCTCTTTCTCAGTTTGTTAGTTTATAGGAGAAAAGTCGGTATGGAAAAATGATGCCTTGACTTTTAGGGTAATTTATAATACCAAATTAAAGTGTAACTTGGTCTTCGATGATCACAAATGTACAGGGAAGGGGGAAAATGATATAAGACTGGGGGAGGGTGGATGTTAAATATTAAATGGTTTATTCAACTTGCTTGATTGTATATAAAAACTTCAGAACTATATTTGATAGAATATGTGGGCCTCGCTATGGTGAAATCAAAGAAAAAGATATTGACTGGGGAAAACGCTGCGTGGATAAATTTGATATCATCGGAATTATTGGAGAAGGTACCTATGGACAAGTTTACAAGGCCAGGGATAAAGACACTGGTAAGTATGTCAAATGCTGTGGATCTTTAGATCTATTGAATGTATTTGATTTGTATTTCTCTTCAAATGTGTATTTTAGGTGGTTTTTTTTTTTTAAGTTTGGATTTATCATGCTTTTGTTTCATCTTGGTTTTTGTTTTATTTTCTATGTGCAAGTACGTAAGATATGAATACACGTAAGTGGGTGTGTAAACATTTTTTAAGTTTTTTTTAGTATTTGTGATATGTAGTATGGTGGGATTTAGCTTTCTTTAATTATGAATAAATTCTTAGGTTGTTAGTAATCAGGAGGAAAAAGTATCTTGACTGTCTTAGTAGTAAATTTTGTTGTATTAAGCCTTATGTAACACATTTTCTTTTAGCCAAAATATTCTTTTTCTGTCCAAGTTACCCTTTGTTTGGAGGCCAGACTTAGCAGCTTAATATTTTAGAACATAATCAGGAACCTCTGAGAATGTTTTCAAAGGTCTTGTAGCAGAGTAAAAAGTAACTGTGTCAGAGGCTATGTATTTTACTAAATAATGGGTAGAGCCAGTGTTTAATATTTACTTATAATTCCTTGTTGAAATAAACCAATAGATTAAAGTAGCGTAGCTATATGAAGTCATTTAGTATAAGAAAACTCTGGAGGGCAGTTACAGCATAGGGTAATATTTATAATGATGATTCTGCATTATCAAAAAGATTAAATTATAACTTTAAAAAAGTATAACTTTAAAACTATTTAATAAGGAATCCTACATTTTAAGACTTCCATCAAAAAGAAGTAAGTTTTAATGATTAAAAGGATAAACTTTCTTCTTTTGGAAAATTCGTAAGTACAGAATTACTTTTTTTCTCTAAAGAATGGAATGAACTTTATTATAGTGCATTTTTTCCTATAACAGGAGTGTGTCTGTTCTATTTAATAGTTAGATCTTATCTGATCAAAAGTCATTCAGACCTGGATTGTGAAGTCAGTTAGTGTAGTGGGAAGAGTCAAATACTTCTCAGGTTGCTAAACCAGATTTTGAATCCCAGTTTCACTGCTAGGTAACTGGGCAGCTTTGGACAAGTTAATATGTCTGAGTTTATTTTCTCACTTGCACTATGTACAGAATCTTCTCATATGTTCAGAGGTTTTATGCATGTGTAAGCATGTTGGGTAAATTTATCCTCCCCTCCTTCACTTTTTAAAATTGGTAGTGTAATGCACCTGCTGTTGATCATCTTGCTTTTTTAATATGTCTTGGAGAGCAAAAAATAACAATAGCTATGGACCTGCCCTATCCTTTGTAACAGTTGTGTACTATTCCACAATTTGGATAAATATTTCATAATTTTTATTTAATCAGAGATTTAATTTCTTGAACTGTAAACATTGTGATTTCAAGAGGTAGGAGCAGAAATTATGAATTAAAAGTTAAAAATGTCGTTTGGTTTTGTCATCTGGTAACTTGATTTTTTTTTTTTTATTTTCATAGGAGAAATGGTAGCCTTAAAGAAAGTACGTCTAGATAATGAAAAGGAAGGCTTTCCAATTACAGCAATTCGAGAAATTAAAATTCTCCGGCAGCTTACCCACCAGAGTATTATTAATATGAAGGAAATAGTGACTGATAAAGAAGATGCTTTGGATTTTAAGAAGGATAAAGGTATGCATGCATTTTTACATAACCAATTCTGCATACGCATGATATTGCTAACTTATAGATTTTGTCATAGGGATTGACCAGTTGAGTAATTGCTAGGTACATAAAACTGTTGCATTAACGTCGTGCTTTAATTTTAAATGTAGATGAGTTGAACAATTATTTATTTACTTAGTGATTTTTGAGTTACATTAGTAAACAAAAAAGCATATTTGGGAGTAGTAGTAGTTTTTTGAGCATTAATGTATAATTTTCAGTCTGCATTTTTTAGTTATTGAGAAATAGTTCATAGTAGTATAGAATATATTTACATTTTTAATGTCATGACTTAATAGACAAAGAAATTTTATGGTAGACATTTATATTATTTCTGAAGGTGTGGAGGCAAAAATCTTACCTGAAATTGCCTTTAATAAACTATAGTGGCATATGCTTGACATTTAGCAGAAAAGTAAAAAGGAATTAGCGTGCTTATTAAAGTGGTTGTCATAGGCATATGGTGGGTGAAAGGTCTGCTTGTAGTAAGTTTTAGATCTTCAGAGTAAGATTGTGGAACCAGAGTTGACTTCATTATAATCTGTGGTTTTCAAAGAGCAAAATTCTTTTTCAGATTAAATCTAAGAAAGTAAAATAGATATGTTCTGATAGAACAGGGTACTTAGCCCTCTCCCATCCCCAACTACAAACACACACACACACACACACACACACACACACACAAAATCTTACTCTTCCTGGGGAACAGTATAAAAATGATTGACATAATACATGGTAATTTTGTAGAAAGGAACTTGTTTTGACAGTATTCTCTATGTACTATGCAGATAATTAGAATGATCTTTTTAATTGGTGTCCTTTCCATTAGTTTTTGTCTTTAATAATTCCCACATTCCTTAGCTTGATTTTTAATCTAGTTTGTATTTTTCACCTTATTTTTTTCTTGTCCCTTATTGTGTAGTAGAAAGGTTTGACTTGTGTTAACAGTGTCTGGGACTTGTGACTTTGCTTATGAGCAGTGCAACCATAGTAGCACGGGCTTTAGCCCTTCTGAACCTGTGTGAAGCCTTCATCTATTAAAGGGAAACATTATTTCTCTTACTGTGTAGTAAGGATTAAATCAAAATTTTATACATGAGGGTTATGTGTTATGTTGTTTTTCATTAACTTCCTACTATAGTCAAAATAATGTATTTGTTTTTCCTCCAACATACCCTGGACCTCCTTCTTCTTTGATCTGTAGGATCATTGTCCCTGCCTGTTTCTTTATCCCCCATCTCTGCCATTTTTCTGATTGTCCAGCAAACTTCAGGGTGTTTTGAGTTGTCAAATATGCTGATGCACTTCTCTATCTTTAAAGTCTTTACAAATGCTGCCACCAGTCTCTTCTCTGTATCTATGAGTTTGGGTTGTTTTTTTTTTCCCCCCGGGCTTAAACCTCTCTAGCCCCAACACATAGGTGCAAACACCATTTGAAAGGCTGACTTCACATCCTCTGTATCTCAGACTGAATGTTACATTATTCATCAGTGAGGCTTTACTGGATTACTTTCTACTGTATATAGACCCATCAGTTTAAAAGTCTTACTTTTTTTCTTCATTACTTTTTCCAGAATAATCATACTACTGATTTGTTATTTATTTGTTTCTCTGCATGAGGATGGGAATCATACCTGTTTTATTCATTATTATAACCTCTACCTAGCTCAGTGGCTAGGCCATAGAAATTACTATAAATAACTAATTGCTGCATGAATAAATGAGCTCTACTTAGATCCCGTTCATACTTTAACTTTTTAAAAAACTGTTATCATTGAACATAAAAGTATTTGTAGTTTTCCTTATATTTATGGCTATAATTTATTTTCCTTACTATATTATAAATTCCCTTGAGTCCTGGGTTTTTTGTTTTGTCTCCTGTACAGTGCCTAGTACTGTATTTTACAAATCGTAGATTTTCACATATTTGCTTCCTCATCTTCTTTTTCCCCACCATAATCCTGTTTGTAGTTGTTGGAATCATGATAAATAAAGTGTTATACTATGTGAAATGTTATATTTAGATGCCAGGTAGTAGTTAAATATATTACAGTATGTCAGGGAGTATGGAATTTAAAACACAATCATCTTTCAAAATTATTTATTTTATTGAGATATAATTGATGTACATTATATTAGTTTTAACAGCATAATCATTTGATATTATGTATCTTGTGAAATGAACACCACAATGCATTCAGTTAACATTCATCGGTCATGTAGAATGTTTTTTTCTTGTGATGAGAACTTTTAAGGTCTTGCTTAGTAACTTCCAAATATACAATACAGTATTATTAACCATAGTCTCACCATACTGTGTATTACATCCTCATGATGTATTTATAATTGGAAATTTATGCCTTTTGACCCCCTTCACCTATTTTGCCCACCTTCTTTCCTCTGGCAAGTCTCTTCTCTGTATCTGTGAGTTTGGGTTTTTTAAATTTTTTTTTTCCTTGTTTTTGTTTTAGATTTTACATATAACTGAGATCATATGATACTTGTCTTTCTCTGAATTCTTAGCATGGTGCCTTCAAGGTCCATTCGTGTTGTTGCAAATGGCAAGAGTTCCTTCTTTTTTATGCCTGAATAATATTCCATTGTATATTTGTAATACATTTTCTTTATTCGTTCATCTTTTGACAACCATTTAGGTTGCTTCCATGTCTTGGCTATTGTAAGTAATGTTGCAGTGAACATGGTGGGTGCGGATATCTTTTTGAGTTAGATTTTTCTTCCTTTTGGAAGAAAAAACCAGAGGTAGAGTTGCTGTATCATACAGTAGTTCTATTTTTAACTTTTTGAGGAACCTCAATACTGTTTTCCATAATGGCTGCACCAATTTACATTCCTACCAACAGTGCATGAGAGTACCCTGTTCTCTACATCCTCACCAACACTTGTTATTTCTTATCTTTTTAATAGTCATCGTAATAGGTGTGAGATAATACATGATCCTTTTGTAATGAATCGGTTAATTTTGATGGGAACCATGGTGAGATAGCCTAATTTGGTGAAAAGAGAATTCGATTTGAAGTCCTTGGGTTCTAATCCTGATCATGTGAGCTCTGTGCCATTATATTAATTGTGATCGCTATCCTGGAGCAGAAAGGCAGTATAGGAACTTCGATTTAATAGTTAATATTCAAATTCATAAAACTAAAAAAAAATTAAAGCAAATACTTAAAACAATTTAGCTATGAAAATTATGAACAATATACATATGAGGTAAAATTGCTAATATAAAAGTAGAAACATTTGCATTATTTTAACTTAAGTCTTTGGCTATGTAAGAATAACACCGTAAAAGAATTTTTTAAAACTTGGCTTTAATTAAAAATGAAAAAAATTAATATTGAAAATAAAATATTGTTTTAAAAAAGAAATTATCCTTAAGAAAACAGAGTTAAGTAGTATTAATAAGCCAGTGGTGGATTTTTGTGCAAAATCTTAGTGATGCTGAGTGAACTTTTTCTGGAATAATCTGGGGGAATGGATGAAGGCTAAACTAATTATAAATTTTTTCCTAATTTTATTTATCTCCAGACAGTTTCATCTTTTTATAACTGAGGGGATCTTTTAACCTTTTTGTCCGTTATTCAGTCTTTATATTGTGAGCAAGGGGGAGATTTTGTTTCAAAGGAAACATTTCCTGTATCTCTAGATTTTTAGTTGATCTTCAAGTATGGAAGAAGAATGGGATGCAATTAGGGCATTTTGGTACTCTAGTGTTCATATTTCACTGTTCAGTCAGATATTTGATGTGTGAACTGCTTTGCAGAAGAAACTTTGCTTTTATTTTCTTGCCCTCCCTCCCCGAGGATTATGAATTTAGAAAGATCCTTTCTGAATGAATGTAATTATACTGAATTAAAAAATGTAAAGGAGTTTGGGGTGCCACACTGGCTCAGTAGGTTGAGCATCAGACTCACTCTTGATTTCAACTCAAGTCATGATGTCAGGGTTGTGGGATTGAGCCCCGGGTCAGCTTGGCACTCAGCAGGGAGTCTGAGACATATTCTCTCTCCCTCTCTCTTTCTCCCTCTCTCTCTCCCCCCTTTCCCCTCCCCCCTTTCCCCTCTCACTGCCCCACTCATGCTCACATGCTCAGTCTCTTAAATAAATAAATCTTTAAAATGTTTTAAAGCAGTTTATAATTCTCTGGGTAAAAGACTTTTTGTTCTGCAATTATATGTAATGTAAAATAAAAACTATAGTCATTGATCTCCATCTCAAGATGTAAATATTTAGAATTCAGATTAAAAAAACTCCAGGTGCTGACATAATGGTATCATTCCAAGAAAATGGTATTTTGGTACTTAAAATTAACATGATATCTTGGACAACCAAAACCCAGTATCATAATTGCTATGTTTGAATTAAGCTATAATGCTTTCAATATTGGTATTAGTTTAATGAGGGAATTTTTATAATCTTTTAATTTGGAATTTTCCTAAAAATCAGGAAAAGAATATTCTGAGGTAAATGCTTTTGGCAAAGTATTATTATGTGGTTGAGGGAAAATGTCTCAGTGTCACTCTTCTATAATCTGTGATTCCCACATGGTGCTCCCCTGCACTTAAATTCTAGTTCTGTTAGACGGTGGAGCTAGATTTCCTTCTAAGGTCTTTGTACATAAAACTCCATTCACATCTGATTATTCATTTAAGTATATTAATATAAGTAAGATTACTAGGTCAAAGGATTTGAACTTTGAAATTTCTTCAGACATATCACCAAGTTGTTTTCCAGAAAGGTACCAAGTTATAAGGCAGGAAGAGAACAAACTAGGAATAGAAGGGAACTGTCTCAACCTGATAAAAGGTCATCTGTGAAAAACAAGGATGTCTGCTCTCACCATTTCTATTCAACATTGCCAAGGCAATTAGGCAAGAAAATTAAATAAAAGATAATCAGAAGTCAGATTGGAAAGGAAAAAATAACACTATCTCTAATGTGTGTGTGGTGTGCATGTGTGTATGGATATACACTTTATAGAGAATTCTATAGAATCCACTAAGAAACTTGTAGAACTAATAAATGAGTTCATCAAGATAGAAGAATACTAGATCAGTCCCCAAAAATCTGTTGTAGGTTTGTATACCAACAATCCAATGTGAAATTAAGAAAACAGTTTAATTTGTCATAGTCTTGAATAAAATATCTAGGAATAAATCAAAAAGTGCGTAAGGTCTTGTGCCTTGAAAACTACAAAACATCATTGAAAAAAATTAAAGAAGACTTAAATAAGTGGAAAGACATTTCCTGTTCATTGATCCCACAACTTAATATTACTAAGATGGCAAGTTGATCTGTATAATCATTGCAGTTTCTATTAATCACAGCAGGCTTCTTTTCAGAATCTGACAAGCTGGTTTTAAAATACATATGGAAATTCAAAAGAGATAAAACAGTCAAAAAATATCTTTAAACAGAACTCATACTTCCTGATTTCAAATCTTACTATAAAACTAGAGTGATCAAAACTGTATGGTACTGGCTTTAGAGTAAACATAAGATCAGTAGAATAGAACTGGAAGTCCAGAAATAAAAGACTCACATTTTTAGTGGTCAACTGATTTTCAGTGAAGATACCAAGAAAATTCAGTGGAAAAGAATAACCTTTTCAGTTATCAATGCTGGCTCAGGTGGATCTCCATATGCAAAAGAATGAAATTGGGCCTCTTCTTCACGTCATGCATAATAATTAACTCAAAATAGATCAGTGACTTAAATATAAGAGCTAAAACCTTAAAACTCTTAGAAGAAAATATAGGAATAAATCTTCATGACCTTGGATTAGCTAAAGCCTTCTTAAGTTAAGAAACCAAAAGCAGAAGCAATAAAGGAAAAAAATAGATATATTGGACTTCATCAAAATTAGAAGCTTTTGTGCTCTAGTGGGTATTACTGAAGAAGTGAAAAGACAACTCTTATAGACTGGGAGAATTTAAATAATTGTAAAACATCTATCTGATAAGGATATATTCTATCCAGAATATATATAAAGAACTCTTACAACCAAATAATAAAAAGACAACCTGTTTAGAAAGTGTGCAAAGCATCTGAATAGACCTTTTTCCAAAGAAGATACACAAATGACCAATAAACACATGAAAAGATGTTCAGTATCCTAGCTATCAAGGAAATGAAAATCAAAATTACAGTGAGATTCCACTTCATATGCACTATAGTATGGCCATAAGAAAAGGATAGTTATTAAGTGTTGGGAAAGATACGGAGATTGGAAGATTCAGACATTACTGGTGGGAGACTCATACATTACCGATAGGGTTGTAAAATGGTCCAACCACCTTATAAGATAATCTGGCATTTTTTTCAAAATAGTAAACATAGAGTTGCCATGAGACCTAGAACTTTTAGGGATATATCCAAGAGAAATAAAAACATGTTCACACAGAAACTTATATACTAATGTTCATTATGGGATAATTCATAATAGCCACAAAATGCAAACAGTTCAAATGTCTATCAGTTTGATGAATAAAGAAAATTTGGTATATCCATACAGTGCAATATTATTATGCCATAAAAGGGAATGAAGAATTTACACCAACAAATTTGGTAACATGGATGAAATGGCAAAATTCATAGAAATTTAAAATCTACCAAGAATAATGAAGAAATAGAAAATCTGAACAAACCTATAACTGGTAAGGGAATGAATCTGTAACATAAACTTTTCAGCAGTCACAACTAAGAAGCCCATGACCAGATGCTTTCACAGGTGAATTTTAAAGTCATTAAAAGACGAGTTAACCCAGGCCTCTCCAGACTTTTCTAAAAAACTGAACATGAAGAAATACTTTCAAACTCGTTCTGTAAGGCCAGCATTACCCTGATACCAAACCCAGGCCAAGACACTTCAAGAAAAACATATCAATATTTCTGATGAATATTTATGCAGAAAGCCTCAGAAAACACCAGCAAACTTGATTCAGCAGCATACGAAGAGGATTATACACTATGACCAAATGAGATTTGTACCTGGAATGCAAAGATAGTTCAGCATATGAAAATCAGTCCGCGTAATACACTGCATTAACAAATGAAGGAAAAAATTCACATTATGATCTCAGTAAATATAGAAAAAGCACTTGACAGAGTTCAGCACTCTTTCATGATAATGATACTCAACAAACCAGGGATAGAAAGAAACTATGTCAACATATTAAAGGCCCATATATGACAAGTCCACAGTTAATATACTCACTGGTGAAAGATGGAAAGCTTTTCTTTTTCAGGGAAAAAACAAGGATACTCACTTTGTCAGTTCTATTTGGCATAGTCCTAATCAGAGCAATTAAACAAGAATAATAGACATCAAAATTGGAAAAGAAGAAATAAAATTACCTTTGTTCATAGATAATGTGATCTTATATGTAGAAAGCCCTAAAGATTCTACCAAACCAAATGTTAGAATTAATAAGTGAATTCAGCAAATAGCAGGGTACAAAATCAATGTGGAAAAAAACATGAGTTTCTGTATTCTGACAGCAAAAATTCTGAAAAGGACATGAAGAAAACAATTTCATTTACAATAGCATCAAAAAGAATAAAATACTTAGGAATAAATTAAGATGAAAGACTTTCATACATTGAAAACTACAGAACATTGCTTGAAGAAGTTAAAGACACCATAAATTAAAGATCTCTGTATTCCTGAATTAGAAGACTTAATGTTGTTAAGATATCAGTACTACCCAGAGTAATGTAAAGATTTAATGCAATTCTAGTGAAAATCCCAATAATGGTTGTTGCAGAAATGGAAAAATTCACCTTGAAACTCATGGAATTTCAAAGGATCTCCCAAATAACCAAAGGACTCTTGAAAAAGAACAAAGTTGGAGGTTTCACACTTGGTGATTTCAAAACTTACTACAAAGCTACAGTAATCAGACTGCAGTACTGGTATAAAGACAGATGTGTATACAACAGTGGAACAGAATTGAGAGCTCAGATATAAACCCTGGCATATATGGTCAAATGATTTTTGACAAGGGTGCTTAAATGAGGAAAGGCAGTTTTCAACAAATGGCATTGGGAAAACTGGATATCCATATATGAAACATTGAAGTTGTGCTCTTACCTAACACCATATTATAAAGATTATTTATTTATTTATTCATGAGAGACACAGAGAGAGAAGAGAGGCAGAGACACAGGCAGAGGGAGAAGCAGGCTCCATGCAGGGAGCCCAATGTGAGACTCAATCCCGGGACTCCAGGACCACACCCTGGGCCAAAGGCAGGCGCTAAACCACTGAGCCACCCAGGGATCCACTAACACCATATTATAAAAAAAACACACTGAACCCCAAAATGGATCAAAGACCTAAATATATGGGATGCTGGATGGCTCAGCAGTGGGAGCATCTGCCTTTGGCCCAGGGCGTGATCCTGGAGTCCCGGGATCGATTCCCGCACTGGGCTCCCCACATGGAGCCTGCTTCTCTCTCTGCCTGTGTCTCTGCCTCTCTCTGTGTGTCTTTCATGAATAAATAAATAAAATCTTAAAAAAAAAAAAAGGACCTAAATGTATGAGCTACAACTAGAATACTCATATAAGAAAACATGGTGGGGGGGAACTTTACTACATTGGGTTTGGCGGTCATTTCTTGGTTGTGACATTAAAAGCACAAGCAACAAACCCAAAATAAATAAATAAATAAATAAACAAATAAATAAATAAATAAATTCAACTACATCAAAATTAAAAAAAAAATTTTTAAGTAAATTCTACCCCAAATGGAATGTGGGGCTCAAGCTCATGACCCCGAGATTAAGAGTCACATGCTCTACTGCCGACTGAGCCAGCCAGGTGTCCCCCAAATTAAAATTTCTTATGCATCAAAGGACATAATCAAGAGTAAAAAAGCAGCTGATGATGCAGGAGAAAATATCTGTTGATCTCATAACTGATAAAGTTTCACATTCAGTCTAAGAACTCTTTTTTTTGGATTTAAATGAGGTAATTTATGTAGAGCATTTATCAAAGTTTCTGATACATAGTTTACATTTTATTTATTTTTTAAAATTTTTGTTGGAGTTCAGTTTGCCAACATACAGCATATCACCCAGTTCTCATCCCGTCAAGTGCTCCCCTCAGTGCCCTACACCCAGTCACCCCATCCGCCCACCCACCTCCCCTTCCACCACCCCTTGTTCGTTTCCCATAGTTAGGTGTCTCTCATGTTCCATCGCCCTCACTGATATTTCCCACTCATTTTCTCTCCTTTCCCCTTTATTCCCTTTCACTATTTTTTATATTCCCCAAATGAATAAGACCATAATAATGTTTGCCCTTCTCCGATTGACTGACTTCACTCAGCATAATACCCTCCAGTTCCACCCAAGTTGAAGCAAATGGTGGGTATTTGTCGTTTCTAATGGCTGAGTCATATTCCATTGTATACATAGACCACATCCTCTTTATCCATTCATCTTTCAGTGGGCACCGAGGCAGTCTAAGAACTCTTACAACTTAAGGAAAATAAAAGGGCAAAAGATGTGAATGGATGTTAAGCATATGGAAAGACATTCCAGCACCATTAGGGAAATGCAAATTAACATGACAATGAGTTACCATTTCATATCCATTAAATGGCTTCATCAAAAGAACAAAAATAAAAACAACAGAAAATAACAAGTGATGCCAAAGATGGGGAGAGAGAGATTGGAGCTCTGGTTCTTTGCCAGTGGGAATGTATAATGGTAAAACTACTGTGGAAAATGATACGATGATTCCTCAAAAAGTTAAAAGTAGAATTGCCATATGATCAGAGCAGCAGTTCTGCTTCTGCTTATATTCTCAGAAGAACTGAAAGCAGCATCTTGAAGAGATGGTCACAGCATTATTCAAGTTGCCCAAAAGGTGGAAGCAACCCAGATGTCCATGGATGGATGAATGGATAAGCAAAATGTGTTGTGTGTGTGTGTGTGTGTGTGTGTGTGTGTGTGTGTGTATATATATATATATATATATATATATATATATAAAATGAAATATTCAATCTTACAAGGGAAGGAAATTCTGACCCAGCTACAACCTGGATGGACCTTGAAGACATTATGTTGAGTAAAATAAGCCAGGCACAAATGGAGTGACTTTATGGAAAGTCCCCAAGGTAGTCAAATTTATAGGCACAAAATAGAATGGTGGTTGCCAGGGAGTAGAGGTGGGGTGCAGAATGGGCAGTTACTGTCAATAGGTGCAGAATTTCAGTTCTGCAAGATGTAAAGAATTCTGGAAATGGATGGTGATGATTGATTGCACAACAGTATGAATGAACCTGATGCCACTGAACTGTACACTTAAAAAGTGTTATAATGGTTAATTTATATTATATGTATTTTACCACGTTTTTAAGGATTAAAAGAAATGAAGTACTGATATGTGTTATGAATGAACCTTAAAAACAATATGCTAAATGTAAGAAGCTAGTTGAAAAAAGACTATCATATTATTCCTTTTATATAAAATGTCCAGAGTAGACAAATCCGTAAGACAGAAAATAGAGTGGTGGTTGCCAAAGACTTGGGGAAGGATTGAAAAGGGGGAGTGACTGCTCATGGGTATGAGGGTTCTTTTTGAGTGATTCTTTGTGCTGATGGTTGCGCAACTCTGTGAATACATTAAAACCAGTTGAATTGTATACTTGAAATGGGTGAATGTGTGGTATGTGAATTAGATCTCAGTAAAGCTGTTATTTAAGACAAAAGCCCAAAGAGCTCCCCAAAATTCTTTGTTTTGTTGAAAATACTGTGTAAATTGAGAGGGATAAGTGTAGTGGAGAGGATGGGTTGGTATAGAAGATAAGGCTGGAAAGGTAGGTTAAGACTAAAAATGGTGCTTGACCTTAATTAAATACAATGCCAAGGTACAAAATAGTTTTTACTTTTTTTTTTTTATAGAAAAAATAGCACAGAACTTATGAATTTTGACCAGTGTTTATAATGATTTTGTTCGATATTTGACAATTTGGATAGGTTAAAAAGATGGTACCTTGTCTTTTTTAATAATTATTTTTTTATTATGATAGAGATTAGACAGTTTACTGTGCTTAGAGGCTATTTATATTTCTTTATCCACATATTACGTATTTGTGTCCTGTGCCCATTTTTCTTTGTTAGTGCATTTTTAGGTTGTGTTTTTAATTGAATTTGAATATATTTGTAACATAGCAAGAATGTTCATCTTTTGAGTAATTTATATAAAAACTATCCAGGCATCTGGTTTCTTTACTCTCACGTTTCTTATGTTAGTGCTCAGTAAATGTTTGAGTTGAACTGATGAGAAAAATATTTATAAAACAGATTGTAGTCTGTTCCAGTATAACCAAATGAACCTTTCATAATGTGATTTTGCATAATCAGATACAGGAGGGATTTTATTTACATTTAATGAAATATAGGATATAATGCTTTTAAAGGAAGAAATGTAAGATCTTAATTAAGAATGACTCTCTTTTCTGGATCACAAGGAAATATAGAGTTAGCATCTTGGGTTGAACTTTCCAGTTTATTTATTTATTTTTAATTAAATAAGCTCTACGTACAAGGTGGGACTTGAATTCATGACCCCAAGATCAAGAGTCTCGAACTCTACTGACTGACCCAGTCAAGCACTCCTGAAATTTAGACCTTAAAAGAACATAGAGCAATCAGAACGTGTAGGTGCCCATCCGGAGATGATTTATGGTAGGATTGTAGAGTTTAAGGGAAAAGAAATCTGTGGTAAAGCTGGGAAGGATTAGTTGGGATAGAAAGGGGGGAGTGCCTGTCTCTTGTCAGTATTTCCTGAAAAGGGGGTATGTTCTTTTGGGGCAGATGTTATAAGGCAATAGTAATAAGAAATATGTGTAATGTGTAAGAGTATACTTTATGCTTCTTCCATCATTATGTAGTTTTTGATTTCCTCATCTGGGAAATGGAGTAATAATGCCTAATTTGTACGTTTGTTGCATATATGAAGTAATTCATTTAAAGCACTTAGAATTTGCAAACGTAAGCACAATCGAGTTTGCATTTATTGTAGTTGGGTAGTCTTTTGTTGTGAGGACAGAAATAGATCAGTAATACAGTACTTGTTTATAATTGAATAGAGAAGATAGAGATTTGGGAGAAATAAGTATTTTAGTCCTCCAGGGAAATTTTATTATGTGGAAAGCAGACCCAGAAATTTAAAAAAAGAAACTTTTTTTCTGAAAGCTTAGAAGTAGTCTCTAATTATTAATAGTAAAAGTTGTCAGGAAGAGTAAAAAACTTGTCGTATGTGACTAACTGTGATTGATTAGTTTCCAGAAGGTAAAAAATGAGCTCATTGGTTGGATCAAACCCAGGTCTAGAAAAGGAAGTCCTAAGAATGAAACTCAGCAACAGGCATGTAAGACCGATGCCAATTGCAGAGGTCATGGTAACAGTTTGAAACGGAGAGTAGAGGGGGAAGTAAAGAAGAGGTGATCTGACATCGAGAATACCATGGTCATTAACAAAGAGAAAGAATTCTGCACTTGAATTTTGCAGTGGGGGTTGGTGAGGGGTGGAAGTGGCCATTACAGCAAAAAAACCCAAAAGGTTCAAGATTTTTCATGTTTTTGCCATTTCTTCTGTGAATTGCCTGTTTCTTTGATGTTTGCTTAAATATTTTATGTGTTTCACATAGCCTAGATAATTTTTCCCATTTTCATTGTTTGCCATTAATTTTCTTTTTCTGTGTTGTCCTCCTGAAAAATATATGTGGTCATATCTGTCAGTTTGGGGAATTTTTTTGAGGGAAGGTGATTTGTCTCAACCTCATGGAAAATTAAAAGAATGTTTTTTGTTTTTTAATGGATTAATTTTTTAAAGTTTTTATTTAAATTTCAGTTAATGTACAGTGTAATATTAGTTTTGGGTGTATAACACAATGATTCAACACTTCTTTACACCACCCAGTGCTCATCATAACAAGTATGCTCCTCAATCCCCATCACCTGTTTCCCCCATCCCCCCACCCACCTCCCCTCTGGTAACCTTATCAGTTCTCAGTGAAGAGACTGTTTTTGGTTTGCGTCTCTCTCTCTCTTTTTCCCCTTTGTTTGTTTTGTTTCTTAAATTCCACATATGAATGAAATCGTATGGTATTTATCTTTCTCTGACTTACTTCACTTAACATACTCTAGCTCCATCCATATTGTTGCAAATGGCAAGATTCCATTCCTTTTTATGGCCAAGTAATATTCTATTATATATATATGTACACAAATCACATCTTTATCAGTTCATCCGTCAGTGACACTTGAGCTGTTTCCATAATTTGACTATTTTAGATAATTGTCATATCTATCCTATATAAAGTTTGTACATGTTCTGGCCTCTCCTGTTTTATAGATCCTTTTGCATGTCCCGCTACCATACATTATTTTAATTATTCCAGCCTTATATTACATTTTAATTTCTGTTAGATAAAAGTCTCCTCCCCTATGCTTATTTTTATGCATTTAGATGTTTATGAAGTGTGAAAACTTAACAGTGGAGATTTGGCTGGAATTATGTTGAAGTTTTTTTGAGGAAGGGCAAGAATTAAAAAAAAAACTGGTCAGTGTATGAAATCATAGGCATATTCATAAAATGCTTGAGAGTGAAAATTGGTATGACTTTCATAGGCACCATATCTGGCACATATTAAATGTATAAGTATTTAATGTTGATATTAAGTAATTATTTATTAAAATGAATTGTGTCCTTTAACTTAGCAATTCTATTTTTAGGAACTTAGAAGGAAGTAATCATGATTTTACATAAATATAACAGATTTTTTTCTTCATAGTATTCCTTATAATAGAGAAATGTTAGAAATAATTTAAATATCTAACAGAGGATTATTGAACAGAACAATGGCATATTATGACCATGGAGTAATGTGTAGCCACTAAAATTGTGTCAAAGTTCAATGTTAAGGAAGATTGTTCATTCTATATATTATGAACTGGAAAAAGTTTACAAAGAAATATATAACATTTAATCCATTTTTTGTATTTAAAATATACTCTAGGAGCACAAGGAGACCTTTTGAGGGTGATGGGTATGTTCATTATCTTAATTGTTGCCATAGTTGCACAGGTATACATCTATGTGAAAACTACTTAAATGTACCTTTCTAGTTTATTATTGTTAAACACATTGAAGCTGTAAAAAATTTTTGTTTTGTTAAAATGTAGTAAGCCCAAGGAAAACTATTGAATCTATTACTTCAGAAATAAAACCAATAGAATATATGCATATGTGGAGAGACTTATTTTAAGGAATTGGGTCATAACAATTATTGAGACTGGCAAGTCTGAAATTTGTAAGAGCAGCTGGTAAGTTGGAAATTCTCACAGGAGTGTGTATTGCATGCAGTCTTGAGTTCAAAGGCATTCTGGAGGCAGAGTTTCTTCTTTAAAGGACCTCAGTCTTTTCTCCTGAGGCCTTCAGCTGATTCAATAAAACCTGCCCACATTATTGAAGGTAATCTGTCCTCAGAGTCCAGTGACTTGAGTGTTAATCACTTCTAAAAATACCTTCACACAACATCTAGATTGGTGTTGACCAAGCAGCTGGGCACTATAGCCGAGTCAAGGTAACACATCAAATTAGCCATCACACTGTATCAAAGTGATTTCAGCAGGATGACAGAAAATTTAGTAGAAATGGTTTAAATCATATGGGAATGTGTTAGCTTGCATAATAAGTGGTCCAGAGATAGGGCAGGCTTTAGGGTTGGTGGATTCCATGGCTTGAGGATATCATCAAAGGCTCAAGTTATGCCATTGTAGTGTCTGTTTCATTTTCACTGTAGGATGCTGGCACAGGCAGTTCTTTGTATCTGGTGAGGGGAGAGCTGTCCTTCCCATGGCTTTCTAAAGTCCAGGAAAGCTTCTCTCTTAGGGGCCCTCCTCAGTGCCTCAGTAGGCCCAAATCTGCTGTGCCTGCCCATCTGTGAACCAGTCACCAGCCAGGAGGGTTACTAAGAATGTACTGGAATTAGAATATGATTAAAACAAAAAGAAACTAAGAGAAATATTACTTTTGGTACGGGACTCTGTTAGGAGGGAGGGAGATAGCTGAGTTGGACAGAGGCTGATTCTTGGCTTTACATGAAACCTGAAGACACTACCGTATTACAGATGGAGATTGAGAAATACCTACTTTGCCATGCAAGTAAAAGTTACTCCAACTTTTTTCTCTTCAAGTTAGCCTGTGTCTCTAGGACAGGTGGGAATTGGCAGCCAAAATGTTGAGTCATATAAAGTTAATGGAATTATTGACTATTTTTAAATTAGGATGTGGAAAGTTGCATCGATAACTTCTTTTAATGTTCTGACTTCAGTGTTTTATTTTAGTGAATGGAGTAATTCTTTCCTAACTGATGCACCTATCACTGGGCTTGTTCATTAGGGTTTGTGTTCATTTCACTCTTCGGTTTTCAGCTACCAGACTTTTAATTTGGGGATTTGGGGCCATTTTTGTGTCTAATGGGGTTTTCTAACAAATGTTATATGAACGTAAGATTTGTCCATTGTTACAGATATTTGGGGTAACAGGAATTGAATGAATTTTGCATTTCTCGACAGCTTTTTTGCTATTTGTTTCTGGGTTTAAATGAGTTTTCTGGAACTGAATTGGAATTTTACATCATGTTTTAGATTTAATATAACCAATAAACTTTTAAATTATACAAGTTCAGATTCTTTTATCACCTTTGGTTATTTCTGCAGCAGCCACTTTGCCAACCTGGATTCCCTTCACTGATTCGTCTGCACACTTTTACTCTTGATTTTAAGGCTCTTCCCTTCCCCCAGCATATTTAGTTGCATAAGAAAGGCTGGACTGGCATGCTATCCCTAAAATCTTATGTGATTCTATTTGTCCCAGAATATAATTGAGGTTGCACAGACTGGTCACTGTCCATCCAATTCTTACAACAGAAGCTGCATTAAGTGATGGCAGTTTAATGGAGCACTCATGATGAAGGTACATAAAAGCTACTTAAACATAACAGATGTTTACTTCTAAGGTGGTGACAATACAGCTGTGGGTAAAACAGGTTGTAGGTAACGTTTTTAAAAAGCAAGGCAACTTTAGGAATAAGATTACTTTAAACAGAGTGAGATGTTCTAAGTTATAAAATTATAAACTAAATTAATCTGAAATTCCCAAGGAGCAGTTAATGTTTTAGTCTTCAGAAATGATAATTTTGACTATGTGAACTCTAAACAATTCTCTTTGAGGTAGATCAAAAAAATTAACAAATCTGAAAGATGAAGTAGTGTTAAAGAATGCTCACTGTAGGCCAGTCACTATCCTAAGCCATTTGCAAATATGAACTCATTTAATCCTCAAAAAAATCTGTGAAGAACAGAATGAAATGAGATACAAGAAAAATCAGAACCACTCTCTCATACACACAATACTTGATATATGAAAAATAGTGACTAGAAAGATCCCTTTTCAACCAGATAGTCATTTTCAGTTTGCTTGATTTTACTAAGATGTGGGAAAATCTAACTTTGATGTGCCACAGTGTATTTGTGGGAAAATGCATTATAAATAAAAATACTGAGGCCAGGCACACACCTGTTTCCTCCCATTCCCAGTTGTGGCATTAAATGGATTTCTCCACTTTCTGCTTCTGTCACCTTTCATATGGTGGGAGCACATTTCCTAATCCAGCTCGCTGTCACTGGTGGTGGCTTTGGGGCCTGGAATGAGGAATGGAGAACCTCCGATGACCAGCCAGGAGCTCTCAGGTTTTCAGAGCTGGAAGCTTTGGGCCTTTTTTTTTTGATAGAAGCATCTCTGGATTTGAGGTATTTGGTTTCAGGTTGGCACAGTCCTCAAACTTCTCTCTCCCCTGTCACTCGAAATTGATCTATTTCTCTTTTTATTGTTACTGACTGCTACTCTCAGCCACAGCTTCGTATAATGTATAATGTGTATATATCTGTTTTGTGGTTTTCTACCACTAATACCAATGAGAAAGAGGAAGGAGGACAGGTTTCTTTCTTCTCTGCTAATACCCACACCCCAAACCCTGCCCCCAGAAACATTTTTCTGTCTCTTTGGCCTGTGGGAAATGTAAGTTACAAAGTGACTTTTGGGTAAACAAAAAATGCAGAAATAAGATTGTCTGGATACTTGTAAAAGAAATTACTTAAATATTTGGGGAGTACCTGTCATATTCTCGGTGCTAGGAAAAGGCAGTAAATTAGATAGATGGGGTTCCTACCTTATGGTGCTTACATTCTAGTTAAGTAAGACTCTGCTGTCTCGGATATTCTGTCGTAAGAGCTGAGGTTTGGGGTTAGGCTGGGGAGAATTTAAGGGAATAGGGAAATGAAGAAATTGCTTTTCTTTGCTCCAACTTGAACAGAAAATAGAATCAAAGGAGAGTACAGGAATGCCCCCCATCGACTCCCAATGATACTATATAGCTTGGGTTGCTGATGTTAGATCAAACCCTTTCCTCCTTTTAAAGCTAGAAATGTGGGCAGCCCGGGTGGCTCGGTGGTTTCGCGCTGCCTGGGGTCTGGTCCTGGAGACCTGGGATCGAGTCCCGCGTTGAGCTCCCTGCATGGAGCCTGCTTCTCCCTCTGTGTGTGTCTCTGCCTCTCTCTCTCTCTCTCTCTGTGTCTCTCATAAATAAATTTTAAAACATCTTTAAAAAAATAATAAAGCTAGAAAATGTTTTCTGGCACAAGAAGAAATGTTTTTGCTTTCTTTTTCTTTCTTTGCAGATTTTGGGCAGAAATGTTCTTGAATTTTATATAAATGCCTTGAAAATGTATATATTACAAATTCTGTCTGTGATTCTTTTACTTGTTTTAAGAAAAGAACAATGCATGTTTTGTAGTTCTTAGTTTTACAATCCGAATTGTTAAATGATGTCTAATAACTTTCCTTTCTTGATTATATCTGAGTTGAATTTGAGAAAACAGTTGTCGTACAATTTACTCTTTGTTTTTGACTATACATTTTCATAAAGTCAAGATATTTGGATTCAGTTAATTACTTTTGTCAGGAAACACCTACCTTTTGCACCTGTTACACAACTGTGAAGAGTTTTTTCTCTCTAGATTTATGGTCTGTTACTGGGACTTCAGGGCTGCTAGATGGTCCTTAGCTCCTTGTTTAATTCTACACAGCAAAGTGCCCTGTTTCTTAAGAGAAGACACTGCTTCATTCTCTTTAGAGAAATTTATATTTACAGGGTGAGACTTCACTGCCTCAACTTCTAACTTTCTATGCACTCACCTTACTCTGTACCCATTTCACTCTTTTGTCTCGCAGGAAGTAGTGTTTCTTCTTCCTGATTGAAGCCATTTTCTTCGCGTTCCTAGGATCTCAGTTGTGTGTTATCTCTTCTATATTTTAACATTTTCCCTCTTTTCTGGCTCCTTATTTTCAGCACTAAACCTACTCACATCTCTTCTATCTGGAACAAAACAAAAAATCGTTCTCTGATTTGAGTCTGCTTGTGACTCCATTAGTCTGTCTTGTTCCTTTCCTTTGTTGCCAGACTTTTGGAAAGAGTAATCAGCAGTTGCTGTATGTACTTCTTTCTTTTTCATTCATGAATTGGGTCTGAATTTTCCTACCACTTTATTAAGATAAGGTCACTAATGATCTCTTGCCAAATCAGTGGGAATTTTTCAGTCTTTTCTTTATGTGGGCAACATTATGTTGACTTGCTTCTTGAATGTCTTCATGGCTTGTCTTGAAAAATTCTAGTCAGATTGGCTTTCTTCTTCTCTGTGGCTTCATAGCCATTATTAATTGTTGGCCCTTTCTGTGCCTTATGCTTAAATGTTGGTGTTCCTTGGGGTTATGTCCTTGGTGGTCTTCTCTCTTACTCCCAGATACTCTCATTGGTTATTATCATCAGTGACTCTGTGCCAGTACCTTGTAAAAATATTTGTACACCTGAGCTCCAGATACTTACAGGCTCTTCGCTAGGTTTCTCCATATTGACATTTCACAAGTGTTTCTCAAACTTAGTGTTACCTTTTGGCCTTTATCAGCCTGCTTGCTCCTAGCCTTGATTTTAAGCTCAGTTTAAAATGTTTCTTCTTGATTCTTTAATCAGGATACCAACTGCATTTTAGGTCTGTCAGTTAAAACATTATACTGTTATTTTATTAATGTCCGCGGTGCTACTTTATTAGGCTCTTGATGTCAGCAGCTGTTACTCATCTTTGTACTTCTAAACAATGAATTTCTGTTGACTGTTTAATTGAAAAATGTCTCAGAAAGGTAAAATTCTACAATGATGTCATACAAAGAGCTTACATGAAATATGAAATCTGAAAAATAAATTAAGGTTTACAAATGGAAACTTGTAGTTTTTAGTTCAAATTCACCATTTTTATTCCTTGTGTTTGCTTCTAATCATTACTGATTTATAAGCCTTGAACAGGTAGGATCTTGGTTAATACAGATGATTTCTAGAATGGCTAATTGAAAGTAGATTGGTTTTTCACATTCTTTTCTTGAATAGTTTTCCCTATTAGGAATAATCTTACTGTAAGAATTTTTTTTTTAATTTTTTAAAATTTATTTATGATAGTCACAGAGAGAGAGACAGAGAGACAGAGAGAGGCAGAGACATAGGCAGAGGGGGAAGCAGGCTCCATGCACCGGGAGCCCAACGTGGGATTCGATCCTGGGTCTCCAGGATCACGCCCTGGGCCAAAGGCAGGCGCTAAACTGCTGCGCCACCCAGGGATCCCTACTGTAAGAAATTTAAAACTTTTATAGTTATGCTAGATGTGTTGTTGTTGAATTTTAGAGAGGAAGTACATATGTTCAGGGATAGGGGAGGGACAGAGGGAGAGGAAGAGAATCTTTAGCAGGCTCCCTGCCTAGTACAGAGGGTCTTGATCTCAGAACCCTAAGATAATTGGTGCCCCACCAATTTTTTCTTTCTTTCTTTCTTTCTTTCTTTCTTTTTTTTTTTAAGATTTTGTTTATTCATGAGATACACAGGAGACAGAGGCAGAGACATAGGCAGAGGGAGAAGCAGGCTCCCTGCAAGGAGCCCAGTGGGGTACTTGATCCCATACCCTGGGATCACACCCTGAACCAAAGGCAGAAGTTCATCTGCTGAGCGCCCACCCCACCAATTATTTTAAATAATACTTTATCTAAAAATACTCGCAGATGCAAGGATGTCTTTGTGGCTCAGTTAGGTTAAGCATGGGCTCTTTTTTCTTTTTTTAAGATTTTATTTATTTGTTCATGAGAGAGAGAAAGAGAGAGAGAGAGAGAGAAGCAGGCTCCATGCAGGGAGCCTGACATGGGACTTGATCCTGGGTCTCCAGGATCAGGCCCTGGGCTGAAGGCAGCGCTAAACCACTGAGCCACCCAGGCTGCCCAAGCATGGACTCTGGATTTCAGCTCAGGTTACCTAGGATTAAGCACCCTGTTGGACTTTGCCCTCAGAAACAAGTCTGCTTCTGTCTCTCTCTCTCTATCTCTATCTCTTTCTGTCTCACTCTTTTTCTCTCTTCCTCTCCACCATCACCCCCCCGCCCCACATCTTGCCCTTCTTGTACAAACTCTCTCTCAAATAAATCTTAAAAAAAACAATATTTCTCTACTTCTCCCTCTGCTTCTCTCCCACCCTGCACATACTCTCTGTTAAAAACAGAATAAATAAATAAAAATAAAATACCCCCAAATACTATCATTTAACATGTAATGAATCTTTAAAAATTATTAAAATATCTTGCATGTTTTGGTAGTAAGTCTTTAAAATCCACGGTGCATCTTGTCCCCTTGAGTCTAGCCACATTTCAAGTGCTCCATAGGCACTTGTGACAATGCCTTGAATGAACAACGTTGTTGACTCTACTTTGGAGTTGATACGTCTTGGTGTCTCCTACCACCAATGTACCTGCTTCCTACATACTTTACCTCCTATAACAGCCATAGGTTTTTTGTTTCTGAGGCTCTACCTTTTACCTATTCTCAGTTGATGTAGCTGGCTCTACTTCTAGTTCCTTAGGGGCGTGTCTCTGGCCAGTTACAGCAAGATTTTGCTGTCCATGAGATTGAGACTTACTCCTAAGATTTCATGCATGGAGTGGGGTCCTCTTACCTGTGAGGTATAAGCCCGAGAGCAAGGAGCTATTGCTGCAACAATTACCTTGTGACAGAATGGGTTCTGAGTACAGACCTAGCACTGAGAGGAGGAGAAAGGGAACCTCGACTCCTGCCATACAATTTTGAAAGCTGTATTTCCCCGAATACCCAAAACAAAGAATGTTTAGAAGATTGATAAATTGCCTTTTTGTTCAGGTACCTTTTGTACCTTTTGTCTTGTAGGTGTGGATTAGGGAGGTCCATCTTAAAATAGCCTATGGTAGAATGCTCCAGAAGCATAGGGTTGTTCTGGATTGATGGGAGGGTTTCCACCAATTATAATTCAGGTCAAGCTGTGATATCTAAGCCTCAGATTCTTGATTTGACTTCTTATAGAGGGTTGTTCTAGATCTTTTGGTCTGGCAGACATTTAAGGATTCAACTGAATGGACAGGAATGACTCAACTCTTATTTAGTGAAAGAGATCAGAAATACAAGTAATACAATTTATCCCCCCAATTTATTTCTTCTCCTTATTGCTTTTCATTGCCTCTGATGTAGAGCTAATTGTGATTAGCTTTTACTGAATTTAAAATCTCTTGTATTTTAAGGACTTTTAGCTAGAAATTATTTTAATATTCTTTTCAAAATAAAGTTCTGTAATAAGTATAAAAGTATAAATGATTTTATTCTAATCATTGAAATAATACAAATATGTATAAAGAAAAAATTTCCTGTTTTACTACTTCCCAATCCTGTTACATATTCTTCAAGACCTTTGTGCTTAAAAATGGAAATAGAAATATGTATTTAAATATATAAATTGAGAGAAAAAGGAGACGCACAGGTCAAAGAGTGAAGAAGAGATGCAGAGAATCCCCACAGATTGATGGAGTGTGAGAGAGACTGTTGGAGACACAGAGAAAGAAAAAGAGGCCCAGAAAGTCCCCACAGACGCAGATTCTGACAGACTCATGCACTTTCACTATCCTAAAAATTTACCCTAGTGTCCATGTGTTTATATCCACCTTTTGAAACTCTGGCAAATACAGATTTTTTTTTTTTTTAACTGTCTCCATAGTTTTACCTTTTCCAGAACAGCATTATAATTGGAAACATACAGTATGTAGCCTTTTCAGATTGGCTTCTTTCACTTAGTAATATACATTTAAGTTTGCTCTGTGGATTTTCATGGTTTCATGCTTTGTTTCTTTTTAGTGCTAATTAACATTCCATTGTGTGGATGTACCCTATTTATTTATCCATTCATCTCCTGCAGGAAGTATTGGTTGCTTCCAAGTTTTGGATAATTATGAATAAAAATGCCGTAAACATTCACATGCAGGTTTCTGTTTGGATATATGTTTTCAGTTTCTTTGAGTTTCTTTGATTAAATATCAAGAAGCATGATTGCTGGATCATATAGTAAGAAGAGTATATTTCATTTTGCAAGAAACTTTCAAACTATCTTCCCAAGTGAGGTGTATCATTTTGTGTTTCCTTTAGTAATAAATGAGAGTTCTGTTGTTCCATATCCTCACCAAAATTTGATGTTGTCAGTGTTTTGGATTTTTACCTTTGTAATAGGTGTGTATGGTATTCCATTTTTGTTTCAGTTTGCCATTCCTTAATGAGAAATGATGTTGAGAATCTTTTCATATTCTTATCATCTGTGTGTGGGTTTTTTTCCCCCCTTGGTTAAGTATCTGTTCAGATCTTTTGCTCATTAAAAAAAAAAATTATTTATTTGAGAGAGAGAAAGCGAGAGCACGAGGGAAGTGGAGAGGAAAAGGGGGGAGAAGCAGGCTCCAGGATCCTGGGATCATGATCTGAGCCATAGGCAGACCACTTAACCACCTGAGCCACCCACGTGTTCCTTTTGCCAATTTTTTATCGGGCTGTTTGTTTTCTTATTGTTGAGTTTAAGGACCTTTTTGTACACATTGTATACCAGTCCTTTATCAGGTGTGCCACACTCCCTGTGAACTGTAAATCAGTTTCTCAGTATTCATAAAATAACTTGCTACAATTTAATTGAGATTGTGATAAATACATAGGTATTGTGGTTGGGAAGAAATGACATCTTGACAATATTGTGTCTTCTCTCCATGTACGTGGAATATCTCCATTGATTTAATTTTTACTGCTTTCATTGTGGTTTGTAGTTTTTCTCATGTATATAATGTACATACTTTATTATGACTTATAAGTATTTTTATTCCTAACGTGAATCATGTTTTTAACTGCAAATTCCAGTTCATTGCTGGTGTATAAAAAAGCAGTTAACTTTGTACATCAATTTTGTATTTTGCAACCTTGTTAGAGTTGCTTCCAGGACTTTTTTTTGTGTGTGTGTGACTCTTTGGGATTTTCTTTGTAGACAATCATGTACTTTGTGAACAAAGACATTTTATTTTTTCCTTTCTAATAGTGCATACCATTTATGTCCTTTTCTTGTCTCATTGCATTAGCTAGGTCTTACAGTACATCAATGAATAGAAGTGGTTAGAGGGGATATCCTTGGCTTATTTTTTTTTTTTTAAGACTTTATTTATTTGAGAGAGACCGCAACCAAGAAAGAACATGAGCAGGGGTGGGGGCAGTGAGGGCCAGAGGGAGCAGCAAACTCCCTGCTGAGCAGGGAGCCTAGTATGGAGCTTGATCCCAGGACCCTTCGATCATGACCTGAGCTGAAGGTAGATGCTTATGAGCCATTCAGGCACCTAGAGCATGGAATTCTTGATATCAGGGTTGTGGGTTCAAGCCCCTCTTTGGGTGTAGATATTACTTAAAAATAAAATCTTAAAAAAAAAAGGATATAGGCCTATTTAAATTATTTTTCCTAGTGTCACTTTTGATACATTGTGTCTTTCAAGCTATTGATCCATTTTATCTACATAACCAAATTTGTGGGCATACAGCTGTTCATCTCTTCCTTTACTATCCTTTCAATGTTTTTGAGAGGGATGGGTGGGTGGCTCAGCAGTTGAGTCCTGGGATCGAGTCCAACATTGGGCTTCCTGCATGGAGCCTCCTTCTCCCTCTGCCTATGTCTCTGCCTCTCTGTCTCTGTGTCTCTCATGAATAAATAAATAAAATCTTTAAAAAAAAAAGTTTTTGAGGGAAATAGTGATGTCTTCTTTCACTTCTGGCATTAGTAATTTGTACCTTTTCTCTTTTTTTTCCATAATTAACCTGGCTAGAGTTTTTATTAATTTATTTGACTCTTTCAAAGAATCAGCTTCTAATTTTTATTACTTCTCTTCTGCTTATTTTGACTTTAATGTGCCCTTTTGGGATGCATGGGTGGCTCAGCGGTTGAGCATCTCATCTGCCTTTGGCTTAGGGCGTGATCGAGTCCCACATCAGGCTTCCTGCATGGAGCCTGATTGTCTCTCTGCCTTTGTCTCTGCCTCTCTCTCTCTGTCATGAATAAATAAATAGTCTTTTTTTTTTTTTTTTTAAATAATGTGCCCTCTATCCAGAGGTACGTGTTTAGGTTACTGATTTTAGATCTTCTTTCCTGATCCACGCATTCAGTGCTATAATTTCTCTCTAAGCAGTATCTTTACTGAGAGGAAACTTGATACTATTTTTATTAGCTTTGCTGCTGTATAGATACAGTGAGGTTTTTTTCCCCTTTGGCTTCTATCAAGATTTTTCTCTTTTTTTTTTTTTCTGATTGAACCTGACATACATAGTAGATCTTCCTGGATATTTTTTTGAGTTTCATGGATATATGGTTTGGAGTTATTATGAATTTGGGAAAATTTCCGCTATTATTCAGATATTTTTTGTTTTCTCTCTTTTTTCTATTTTTTAGTATTCTCTTAAAAAAAAGATTTTATTTATTCATTCATGAGAGACAGAGAAAGTGAGAGAGGCAGAGAGAGGCAGAGACTTGGGACTCCAGGATTATGCCCCAGGCCAAAGGCAGGTGCTAAACTGCTGAGCCACTCAGGGATCCTCTAGTATTCTTTTTACATATGTGTTAACACCTTTTGTAGTTGTCTCACATTTTTTGAGTATTTTGGGCTTTTTTCCATTTTTTATTTTTCTTTGTATTTCAGTTTTAGAAGTTTCTTCTGACATCTTCAGGCTCACTGATTTCTTTGCTCATCCATGTCCCATGTATTGATTAGCCCATCAAAAACGTTCTTTATTTTTGTTACAGTGTTCGTGATTTCTAGTATTTCCTGTTGATTCTCTTAGAATTTCTATTTCTCTGCTCATAGTATCTATCTGTTCTTGCGTGTTGTCTACTTTTCCCGTTAGAGCCCTTAGAATATTAATCATAGTTCTTAAAATTCCTGGTGTGATAACTCCAATTTCTCTGCTGTATCTGAATCTGACTCTGATACTTGCATTTTCTCTTCAGATTGTGGTATAGAATACCTTGTAATTTTTCTTTTTTTTAAAAAAAATATTTATTTATTTATTATTTATGATAGACATAGAGGCAGAGACACAGGCAGAGGGAGGAGCAGGCTCAGTGCCAGGAGCCCGACGCAGGACTCGATCCCGGGACTCCAGGATCGTGCCCTTGGCCAAAGGCAGGCACTAAACTGCTGAGCCACCCAGGGATCTCCCTAATTTTTCATTGAAAGCCAGACACAGTGTATTGCTAAGACACACCTTAGAAGAAACTAAGGTGAACTGGCTTTGGTGTTAGATTTTATGTTTATCTCCCGAGTGGTTAGGCTGTTCCTATTGTTTGCAGAAGCTGTGTCAGAGGCTAAGATCTCCCCTATTGTCTTTTGAGTTCCCTGGAGATGACTTCTTAAAATGTCTGGGATGTGTAGTTCTTCGGTTGTATTCCTTTGTTATTATACAGGAGCCTTATTATATGGTAGTAAGTAAGTTACAGTGGGAGAGGGAAAGTATTTTATACGTCTGTGTTTTGGTCTGTTTTTAGTGCGCCTATATCATTGGGCTGTGTCCTTCAGAAGTGTTTTTCAATTTTCTTGCTTTCCCCCCCTTAAGACAGGAATACTAAAGGATGCTGCAGTTGAGTATTTCCTTCCTTTGAGTCAAAGGCTAGAATGTTCTGGAGTTGGATTTTTTTTTTCTGCCAGATCGGTAAGACTTGCAGAACCCCAGTCGGCTAGTCTCTGGCAATAAAATTTCTCTTGAGAGTAAGCTGTGTTAAGAACAGAATGCTCTGGGTGTATTTCATCATGACTGTTTCTCCCCTCCCTTTGCCGGAAGCACAGTATGATTTTTCTCTGATCATCATTGTGATAATCTGGTAGGTTTCCTGATGGCAAAACTTGTAGAAGTATGGGAGCCTATCTAAGGCTGGATCCCCTAGAGTTACTAACTGTCAAACTTGTTCACTAGAGCATTCAGCGATTTGTCGATTATGGTTTGGGCTTTCCTACCCTGGTAATAGTTCCTATGAAGATTTCTGTTCCTGGGCTTCTGCTTTGGTGAGTTGTGATTCTCTGTGTCCACCTGTCTCACTCACTAATTTGAGGGGCAGTGTTTGCTCTGTGACCTCAGTTCTCTGTAGATCTAAGAAGAGTTATTGATTTTCAGTTTATTCTCCTATTTTCTTGTTGCGATGGCAGGTATAGTGACTTCCAAATTCCCTTCATGTCAGACCAGAATCAGGAAGTCCTGGTGCTAAGAGTTTTTTTACTCTGCATTTTACTTTTCTTATTAAAGAATACAACCTATCTCTAGGTGATAAAATTTTTTCATGTAGCTGCATAATGTGCCACAGTTTGGATATACAGATTTATTCAACCATTTCTTTATGGGCATTCAATTTTTCCCATCTTTTTTCCCATGATAAACAATATTGCTAGAAATGTCCATATACGGGTATACTTGCATACTGGTGTTATTATTTCCTTTGGTTTACTCCTAGATGTGTGATACTTAAGTCAATGGACGTTTGCATTTTTAATTAATAGGTAATCAGGTTATTTTGTCAAAAAGTTGTAGTAGTGTATGAGTTTTCTTTTATTTGGAAATCACTGGATATTGTCAATCTGTTAGGTTATTGTCAATCTGTTAGGTGAAAATGGTATCCCATTGTTTCTTTGTTTAGTACTTTCCTAATTACTAGTGAGGTATGGATCATCTTATATATGTGTATCATTTTGATTTCTCATGTGCATTCTTTGTGGCATTGTCATTTCTTTCAGTTGGGTTGTTTTTTCCTCATCAAATTGTATATTAGATATAATTGTTAATATATTTAAAAATTACTGTTTGTGTTCCTCATAGAAAAGTCAGAAAATGGCAGTGTAAGAGGAAAGCCAGAATCACCCATTTGCTCACACAGAGATAAACTATTCTTAGAATTTTGATTCTGGACATTTTCCTAACTTTATGTATGTATATAAGTTCCTACTAAAATGAAAGTTCACTTGGCAATGCTATATTATAAAAAATATTATTACATATGATTTTACTACTGTTTAAATACAATGTAAGGGAAAATAATGCACAGTAGAAAAAAAACTTGTTAAAAATGCAGATTGTGGGACACCTGGTAGCCTTAGTTGGTAGAGCATGCAGCTCGTGATTTTGGGATTGTAGGTTTGGGCCTCATGTTAGTTATAGAGGTCACTTAAAAATAAATGAATAAATATTTTATTTTATTTTTCTGAATAAATATATTTTAAATTACAGGTTGTGACCTACTAAATTGATTTCATAACATAGTTTGGAACTTCTGAAGCATTTTGAAATGATTGGAAATGTTGATTTTTGAAACATTGCCTAAAACTATGTGAATATATAACCTTGATAAAAATTAAACCAAATTTGGGGCACCTGGGTGGCTCAGTGGTTAAGCATCTGCCTTCGGCTCAGATTATGATCCCAGAGTCCTGGGATCAAGGCCCACTTTGGGCTCCCTGCTCAGCATGGGTGTTTGCTTCTCCCTCTGCTCCTCTCCTCTGCTCCTGCTCTCTCTCAAATAAATAAATAAAATCTTAAAAAAAAAAAAAATTTAAAATATAGGAACAGTATGTCCCTTAATTCAAGATATTCTGAAAGCCTATGAAAATTTTTATTAATTCATTTTTGTTTCAGGTTTTTTAAATTTAGTATTATTGAAAAATTTAAATATACTTAAAATTTTTTTAAATGGGATGATGAACCCTAGGGTCGCCATTTCTTACATTTATTTGTTACCATATTTTGCTAATCTTGTTTCATTTATCTCTCTCTACTTGTTTTTATTTTGCTGGATTATTTTTAAGTGAGTCCCAAGCATCATATTATAAACATAAATCTTGGTTAATCAGCTGCTTATAATAAATAGATAATGAAATCATGGTTATGTTAAAGAAAGAGGCCTTATACCTAGCAAAATAGTAATTTTATAATATTATCTAACAGTCAATGTTTACATTTACCCAGTTATCTTAGAAATATTTTTTATACGAGCTTTGTTTGAATCTGAATGCAAAAAAGATCTATATTGTAAGTAGTTAATTATTGTCTTAAGTCTCCTAGAATCTGTAGTATCCTCTCTTGCTTTTTAGAAATTTCATTCTACTTATTTGCTGAAGAATTGGCCACATTTTGGATTTCGCTAAATGCTTCCTTTTGGTGTTTTTAGCTTGTTCTTCTAATGCACATATTTCCTACAAATGATAATTAGATCTAGAAGCTTATTCAGATATAACCTAATTCTTTGGCAGTTGCACTTAAAAGATGATGCTAGAAGCTATTAACTCTTATGGTTTCTGTGGGCAGGGATTTGGGAGCATCTTGGATTGGCAGTTTTGGCTCAGGTTCTTTAATAAAGTTGCTGTGAGACGTTGAGTAGGGCTGTAGTCACTAGAAGGCCTGACGAGAGTTGGAGAATCCGTTTCCCTCACATGGCTGGCAAAAGGTAGTTCTGTTATTGGTGGGAGGTCTCAGTTCTTTACATGGGCCTTCCTTCCTTTTTTTTTTTTTTTTTAAAGATTTTATTTATTTTTTTGAAAAAGAGAGAGCATGAACAAGGGGGAGGAATAGAGGGAAAGGGAGAAGCAGACTCTCCAGTGAACAGGGAGCCCAATGCAGGGCTTGATCCCTGGAATCCTGACCTGAACCAAAAGCAGATGCCTAACCCACTGAACACCCAGACACCCCAGCACATGGGCCTTTCAAGAGTTGCTGGAATATCCTGACAGCTCCATGACCGGCTTCTCCCAGGCAAATTATCCAAGAAAGTAAAATGGAACCTGCAGCATCTATATGACCTTGTCTTGGTAGTCAGTGACATTATCACTTCTGCAGTATTGTGTTGGTCACACACACTGTCCTTGAATCACTGTGGGAGGGCATAGATACTAAGAGATAAGACACATTGGGGGCCATCTTGGTGGCTGACTACCATAGATGTTTTTTTTTTTAAAAGAAATTTTATTTATTTATTTATTTATTTATTTATTTATTTATTTATTTATTTATTTATTTATTTAAAGTAGGCTCAACAACCAATGTGGGCTTGGACTCATGAGCCTGAAAGTCACACACTCTACGGACTGAGCCAGCCAGATGTTCCTACCACAGATGATTTTAATTTAAAAGAACAGGGTTTATATTTCTTTGATCCTATACTTGCCTTTCTTTTATACTGAAAATTTTGATTGCCAAGATATTAATAGAGTCCTACAATATACCTATAATAATTTTAAGCTAACAATACTAATATTAATTACTGAGAAGACTACTGAATAAAGTTTTAGATTTCTTAGTGTTTCTTTTTGTTTTTAGAATATACGCCCCCAGGCATAGTCAAAATACTATGATAGACATCATACACAGCCAGTTTGATACACATTTAGGTTCATTTGTTTCCAGTTTTTTAAGCATTACTTTTTCACCCTTTTTGGTTTAATGATGTGTATCAGTCATGTAAAACATAACATAATTCCAGGGAATCCCTGGGTGGCTCAGCGGTTTGGCGCCTGCCTTTGGCCCAGGGTGTGATTCTGGCGTCCCGGGATCAAGTCCCACGTCGGGCTCCCTGCATGGAGCCTACTTCTCCCTCTGCCTGTGTCTTTGCCTCTCTCTCTCTCTCTCTCTCTCTCTCTCTCTGTGTCTTTCATGAATAGATAAATAAATAAATAAAATCTTTAAAAAAAAAACATAATTCCAGACTCAAAATGTTGAAACAGGCCACATTCAGAATAGTCTCACTTCCATTTCTCTTGTTCTTGGTCTCTCCCTTACCTATGGGCAACTGCGTTTTATTTTTAAATGCTTAGTTCATCATTTTAGTTTTCTTTTGTACATACTCACCCTCCCCTCTTTATATAAAAGGAGCATAATAGTAAATGTTCTGCTGTGCCTGGTTCTTCACATTTAGTCATGTATCCTGAAGATCACTCCATCTCAGTAGAGATTGTCATCATCCCTTTTTATGGCTATACAGTACTCCACCCTGTGGATGTGCCACAGTTTATTCAGTCTCTTACTGACTGTTTTCAGTATTTTACTGTTAGAAATAATGTTGCTTTGTTTTCAGTATTTTGCTGTTAGAAATAATGCTTCATTGAACAGCTCTGTGCCCATGTAATTATGTATTTTTATTTTGGGACAGGTTCCTAGAATTGGGCTTATTAAGTCAAAGGGAAATGCTAAATGTGATTAAATTAGATATTGCCAAATTCCTTGCAGTGTATGAGAGTGTTCCTCACAGCTTCTGCAGTAGGATAGAGTCTGGTGTCCAAAATATTTAGGATTTTTGTCAGTTTGTTATTGTGGTGAAGTTTCTGTTTGAAGAGATTTTTTTTTTTAATATCTTAAAAATTAAAAAAATTATTTTTGAAAAATAAATTTTTATCATGAGCAAGGTTAAGCAACTTTCCATTGATTTAATGGCAGTTTGCTGCCCTTTCTTTGTTTCCTGGTGAGTTATCTTTTTTTTTTTTTGCTCACTTTTCTGTAAGCTTGTTAATCGTTTTCTTTCCAACTTAGACTTTTTATAATGTATATTAATTAGTTTTCCGGAATGTAAGTTGTAAATGAATACTTGTCAGTTTGCTTTACTCTTCTAAATTTATTTGTAGTGTTTTTAGCCATGCAGCAAATTGTTAGTTTTACATACTCACATTATCAAAGTGTTTTTCTCTTACTGCTTCTTGATTTGATTCCTAGTTAGGAAAGTTTTCCTTTCTCTGAGGTAATGAAGAAATTCGTGTTTTTTAAAAAATCTTTTCATGATTTTATTTTTTATATTTAGCACTAGTTAATTTGCTTTTTTTCTATGCTGGTACATGTTTTGAGTAACAGATCAGTTATATCTATTTCTATCTGCCCATTCAGTTCCTCAAATATGCCTAATAGTCTGTCTTTGGTCCCATTGCATTAATACACTATCTTTATCATATATTAAAGTTCTATATATGCTTGGGTATATTTCTGGATTTTCTGTTTCATCTCATGTTCACTTAGCAATATTATACTTTTTAGTTAATAGACATTAATAAATATCTGGTAGTGCCTCATGCCCCTTCTCTCTTTTAGGTGTTTTCATTGCTATTCTTATTTATTTTTCTACATGGATATAGCATCAATTTTATGTTTAATTATAGGAAAAACTCTGTATTTTTAAAAATTGAGCTTGTCAGGGCACTTGGGTTGCTCAGTTGGTTAAGCATTTGACTCTTGATTTCAGCTCAGGTCATGATCTTGGGGTCATGAGATCAAGTGAGCCCTGCCTGAGGTTCTGTGCTAAGCGCAGGGTATGCTTGAAATTCTCTTTCTCCTTCTGCCCCTCCCTCTGCTCACATTTTCTTTCTCTCTCCCTCTCTGAATAAATAGATAAAATTTTTAAAAAGATAAAAATTGATCTTGTGCTTAATTTATAAATTATTTAGGGAAAATTGACATCTTTATTATGTTGAACTTTCCTATCTAAGAATGTATGCATTTTTTTTGCAAATAGTTTTCTGTCTTATAAGAGTGTCTTATTACTTTAGCTTTGAAGAATTTGGTACATTTCCTAAGTTTAAAAAATTAATATCTTATTAGAAATAGTCTATTTTGTCTTTTAACTGGTAATTATGTTAATGACTACTGTATATTTCTATTTTTCTAAATTGTGTTACTGTGTTTAATTTTTTTTTTCCTTTGAATGTTTATGTTTTTTTCAGGGACCAAAAGATCATGTTATCTACATAGAGAGATAATGTTAGCTCTCCTATGTCAATTCTTGTATCTCTAATTCAGTTCTAATTGAAATAGAATGCAAACCATTATAGTTTAATTTAAAATAATCTGTTAGCCTAATTTAAAAAAAAATCAGTTGTTAATTTAAATATTTCTATTTAACCCAGTATACCTACTAGATCATTTCGGTATGTAATCAGTATAACAAATTATTGAGATATTTTATATTCTTTTTGTTGTTGCTGTAGTAATTCTTTGAAATCTGGTGAATGCTTTATACTTGCAGCACATTTGGTCTGGCCACATTTCAAGTGTCCAATAGCCACATGTGACTTGTGGCAACTGTATTGCACTGTGCAAACTCTAAATACTTTCTCTGTTATTTAATACCATCAAATATAGATCTGTTGAGTACTTATTTTATAATCTACCTACTTTATTTAACTCAACATCATTAATACATTTCCACATTGATATTATACCTCTACAGTAATTTTCAAGGTGCATGATATGGTATAGATGTATCATAATAACTCAGGTTTTTTGTTTCTTTTTTGTTTGCTTATTGTTTTGCTTTTAAATATTTAATAATACATTTCTTTTAGTGAACATGCTTATAGCTAAATCTTTACATTTGCTATGTAAAAGAATATAATTTTTCAAGCTTTGTTGTATATTGGCTAATATTTTATAAATCTTCTAATTTACTGGCACTATAAAACAGTATCTGTTTATACTTCACAGTATTTATTAATATTATGTATTTATTGTCTTTCTTTTTGAAATCTTTTCCCTTTAGGGGCACCTGGGTGACTCAGTGGTTGAGCAACTGCCTTTGGCTCAGGTCGTGATACCGGGTTTCCAGGATCAAGTGCCACATCAGGGAGCCTGCTTTTCCCTCTGCCAGTATCTCTGCCGTGCTCTCTGCTCTCTCCGTGTCTCTCATGAATAAATCTTTAAAAAATAAAATCTTTTCCCTTTAGTTAAAGTTGTATACTATAAGATTTTATTTATTTGAGAGAGAGAGAGAGCACAAGTGGAGGGCAGAGGCAAAGGGAGAAGCAAGACTCCTCGCTGAGCAGGGAATACCACGTGGGGCTCAGTTCCAGGACCCTGGGATCATAATCTGAGCTGAAGGCAGCCATTTAACCGACTTGAGCCACCCAGGTGCCCCAATGTTTTCATGTATTTTGGGCATAAATATCTTTTACATATTGGCAGTTCATTTTATTTCTCATTTTCTATTGTAGGATATGTACTGATTTGTAAGACTTTGTTATATATATATAAATAATATTAAGGATATTAAGGATATTCTAATTTTGTAACATATATGTTTCTCCAGTTTGTCATTTGCCTTTACCTCTCTTCCATATTGTTTACTTAGGTACGTGATTCTAAATTTTTATTTAGTAAAATCTGTTGGTTTTTTAATGGGGTTTTGTTTTGTCTTTGGAGTAACTCCCCACCTCCCTATGGTGTTACATGTTTGTCTCAATACCAGTTTCCCTCTTTTTTTCTTCATTGACTTAAAATGATTACTTTCATAATTATTAGATATGTATTTAGGCTTTGTTTTATGATATATATTACACTTTTACAGATAATATTAATCTCTGGTAGATTAATTTTCAGAAACACTTGGCTGGTACTTTGGTTCTTGTTTTCTGTAAGGTGAATTTTAGAATTATTTTGTGAAGATAAGTATCCTCTCAGCAAAAGAAAATAGAAACAAATCCTTGGTTCTTTTATTGAAATTGTTTTAAAATACAGAATTTAACAGTTTGGTATAACATGAATTTCTGTCTGTCTTTTTAAAGTTTATTCCTAGTCATTTGTAGTAATTTTTTTTCCTTTTGTGGAGATATTTAAAATTTATTTTCTAATGAGTTGTTACTTGTATGTGTGAAGTCTTTTGCTTTTTATATATGATTTTCTCTAACCTAGGTACTCTCTCTTTATTCTGTTGGATTTTCAAGGAAAATAGTCATCCATCAATAATTGTATTTTTCTCTCTTTCAGTGTTTATACGTTGTCTTTAATTTTACTGACTTTCAAAAAAAGTAATAATTTTACTAACTTCTAGAGCAGTTACTAGTAATGAATATTTTCCTTTTGTTTTACTTGGTTGTTGGCTTGAAAGAGGTACCATTTATAAACTTTTAAAAAATGTTTTATTTAAATTACAGTTAATTAAAATACAGTGTAGATTCAGGTGTGCAGTTTAGTGATTCAACACTTCTATACAACACCCAGTGCTCATCACAAGTGCACTCTTTAATTTCCAACTTTTAAGAATTATTCTACCTTTACTATGAGTGAGATCTTCACTCTGTTTTTAATTAGGAACTGAATATTGGCTTTCTTCAGATAACTTTTTTGGCATATTAACTTATTTTCTTTGATAGATATATTTACTTTTATTAGTTTTTCCATTCTTGAATTGATAAATTAAACTTTGGAATATTTTTAGATACAGCTTTGGATTCAATTTGTATGAGCTTCAGTTAGGACTTTTGAATTTCTTATAAATACAGTTGTATATGTGCTATGTGCTATTTTAGGTTTTGGTAGCAAGATTAAGCTGGTTTTACAAAATAAAGTTGCAGTTTGCTTTCAAATGCTCTCGAGCTGTATAAACAGAATTAAATTATATGCTTATTGAAGGCTTTATAGAAATCATCTGAAGACCCAACTGGGCCCAGACTTTTTTTTATGGAACACAATTCTTTTATCACTTTTAAATTTTCTTTAATGAACTGTACTGATTTTATTCAGCTTCTGCTGAGAGACAGTTTGTTCAATATATAAAACAGTTAAGAACTTATTTTATGTTAATCACACCCAGAAACTATGCACTGTAGGGTTGATTTTATATTTTAACAGTTTTCTTCTTTCTGAAGAAAAGAAGAAAACTGAATTAGAGGTTTCCTTGGGATGCATTTATTGATAATAAATTCAGAGAGAAAGATGAATGTTATTGAAGTGACAAAGTAGGATTTCTTTTCAAGAAATAATTTTCTCCACAGCATTGTAATTTTTAAAATTTTGAACCTATAAAAAGTCGTAAGAATAAAAAATTTTAATGAATTCATTATTCTTGCTCTTAGGTGCGTTTTATCTGGTGTTTGAATATATGGACCATGATCTGATGGGACTACTGGAATCAGGCTTGGTTCATTTTAATGAAAATCACATAAAGTCATTTATGAGACAGCTCATGGAAGGTCTGGATTATTGTCATAAGAAGAACTTTTTGCATAGAGATATTAAGTGTTCAAATATTCTTCTAAACAATAGGTATGATGTAAGTTTGATATATGTGTTTAAAGTGGGTGTTATATATATCATGATTCTGTTAAAAGATTTAAAATTTATTTTATTGCTCAAACTTTTAACATAATCACCAATATTATGGCTTGAGCTGCATCTGAAGTTGTGTTAAATATACTTTAATTAGGGGCACCTGGGTGGCTCAGTAGTTGAATGTCTGCCTTCGGCTCAGGGCATGATCCCGGGGTCTTGGGATCGAGGTCCATATCCGGCTCCTCACAAAGAGCCTTGCTTCTCCCTCTGCCTGTGTCTCTGACTGTCTCTGTGTCTCTCATGAATAAATAAATGGAATCTTTAAAAAAATTTTTTTAATTTCCAATAATAGTTTTTAATGTACATAAAATAAGTTGGCTTAGTTGGTTTTCTCATTTTGTTTTTTCCAAATACTGTAAATGGATATTTTAGTACTTAATAATATGATTTTGGCTTTAGGTTAAGAATAGATCTAAGAAATTTTTTTTTTTAATTTAGAAATTTTTTTATACCTGATACTGGTACAGGTTTTTGTTCTCCCCCCCCCCCCCCCCCCCCCCCCCAGTATCACAGTTTTAAAGTGAAGTTTTTTGGGACGCCTGGGTGGCTCAGTGGTTAAGCTTCTGCCTTTGGCTCAGGGAGTGATCCTGGAGTCCCAGAATCGAGAGACACAGGCAGAGAGAGAAGCAGGCCCCTTGCTCTCTGCCTCTCTCTCTCTCTCTCTCTCTCTCTCTCTTTGTCTCTCATGAATAAATAAATAAAATATTTAAAAAAAAATAAAGTGAACTTTTTTGAAGTATGTCTACATGCACATAAGTAGGGGTTTTTAAATTTAATTTTATTATTTTATTTTATTTTATTTTTGAGAGAGTGCAAGCGAAGGATGGGGGAGGGAAAGAGAAAGAGAGAATCTTATGCGGGCTCCATGCCCTGTGCAGAGCCTGACATGGGGCTTGACTTCATGACTCTGAGATCATGATCTGAGCTAAAATCAGGAGTCACATGCTTAACTGGCTGAGCAACCTTGGTGCCCCTACATAACTAGGTATTTAAAACTTATGTTAAACATTTTACTGACAGCATAACCTGAGCTCTGATAATTTTGTTGTATTTGGTGCTACTCGTTAGTTTAAGTGAGACATGCCTGGTTCTGATTTTAGTTAGTAGAAAGGTTTCTATGTACCTAGCCCCTCTAATAACTAGAAAATAAAACAATGTGTTCATATGCATTATTGATTTGAATTGAACAAGTAATATGTCTAATTACTAAGTAGCAGAAGTGATCTCAGTTTGTTTTATTTTCATTGAAATGTACTTTTCTAAATAGGAACTCTTACATAGTGCTAAAATACTATTAATACTAGTATAATAGTAGTAGTATCGGTGATGGTGGTGGTGGTACTAGAATAGGAGCTGAAATTACCAAAGGAAAAGTACTACTTTTTTTTTTTTTTTTCCTTATGTATATCTATTTGCCTTTCCTTGTAGGACTTAGTGTACTGCTGTGTGATGAAAGTTAAAGTTTATATTAGTATATTTTTATTAGTTTTAAGAATAGAATATGAATATGTATGATATGTTTAGATATCTATCAGTGGATATAAATATATATGATTTCAGAGTAGACTAATACGTTTTTATTCCTTTTGTCTCCTGCCAGAGGGCAAATAAAACTTGCAGATTTTGGACTTGCTCGATTGTATAGCTCAGAAGAAAGGTAAGAGTGCTTTCAAATGACTATTACAGACAATAGAATTGACCAGTTTTAAGAATACTTTATTGATTTTTTTTAAGAAAAGGGAAATTTACTATCCATTGTTATATATGTGAAATAATATAATTTTATACCATATTCGATTGACTGTTTTCATTACAAATCTTATGTATTTATCTCAATTTAAGAATAATTGGTTTTTTCCTTCATTTACAGGTAAATATAATTTCTTTAAAAATGTGCCATTTTAAATGTATCTTAAGTGAACTTAAGAATTTTGTAAAAGTCATACTTAAATTTCTAATGCAAATCCAGATATTAAGATGTTCATGATTTTTGTGTTTAGTGAAAAATCTTATATTGCATGTTTAAACTTACAAACTTTGTTTTAGCTATATTTTGGACTTCTGTTTTTCTTAAACTATAGTTTTATCTATAGTTATATTTGTTTTAATTTCATTAGAGCCTTTTATTTAAAAAAAAAAACTTGTTTGTTTAAACAATAGGAAGTTCCATTGTATAACTTTTCCGTGTGGAGCTTCCCTTGCTGCAGTTGGGATGTATATCCCATTTGGCTCCTTTGGGCTTGGTGGTAGTGAAATATGACTTGTCTTCTTAGAACTAAAGTGGGAACATCTGGCTGGCTCAGTCGGTAGAACATGTGACTCTTAATCTCAGGGTTGTAAGTTTGAGCCCCATTTTGGGTGTAGAGATTACTTAAAAATAAAATCTAAAAAAAAAAAACTGATAGGGAATTTAAAAATAAAACACTTTTGTGAAGTGTAATGGGTTTTATGTAAATATACTACAAAATTAATTGGGTTTAATATATCTTTATTTTGGCCCATTTTTTTCCTGTCAAACAGGAGTGTTTCTTTATATTCAGATACATATCCTGAGATAATTTATGTTTGGCTATTCTGTAAGTTCTTTAGTGTAACCATAATTTAATAGAGTGATGTATCATTAATTGAAATTCTCAGAAATAGGTTTTTATTTTCACTGAATGTTGGCCAATTTCTGGTTAGTTCATAAAATCCTCTTGTTTGAATTTTTTATGGTGAAAAATGTGTTTATTTTTGAATCTCGCTGCCGTGGCTGTCACATCATTCTGAAAATTCCTTTCATTGTTTGGTGTGGAGAGGTTTTTAAATGGTGTGTTTTAGATCCATTAGAGAATTCCTTAAACCCCTCAGAAATTATGGTGTAGACCAGTTGTTACGGACAGGGCTCCAGCCACCTAATTCCCCATTAGCCAGAGCTTTTCCACTTTTACTTGTTTGACTTGCTATACTTCTAATGATTATTTTATTTTAAGAAAGCATTGTGTGTGTGTTTTTTAAGTTTAAAACTATTTTAAAGCTTAAAAACTGTAACCTTCATTTTGCATTTGGGAAGACTGAAAGGGTTGAGTGACTTTAAAGATCAGAAAATACTTGTTGGCAGAGTCAAGAGTGTATAGTTTGAAGTTTCCAACTCCCAGTTTGTTTGTTTTCCATCATATATAATAATGCCTCTTGGTAGAAACAAGGAAAAACCAAACTGGCCAAATATGCTCTTTTTTTTTTTAATTTTAATTTTAATTTTAATTTTATTTTTTGCCAAATATGCTCTTAATCTAAAACTTCTCTTGATGTATGTTTGTATAGTTGAACAACTAAATTTTAGTGACTGTTCTTTAAGGGAAAATTCTGCTTAGTATTAAGGGTTTTGTCTACCTGGCTGGTTAATTGAGATTTCACTGTAGTTTAGATCATCCTTTCTTAATACAGGTGTGTGTTTGTCATACTTGAATGTAAATCCCTTTCTTCTTGTTTTCATGTTAGGTTTCAGTGGAGATGGAGAACAGCTAAATTACCATATTTCATCTTATAGATTCTTTTTATGCTGGTACTTATTTATATTGGAATAGATATGTTCCAGAAAAACTGACTATAAAGTCAAACTCCATTTTCCTATTTATTTTACCTTTTAAAATGGAATGTTGAGTATCAGTGGAGTGCCAAGGTTGTGGTGTGTTCACTGAGCCATGGTCCCCATTGCTCTACTGAACTGATAGAGGAATTTTGAGCTTACAAAAGTAGAAAATTTAAAATTTGCATCTTCAGGTAATGTATACTAAATTTTTCTGCTTACCCAAATTCGTAACTAAAAACTTGGTGTGTTGTTTTGTAACCAAATAGCCTGTCTTTTAAGGGCTTATGCACTCTCTTAAAACTTTTCTTTTTCAAATTTGAATAATTCCAGTTTCTTTAAAATCAGAGAAGTAGGTTTTATTTTAATGGAATGACTTTAAAATACATACATTGTCCTAGTAAATTTTAATAACATACCAAGTTTTAACATCCTGCCTTTAGCAGATCTAATATTGTCCCAACTTTTGTAGACATTGCTTGAAATAAACATCTAACAAATGATTTTTCATTCATATTTCTTTGTCATTATAAGCAGGAAGAAAGGTAAGGCTTTACTGTAATAAAACTCATCCAAATGTTAAGTCACTTTGAAGTATTTTCTAAGTATATAGCTGTTATAGACAGAATAACTGAAGTGTTCAGGAAATTACTGTAAGATTTTTTTGTTTCTAAATAGAGCACATTTCAGTTTACCACTGGAATAGCTTCAACTACATCCTCACTTATTTAGTTTCAGATATCTTTTTTGAATTTGAGAACCGGATGGAGGAATAGTCAATACTTAGGAATTCAGGATGGAGGTGTGTGTGTGTGTGTGTGTGTGTGTGTGTGTGACGTAGTATGGATCACCATCAGGTGTGCTATGGTGGAAGAAAGGAGAACCACTGTGGAAAATTAGGGGGAAGTGATTTCTTTAAACTTCAGTAATCATTTTCTCATTTTATATATCAATATTTATACTTCCCATTTGGCCTTTGGAAATACAGAATTTGAGACCAGAGGTTTTTGTCTATTTCTTTATACCTGTTCATTGTTTTTCAGTAGTTACTTTAAGATTAACTCTTCTGAAACTTTCAGCCACAGTAATATACCCACTTCTGAGTTTTTATTTTACCATGTCATTGCTCCAGTGCTTTCCCAAATGATGGGATATCTTTTTCTCTCTGTGAACGTCCCATATAAATAAATATGTGGTTTCCATATAAACTGAAGTTAATTTCATTTTCTAAAGGCGAAACTGTAACTTCGCACATTTACTTTTTAAATGCAAGGAACATAACACCTTTAGGACTCAATAAAGAAGACTTTGGCTCTAGTCCTGGCATTGCCCTTTATTTAAGCAGTTGTGGAATCTTGGGCAAGTCATTTAATCTTTGTCTCATTATTCTCAACTTTAAGATGATGGATTTAAAATCTCTAAACCTATTTAAAGGGTATTGGAGACATCTTTTATGGTTCTACAAGTTACTGTGATCAAAATAAAGTTTCTTGAGCAACATTTTCAAAGGCAATATCCCCATCTAGTGGCTTTTCATAAAATTGCCATTAAAAGCAAAACAATTTTTCTTATATATAGCTATTGGTATCAATGGAAAACGGAGAAAGTATTACCTCTTGCAGCTTGTCCAAGGACTAGATGAAATTATATGCTGGATTTATTACTTGTGTTTTTGTCTTTTCACTCAAGCTAGAATTGTCATTTTTAAAGACAGGGACCGTACTTAAACTTTTATTTTTTAATGCATTAAAATTTAAAACACATTCATAGTAACTGCTTGATCAAATCTGATCCAAGAGAGGGTCATTCTGGTCTGGAGGACCCTCCCAGTATAGATTAGTGGAGGGAGCTTTGGGGTTGTAGATAATATAGAGGATCTTCTGGGAGACCCTGGGCCAATATTAGAACCATTGTAATAAGATTGCTAATAACATTAATAACAATAAATAATGTGACTAAACAAGCTTTTAGGAATGGAATTCTTATTTAGATTGCTGACCTTATGATTTCAGGATTAAATTGTACATTCTTTGGCCCTAACAGAATAGCTTACATTTTTGAGCATATAAAATGGGAAAGGCAGTTTAATCCTCTAAGGTATGGTGTTCCTCCCTCTTCATGTACAGGAAATCTCATCCATTCCCTTAAAGCTGAAGATTTATAAATCTCAATTTCAAGCCTTTATCTTTTTTTGATCTCTAAACCTGTGTGTTTGCTGGACAACTCCACTCAGGTGTTGTAAGTGCTTTAAATTAAACATCTTGTTACAAAGCCTATCTTCACATTCCCCAGAAGAAAAAAAAATCTGTTCCTTTTTTCTTTATTCTCTGTTTTAGTTAAATGTATCCAGTCACTCTCTCATATAGATAATGTCTCACACAAACCACTCTAAATAGAATTGTATTGGTTTTCCTGCCTCTGGTCCTCCCTAACATTCTTTTCTTCTGCGTTTCTTACTACTATCCCCTGCCGCCCCCTCCCCCCACCAGATAATAACAATGTTGAACTATTTGTAGATCCCTAAACAAGTTGAGCTCTTAAGTGTCTTTGTGAGTCTACATGAGTTGTTTCCTTTTGTATGGAATTATACTTTCCATTATCTCAGTCTGACACATTTGTCTTTTTCCTTCCATGTGCAGTTCAAGCATTACCTCCCTTGAAAAATTTATCCTAAATCCTATAGTCAACATTAGGCACATCGTCTTTTATGTGTCCAGAGTACATTATTCATTAATTTACCTAGTATTTAAAGTATATTATTATAATTCATTACCAGACTTTAAGGCTTTAAACAACCACAACAATTTTTAGTTGGTTGGCTCTTTGTTTGGTTCAGCCGTCTCTTGGCACTTAGTGCAGTACCTAGCTCAAAGTTTCAAAAAACGTTTGTTTTTTATAAAGAAGGAACAAACTTAACTAGCGTTGTACATAGTTTATTATACAATGTCCCCTTTCGCAAGAATTATTTTAAGGGAAAGCAGTTCTCTGAGATAAGTTGTGTAAATATTTTTATGTACATTTTATTTTATTTTATCTTTTAAAGATTTTGATTTATTTATTCAAGAGAGACAGAGAGAGAAGCAGAGAGACACAGGCAGAAAGAGAAGCAGGCTCCATGCAGTGAGCCTGATGGGGGACTCGATCCTGGCACTCTGGGATCACGCCCTGAGCCAAAGGCAGATGCTCAACCGCTGAGCCACCCAGGCTTCCCTTTTATGTACATTTTGAAAATAAACTGAAATTTTACAAAATTTCACTAGTCAGTGGTAGAGCTAAGAATCAAACTTGAATCTTTTGACAGAAAGGCTTTTTATTTTCATAATACTGGAGTGCTTCTTGGGTAAGACTCTGGATCTAACCTAAAAGTAGCTTTCAGGTGCAGAGCTCTAGAGGCATCTAGAGTCTGCTTTGGAGGTACTATTAGGCTGATGGCAGTTTTTTACAGTTGTTACAGCAGTCTGCTGAATTTTACTGTCTCTGCTCTCATGGCCTTCATATAATATATTTTATTTTTGCCTAATGAACCCTACTCATTTAGTATTCCAGCAAGTTGTATGACATTTCCATTTTTGAATCTACTGTAAAGCTCCTTAAATACCCAGTGAGAAGGCTATAATTGAAATATTTTGATAACATTAGGTATTTTAAATTACCTGAGATTTCCACATGAAAGTTTTATTATACAAAAGCCTGATAACTTAACATTTTAGTATCTTGACCACATTAAGTTAGAAGTTTTGAAAAAACAAAACAAAACAAAGGAAGTATTCTTGTTTTCAGAGTGTTTTTTTTCCCCTAGTGGAAAAGAAATTGTGTCTGCTTTGTTTTTGAAAACTGTTAATGAGATTTACAGATGAAAGATATTCAGTAGAAATTGAAATTCAGAATATTTAATGTTGAAACCATTATTCTAAGAATACTAGCTTATTGAAATTATCATTTGTTTTTTTAAATTTATTGGCTGAGGGATTTTGTGTGGGGTGTTCTTTGCTAGTTTATGGAACTTATTACTTGGAGTTAAACTTAATTATGGGAGTAAATGGGGTGGTTTATTTTTCTGTTTCTGTTTTTTATTTTTAAGATTTATTTTAGAGAAAGCATACAAGTGGGGGGAAGGGCAGGCAGAGAAGGAGAGAGAGAATCTCAAGCATATTCCGTGTTGAGTGGGGAGCCCAACTGAGCTCAGTCCCAGGACCCTGGGATTATAACCGCAGCCAACGGCAAGAGTCGGACACTCAACCAACTTGAGCCACCCAGGCCACCCATGTTTTCTTTTTTTAAATGTATTTATTCTGTACCACCTAATAACCTATTTGTTTTTCAGTCCTGTTTCTTTTTTCATAGTAGTGAAATACTGGGTAGACCACTCAAGAGTGCAATTTTTAAAACTCTGTGAAAGAAAAATAAAGCATCATATATGTGGTATCACATCAGTTGCATTTTTCTCATTGTGATCTAAACAGGACCATCTCTAGGATGTTGATAATGGGTAGCCAAGCCTTGTGGACCAAATTTGACAGGTTAATTTTTGAGGATTCTGGATTTCCACATATTTGTCTAACTTTGGATCATCTGTTTTTATGTTACAACAGTACTTTAGTTTCCTTGGGATTTAAATGTTCTAGTTTCAGAACATAGTTTCAGTTACTTTTAATTTTGTCACTGTTTATAAAAACAGTTTCTTGATCATAACATGAAATATTTTCTTGATAATACTTGTTTATTAATAATCATTTAGTGAATTAAGTGATTTGAAATTGGCGTCATTTGCTAACTCCATCTACCTTGGAATTTGCTTTTATGATTAAAGTTTTTTTCTGTCTGGATACTTTCTCAGTGTTTGTTTTCTTCTCACTAAACTGAGGTGGAAAGTGAAGCAGGGTACCTGTTTTTGCAAAATTCCTGAATAAATCATCATGTGTTTTTTCTTGACTTTAATAAAACAATCATTTTCATTATCTTTTCTCAATGTTAACTTTTAAAAGTTTATTATAAGCTACTTTATTAAAGAGCTTATTTAAAATGTTTATTTAAAGAATGCTTATCACAAACATTTAAAACATAATTACAGCACCACTATCTTCTTAAAAGTTTTCTTACTAGCTCTGCTCTTTCCCTGGCTTTTTCTCCTAGCTGTAGAAAATGAACATTTGCTCAGCCTTTTGAGGGAACTGATGGTTCAGTGTGGTTGGAGCAAGAATAAGTAATAAAGATTTTTGTGGGCCTTGTGTGCATATTCTCTAGGAGGCAGCTATGTGTATTAAAGGTATAAATAACATTGACATTTTATGCTGTCACTTTGATTGTATTTTGAAAAGTTGATTGACTTGTAAGTGTGAAAGCAAGGGCAATCAGAAAGCAGCGAACCTGTGATTCTGGGTAGAACTAGGGAGTGGCTGTAGATGTTAGAAAAACAGATGAATTATATCATAAGATCTAACATTGCTAGAATTTGTTGGTTGAATGTGTTGTCAGACACATCCCTGCCTGCACCCCTACTGTAAGATTTCTGCTTCAGCAACTGGCCAATTGGTTTGTTGGGTAAACTAAGCTTTTACAACAAAATTCAAAATTCAGTGGCTTAAAACATCCAAAGTTTGTATGTACTTCTCCCTTACTGATCAGGAGTGGTTGTTGCTTACCTCGGTGGACAATTAAGGGTATTTCACCATCTCATTAGATCTCATTCCACGTTGGAAGACCTGCCATCTTCTTCACATGCTTTCCAAGGCTGTCACCACCTCTGTCTGCCAGAAGCTAGAAAAAAGGAGGGAGGAGTATTAGGAACCAGACCTAGAAACGGCACTTATTACTTACATTCATGTTCCCTTGGTTAGAACTTGGTCATGTGATCACCACACCCAGCTGCAGTGAGGGTGGGAGTGTAGTGTTGGTGAGCAGCTACCATTGAAGAAAAGCAGATTTTATAAACAGGTAGTAGTCTCTGCCATAAGACAGGTCTCCTGAAACAGCAAGTTGGTGGCAAAAGATGGTAAGTGTCCTTTTGGATATGTTAAGATACAGGTACTTACAGGACTTCAAATTTACATGTGTAGTAAAAACAGAAAAGTGATTGTAAGATGATCTCAGTTGGGAGAAAATTACTTTTGTTTCTTTGTAAATGTTACAATACAGAAATGTAAAAGTTATTTTTCATGGAAAATATCAAAAAGAGGAAAGTGGGAGTGAAAATAGAAGGTAAGGGGGAAAGGGCGTGAGGAAAAAAGATTGTGTTCATTGTTATATGATAGTTACGGCATAGGTCAGTCCATTATTAATAAGTGCTTACTCTGTGCCAGACACTGACCTAGCTAATACCTGCTGGTTAAGTATTGGAGGTATGGCTGTGAGAGACAGACTGGCTTCCTGCCTGGTCTCATGTACACAGTGATGAGAGAAGGTGGACAACAAACCTGTAGAATAGAGGAAAGAATTTAAAATACTTAAATGCTACAAAGCAGATAAAACAGTGATTGTAAGATCACTCTGGGCACGTGGCTACTTTTTAGCTAAGGTAGTTAGCATAGACTTTGAAGGGGTAAAATTGAGCAAGGGATGAGGATGGGATAAACTAATGAAAACAGAGGCCATGAACATTGCCAGTAAAAGGAACTCAGCAACCGCAAAGCCTGGGAGAATAGACTTGGGAAATCTCCCATCCAAGTACTAACCAGGCCCGACCCTGCTTAGCTTCCGAGATCAGACAAGATCGGACGCGGTCAGGATGGTTATAGCTGTAGACTAGACTTGGGAAATCTAAGGACCAAAAAGTTGCCCAGTGCAGTGAGACACTCAGGAGTGTGATCTTACTAACTGAGGCAAAGTTTAAATGTTATATAGTTGTAGTGATATGATCTGGTTTTACAACGAAAAAAAAAAAACCTTAAAAGTGGGGGAGGAAAGCTAGGGATAGATATAGTAGGGAAACTAGTACCAATGAAAAGATAATGATGGCTCAGACTGAAAGATAATCTTGATTTATACTTTTTTGAAATCACAGAAATTATTGGATTTAGGATCTCTTTGGATGTAGAAATGACAAGTTGATAGATCAGAAGTGAGGTTTGAAGGAAAAAAGAATCAAGGATGACAAGATTTTTTGACCTCCAAAGCGTTGGTGTTAAAAACAGATCCCAAATTTCTTTTGTAGGTTTGCTAGGTGTTTCTGTAGTGGATTCTGAAGGGAGACATGGCATTTGTGCATATGATAAATTTTGTTAGCTGAAGGCTTTCCATGTTTTTCTCAAAAATAAAGTTATAGTCTAAAAGAAAGATGTACAGACTATTATATATGTCAAAAAAATGAAGCATTTTAGAGCAGTTTAGGTATTTCCTTTTATATAATTCTCATTTTATTTCTTATAAGGTTCTTTAGGAAAGTTAGCATCTCTGATTTGTACATTTTTAATTATCCAGAACCTTCCAAGTACCTTGAGAGCCTGGGATCTTGCTCTGAGCATTTGCTTTTGCCTTTTATCTATTTAGGCCAAATGAAGACTGAGTCGCCTGCTGCCAGCCTGTGGGCACACCCTTACGGTGGTGCTTTTGTTGGGGATAAGGGTGGGGAAGACCCTAAGTGTTTCTTAACCTCTCCTGATCCCACTCCATCCACTCTTCTGAATTCCTGGGATTTTCTAGGGCAGAGTGTTGAGATCTGTCATTGAACAGATAGTCTTTGATCTCTATTAATATGCCATTGAATGCAAAGAAATTCAATGAAAATTCAGTGATGGTACTTTGTTTTATAAAAAGTAGGCATCAGTCTGAATATTTTTATACATTTCACAAATGAAAGAATTTCCCCAGTTTTGAGATATTTGTATTTTAAAATTGAGCTTTCTGGGTCAAATTTTACAGTTGAATGTTTTTTTTTTCTTCTCAGTCTTAACTAGTTCTACAGAAGCTAAGAATTTGGAAATATTTTTAAAAGGCATTAATTGGTATACATGAAATATTTTTGCCATATACTTTGAAGTATATATTTCATCTTCTTTTGTGTTTAATCATTTTTGATAATGTACTAAATATTTTCACTCCTGGATTTGTTTGGTAAAAGAGTTTAAAAAATTAAACTAGTCTTAATTTTAGCTACTAAAGACGATTATGTTCTAAGTGTTGTCTAGAACTTCATATATAGTATATACTTTTATTTAAATATTCTTTTCAATAAAATTTAATAACTTTATTTTGTGTGATTTCTCTACATAATTCAACATACTTTAATTTTTTAAATATATTTAAAAACACTTGTAAACATAAAAAGATAAAATATTTACTACTTACAGACAGATTTATATTAATTTAAATGTTTTCATGAGACCATAGATATTCAGTTACATTTGAGTTAACAAGACCATAGGTATCATGTGCTTTTAGATCCTTGAAATGTTTTAGAAAACAAGTCATTATAATTTTCACAAACTATTCTCCCCCTCAGCTAATTCACCTATGTCAACTAAACTTAGCAAGGCCATAGATACATTAAAGTATCTATCCTGTGCTCAGCATTGTTCTGGGCTTTGTGTGTGGGAGGGGGTGGGGGGGGGTTCATAATAAAGAATGGTACCTGGGGCCTTTTGTCTTCCTGGGAAGATAGAAAACATAAAATAGAATACAGTGGTAACTATGGTATAAAAAACAAGAATGTGAAAATCCGTTGTTAATAGAGATTAGAATTATGGAGATGGGTCTTTCACTATATCTTGAAAGAGGTGTAAGGTTGAATGAGAAAAATGGATGGATTTCAAATTTTAAAGGAGTTAAGGGATAATAAACAGGTGAACTTTTTTAAATCAAAGTATAACATACATTATATTAGTTCCAGAATATAATGATTTGACAGTTGTATACCTTGTGAAAAAACTACATTAAGTCTAGTCCTCATTTGTTACCATAAAACATTACAAAAGGAAAATTTCTCTTTTATTCTTGTGATGAGAACTTTCAAGATCCACTATCCTGGCAACGTTCAAATACAGACAATACCATTGACTGTAGTCACCATGTGGCACACCACATTCCTGTGGTCTACCGATTCATTTCATGATGGGGAGTCTCTGCCTTCTGACCCCCCTTCATCCATTTTGCTCTGGCAATCACCATTCTGTTCTTTATATCCATGAGGTTTTTATTATTTGCTTGACTTTTAGATTTCATATATAAATGAGATCGTATGCTACTTGTCTTTTTCTGCCCGCTTATTTTACTTAGCATAATACCTTCATGGACCATGCATGTTGTCACAAATGGCAAGATTTCATTCTTTTTTATGGCTGAATAGTATTTTATTATAAATACAGTAGTTCCCCTGTCTGGGTTTTGTGTCCCACAGATTCAGATTACTGTGATCAGCCCCAGTCCAGAAACAGGTGATCTTTCTCATGTATCATCAGAAGGTCACTAGTAGCCTAAAGCTGCATCACAGTGCCTACATCATTCACCTCACTTCATCTAATCACATAGGCATTTTATTAGCTCACATCATCACAAAAAGTACAATAAGATATTTTGAGGGAGAGACTATATTCACAAGCTTCATTACTGTATATTATAATCATTCTATTTTAATATTGTTGCTAATCCCTTATTGTGCCTAATTGATAAATCAAGCTTTATTATAGTTCTGTATGGATTAGCAAAAACCATAGTATATATAGAGTTCAGTACTACCTCTTTCAGGCATTCACTGGGGGTTTTGGATTGTATCCCTTATGGATAAGGGGAGGACTGCTGTGTGTACCACATCTTTTTTATACATTCGTCCATCAGTGGATGCTTAGTTTGCCCCATATCTTGAGTATTATAAATACTGCTGTAGTGAAGAGGGAGGTGAGTTAGTGTTTCCATTGTCTTTGGATAAATACACAGACGTGGGATCGCTGGGTCATATGTTATTTCTATTTTTAATATTTTGAGGAACCCCCATACTGTTTTCCATAGTGGCTGTACCAGTTTATATTCCCATCAGCAATGCACAAGGGCTCCTTCTTCACTTCCTTAGCAACACTTATTATTTCTTGTCTTTTTGATAACATTCTAACAGGTGATCTTGCATTGTGGTTTTGCCTCTCCCCCATGATTGGTGAAGTTGAGCATCTTTTTTATGTGCTTGTTGGCCATGTGTATGTCATGTTTAGAAAAATGTGTCCTTGGATCCTATCCCATTTTTTAATCAGCTATTTTTGGTAGTTTTGCTATTTGGTTGTATGAGTTCTTTATATATTTTGGATATTAGCCCCTTATGTGAATGATACATATTTGTATCATTCAGTAGGTTGGAATAATTCTCCCATTCAGTAGGTTGCCTTTTCATTTTGTTGGTGTTTTAGTTTGATGAAGTCCCAACTTGTTTATTTTTGCCTTTGTTGCCTTTGCTTTTAGAATCAGTTCCAAAAAAACACCCCAACACCAAGACTTGATGTCAGGAAGCTTATTGCCTGTGTTTTCTTCTAGAAGTGTTATAGTCTCAGGTGTTAATATTCAAGTCTTTAATCCATTGTGAGTTAATTTTTGTGTTTGACATAGCAGTCCAGTTTTATGCTTTTGCATGTGGCTGTTCAGTTTTCCCAACACCATTGATATTCAAGAGACTGTCTTTACCCCAGTGTGTATTCTTGACTCCTTTGTCATAAATTAATTGACCATATATGCATGGGTTTATATCTGGGCACTCTCTTCAGTCCCATTGATCTATGTGTCCATTTTTATGCCAATACTGTACTGTTTGGATTACTATAGCTTAGTTAAATGTGTTAAAAATCAGGGAGTATGATGCCTCCACCTACCTTCTTCATTTCAAGATTACTTTGGCTATTTTGGAGTCTTTTTGGTTCATACAAATTTTGGGATAGTTTGTACTATTTTTGTGAAAAATGCCATTGGGACTTTGATAGGAATTGCATTGAATCAATAGATTGCTCTAGGCATTTTAGTTTTAATTTTTCCAATCTATGAGCATAGAACATCTTTCCATATATCTGTGCCTTTGGTTTCTTTCAGTCGGTGTCTTTATAGTTTCCAGTGTGCAGGTCTTTAATCTCCTTGGTTTAACTTATTTTTAGATATTTCATTCTTTCTGATGCAGTTGTGCAAGGGATTGCTTTCTTAATTTCTCTTTCTCATGCTTTGTTATTATTTAGAAATGCAGCAGAATTTTGTATGGTTGATTTTTGTATCCTGCAATTTTACAGAATTTATTACTTTTAACAGTGTTTTGGTGGAGTCTTTAGAGTTTTCTACGTATAAAAAAATCATGTCATCCACAAATAGTTTTACTTCTTTGTTTTCAGTTGTAGTGCCTTATTCCTTTTTATTGTCTAATTGCTCTGACTGGGATTTTCAATACTATGTCAAATGAAAGTATAGAGTGGGCATTATTGTCAAGGATTTTTTATATCTGTGTTCATCAGGGATACTGGCTTGTAATTTGGGGGTTTTTTGTAATGTTTTTGTCTGGTTTTGTTATCAGGGTAATGCTGCCTTCATAAAATGAGTTTGGAAGTGTTCTCTCCTCATCAATTTTTGGAAGAGTTTGGGAAGGATAGGTATTAAATCTTCTTTAAATGTTTGGTAGATTTCATCAATGAAGCTGTCTGGTCCTGGGCTTTTGTTTGTTGGGAGGTTTTTGATTACTGACTCAGTCTCCTTACTAGTAATTGGTCTGTTCAGATTTTTTTTCTTCATGATTCAGTCTTAGAAGATTGTATATTTTTAGGGATTTTTATTTGAGCCTTTATCTTTTATTCCTGTTGAGTCTAGTTAAGGGTTTGTCAGTTTTGTTTATTTTTCAGAGAACCAGCCCATGGTGTCATTGGTCTCTTTTGTTGTCTTACTCTAGTCTCTATTTCATTTATTTCTGCTCTGGTCTTTGTTCCTTCCTTCTACTAAATTTGGGTTTTGCTTGTTTTTCTTTTTCTGGTTCCTTTAGGTGTAAAGTTAGATTGTTTATTTGAGATTTTCTTGGTTTTTTTTTTTTTTTTGTTTTTTTTTGTTTTGAAGTAGGCCTCTATCATTTTGAACTTCCCTCTTAGAATGGTTTTTCCTGCATCCCATAGATTTTGGTAAGTTGCATTTCCATTTTCATTTGTTTTGAGGTATTTGTTTATTTCTCCTTTGATTTCTTCATTGACCCATTGTTTATTTAGCAGCATATTGTTTAATCACCACATATTTGTGATTTTTTTCCATTTTTTTCATTCATTTCTAGTTTCATACTATGTGATTGCAAAAGATGCTTAATGTGATTTCAGGCTTCTTAAATTTATTGAGATTTGTTTTGTGGCTTAAGATGATTTATTTTGGAGAATACTCGTATGTACTTGAGAAGAATTCATATACTGCTACTTTTGGAGGGAATGTTCTGTGTGTGTGTGTGTGTGTGTGTGTGTGTATTTATAAACCATCTGGTCTAATAGGTTGTTTAAAGTTGATGTTGCCTTATTGATTTTTTTGGGGGGGTTCTGGATGATCTGTCCATTGGTATAAGTAGGGTATTAAGTTTCCTATACTATCATATTGCTATTCATCTCTCCCATTAGGTCTATTAATATTTACATATCTAGCTACTCATATCTTGGGTGCATAAGCATTTAGAAATGTTATATCCTCTTGTTGGATTGACCCCTTTTTCATTATATAAAGGTCTTCTTTTCTTCTCTTTTTTTTGAAAGATTTTATTTATTTGAGAGAGAACACGCACACATGAGCGGGGGGTGGGGGGGAGGAGCAAAGGAAGAAGGAGAAGCTGACTTCCTGCTGAGCAGGGAGCCTGACATGGAGCTCAATCCCAGGACCCTGGGATCATGACCTGAGCTGAAGGCAGATGCTTAACTGCCTGAGCCACCCAGGCATCCCTCTTCTTTGTCTCTTACTACAGTCTTAGTTTTAAAGTCTATTTTGTCTGATGTAAGTAAAGCTACTCCTGCTTTCTTTTGGTTTCCATTTATGTGAAACATCTTTTTCCATCTCTTTCAGGCTGCGTGTGTTCTTATAGCTGAAGCAAGTCTCTTGTAGGTAGCAGATAGATGGATTTTTTTTTTTTTCATTCAGCCACTCTGTGTCTTTTGGTTGGAGAATTTAGTCCATTTACATTAAAGTAATTATTAATAGGTCTCTAGTTATTGCCATTTTGTTCATTGTTTTCTGGCTGTTTTGTAGTTCCTTTCTTCCTTTCTTGCTCTCTTCCTTCATAGTTTGATGGTTTTCTTTAGTGTTATGCTTAGATATCTTTCTTACTATCTTTGTGTATCTCCTATAGATAGATGTTTACTTTGTGGTTACCATAAGGCTCACATATAATAGCCTATATATATATAACAGTCTATTTTAAATTGATAGTAATTTAAAGTTGTTTTTAAGATTGATTTATTTATTTTAGAGAGAGAGAGTTCATGTGAATGGGGGAGGGAAGAGGGAGAGAGAGAATCTCTCAAGCAGACTCTGCTGAATGTGGAGTTCAATGTGGGGCTCCATCCCAGGACCCTGACATTGTGACTTGAGCCAAAACCAAGAGTCAGACACTCAACCACCCGAACCCCCTAGGCATCCTGATAACAACTTAAGTTTGAATGCATTCTAAAACTCCACATTTTTGCTACCCCCCCATTTTATGTTTTTGATGTTACATTTTACATCTTTTTCCTTTGTCCCTTAGCATTTTTAATCACAGTTCTTTTTGCTAATAGTAGCTTTAGGTGATTAATCCACTGCCTTTACTATATACTAAACTTTACCAGTGAGATTTATACTTGAATATGTTTTCTTGTTAATAATTAGTATACTTTCTTTGCAGCTTAAAGAATTCCCTTTAATATTTCCTATAAAGCCAGTTTAGATGATGAACTTCTTTAGCTTTTACTTGTCTGGGAAACTTTTTATCTCTCCTTTAATTCTGAATGATAACCTTGCCTTGTAGAGTATTTTTAGTTGGGAGTTTTTTCCTTTCAGCACTTTAAATATTATCGTGCCACTTTTTCTGGCCTACAAAGTTTCTGCCAAAAATCTGCTGAAAATCTTATGCAGGCCAAAGGGCAGGGTGCAGGGTTCCCTTGTATGTAAAAGTTGTTTTCCCCTTGCTTCTTTTTAGATCATTTCTTTATCTTTTACTTTTGACATTTTACTTGTACTATGTCTTAGTGTCTTTTGGAGTTCATTTTTTATTGGACCTTCAAAGCTTCCTGGATCTGGATGTCTGTTTCCCCACATTGGGGAAGTTTGCCACCATTATTTCTTCACATAAGTTTTCTGCCCCTTTGTCTCTCTCTTTTCTTTCTGGCACCTGTATAATGTGGATGTTATTCTTCGTGCTGTGATGTTCCATAGGTTCCTTAAACTATCTTCACTTTAATTTTTTTTCTTTTTTCTTTTCTGCTTGAGTTCCATTCCTCTATCTTCTAGATCACTGTTCTTCTCTCCTGCTTGATCTAGTCTGCTCTTGAATTCTTCTGCTTTAGTTTCTTGCTTTTCAGATCAGCCACTGTCTTCAGCTTTGTGACTTCCCTTTGATACTTTCTTATATTTTCTGTTTGTTTTTAAGTTCTCATTGTGTTGATTGATTTTTCTCTCAAGTTTGGTAAACATCTTTATGACCATTACTTTCACTCTGTCAGATAAATTAGTTATCTCTATTTCATTAATTTTTTTTCCCCTGAGGTTTTTATCTTCTTTTGTTTGGAGGAACATATTTTTCTGTTTTCTCATTTTGCTTGACTGTATGTTGTTTCTATGTTTACAGAAAACAACTACCTCTTCTAGACTTGAAGGACTAGTCTTGTGTAGGAGATGATCTTTATCTTTCAACTTAGCCCTGGCTCTTGTGTTTCTCAAACCTTTGTCTTGTCTAAGTAGTCTGATTTATATTTGATAGGAACCAACTATTGACGCTGTTCCAAGATCAGTTGGTGTTGCAAAGGCAAGGATCTCAAGTCAGTACCTAGATTCAGATTGACTGGAAGCCAGACCCTCAGGCAGCAGCTCTAGTGTATGCAGATGTATAATGTATAGTTGTATGGAACCACAGACATAAATCCTCTGATCTGGAGATATCCTCTGGGCTACAGTTGGAGAAGTCAGGGCTTGAGAGGAGTATGTAAGTTCCTTTCTAGGGGGTTCCAGTGAGCTATAATGAGGTCAGTGGAGAGCACAAAGATGATGTCCCCTGCCCTGCATTCCCTGAGAGCAGCTCTATAGACTTTAGACGTGTGGCAAACCTGAAGTCTGTCCCTTAGGCTGAAGCTCCAGGACAAGTAAATAGACATTTTTTCACAGAAAGATGGGATGTGGTTCAGTCTGTGTAGTGCTCTTGGTGTGGTAGGTTCCCAAGAACTGTTTGATTAGTACATTTTCATGGGACCCAGGAATGCAGGCCCCGCTGGCTACTCGAGCCAGGTGACCAGGGAGCATCTTTGGTGTGGAGTGTGTGTGACCAGCAGCTTGAGTGCAGCTGTGGAGAGTGCAGGGCTGGGTGCACCTGCCAGCTTTGGGGGGTGGGGCACAGGAGAGTGCAGGGTTGAAGTGCCCCATTGGTGCTATCGGAAGTAAAAGGGAGAGTGCAACAACAGCACCTGGCAGCGTCTTTGTCCCTGGAGAAAGGCCCAATAGGCCCCTGCCCCTCTTATGGATGGTTTAAGAATAGCAAACCTTCTTCCTATGTAGTCCAGTTGCTTTTCAGACAGCTGTTTTGTGTTCTTCCCTGGCATGAGTAAGTCTGCATGCAAGCCTTTTAACAGAAGTGTCTCAATCCCCTACAGCCTGTTTGGTCCCCTGGAAGTAAGGCCCCCTGGCAAATTAAGAGGTAGCAACAGTAGCAGTATGTATATATTCTTTTAGAAGGTGACAAAAGAATCATCTGATAAAGTATCATACCAATTGCTACTGATGCTTTGCAGGATAGACCTCAGCTACTACAGGCTACATTTATGTACTTTGTCTTGGCATACTAACGTGGGGTTGCAATCTGTGAAATATTGTCAAAGATATACACAGGTGGAAATTTTTGTTAGGTGACTGGTTTGCACGGTATCTTACCACACATTAGTAATTTGCCAGATTTGGTCAAAATCAAACAACTTCCTTTAAGTCAATTCTTTTTTAAAGTTATGGAAAGGAAAAACAATTGAATGGTTGGGTTTGATATAAAGACTTCTTTTGATCAAGTGACAGTTAAAATCAGCCAATTACTTGTCATCTTTATGATGTATTAAGGAATTTCAGTTAATCACATTGCCCTCAGATGCATTTTATGATGAGAGATGCCAGGTGTAATAGTATGTCTGAATTTAGTAGGCAGATGAAATTGGTTTTAGTTAAGGTTGTAGGATTGCTTTGATTAGCCAGAGTAATATTTCTTAAGAGGATCTCTCTTACTCCAACAGATACTAAGTCTAAAGAGTACTTTCTGTGTTTTTTAGTCGGCCGTATACTAACAAGGTCATCACTTTATGGTACCGCCCACCTGAACTGCTGTTGGGAGAAGAACGATATACCCCTGCTATTGATGTATGGAGCTGTGGGTAAGATAGGTTTACTGACTGGTTTAATTTACTTGGAACTTTTGGTATTGAAGTAAAATCATATCATATGGTAATGATGGGCATTTCTTCCATTAGATGTATCCTTGGTGAACTCTTCACTAAAAAACCTATATTTCAAGCAAATCAAGAACTTGCACAACTCGAACTAATAAGGTAAGCTCATGATTGTAATATTTTTTGGGGGTGTGTAATACTTCACAGAAGTTTTTAAGTCTTTTGAGTTTGTGTTTTTAGGAGGAACAGCATGGTTTTCTTGAAGGCTAATGATTGCTGAATGAAGGAAAAACTAGAATGTGGGTATTTTGATAACTTATTCTAGTAATATTAAGGCTCTTAAAGTCCCTAAATCTTTTGCAACTAAAGAAAGAGCAGGAGGCCCAAAAAATAAGACCAGGAAGAAAGAGTAAATAAATATGAAGGAGAGAATAGATGGTAGGTAACCTTTTTTTAGTATGCCAGGATTGGAAGAATTAATGTTTTGGGATACTTTAAAGAAATACTGTTTTATATACACATATGCATACATGTTTATACATGTCTATATGTGACATATAGACCAAAACATATACATGTACCCAGATGCATCAGTCTTCATTATTTGGAGCCTATAGTAGGGCTGAGGTCATAAGGACATCCATGATAATCACCTTTAACATTTTAAAATAATTCATTTATTTTTTAAAAAAAGAACTTTGGCTTTCATATATAATAATGTTAATTTGCAACTTCTAAGTTTTGTGTGTCTCAAAATATGGATGAGAACTTTTAGGAAAGATACTGGTATGAGGCACAGATACCAATACACTGTGAACCTTCCCTTCAGCAGACTTACTGGATTAATTGATGCTCTCCAATCCCTCTGTAAGTAACACTAGCTTGATAACATGGCAAGCTGAATGTTTGCAGCTAGTAGACTACTACTCTCTACAGTAAGACTATGTATTTATCCTACCAGTTGAAGTATGATGACTAAGAGGTAGTTGTTTCCAATTTTGTATTATTGTATGTGTGTCCTTAAATATAGCCAGATGTGGTGCTTTGCAGAGATTTAACAAAGTTGCTGTCAAATTAACTGGGGCAGGGGACAAGTTATTTTAAGTTAGAAAGGTAAGTCATAAAAATTTAGAAGAATTTAGTACTCAGATTGCTTTAAATCCCTGATAATGTGGTTTGTTTGAGAAGGCAAATGCAGAATTCCATTCAATGAATCCTCTGTTCAAAGAGAAGGCCTTGTCCTATGTCAGAAAATTGGAGAATAAATGTACATTTTTAATTTTTCAGTTATAATAAAATGTTTAAATTATATATCTGTGTTTCTTTATTTTTGTTTTTTTAAATGACTCCCCTTCACCCTATTTTTCAATTAACAAGGCATTGGTTCTGATTTCTTTGGATATTAGGGCTTCTGTTAATGATAAGTTAACTTTTATTTACTTACTATTTGATGCAAGCATGGTTCCAAGACTTTCACCTGGAGTAGCCTCAGTTAAGCTTCATACAACCTTTTGTCTTCTTTTTAAGGTTAACAAAATGGAATCTTAGAAAGTGAAGAATTTGTCTAGGATCCTATAACTAGCAAGTGACAAAAACGGGTTTTAAGTTTAGACAGTTTGGGATCCCTGGGTGGCGCAGCGCTTTAGCGCCTGCCTTTGGCCCAGGGCGCGATCCTGGAGACCTGGGATCGAGTCCCACGTCGGGCTCCCGGTGTATGGAGCCTGCTTCTCCCTCTGCCTGTCTCTGCCTCTCTCTCTCTCTCTCTGTGTGCCTATCATAAATAAATAAAAATAAATAAAATAAAAAAAAAAAGTAAGTTTAGACAGTTTACCATAGTAGCTAAATTTTTAATTCTCTATACCATGTAAGAAATAAAACTTCCTGGAGCTTTTTAGATAGTGTGGCACACATGTCAATAATTGACAGAGCTTAAAAATTCTCTACCAAATATTAATCAAAAAATTCTAAAGAAAAGATTAGCCAGTCATATCTAGGTTTTCATTAAAAATAAACTTGCTGAGTCAAGTAGGAATCACCCAAAGAATACAAGAATGTTTCAGTTTTAGGACATCTGTTATTATAATTCATCATTTTAATAGAAGCAGAGTAGTATGTTTATCTTGGTAGGTGTTGAATAGCATTTGCTAGAAATACAAACTAAGTGTAGAACTATATATTTCTTTAACATGATGAAAATATGTATTCTAGACCAATAGCCAGAATACTATTTAGTGGTGAAATACTAGAAAATGTAAAACAAGAAGGTTAAAAAGTGTCTTCTAGTACCATTATTTTAAGAGTGTTTTAGAAGTACTAACCAGTTAACTAACAAGTGATCCAGTAAGAGGTGTAAATAGTGGCAGAATGAACGCAGTATTGTCATAATTAGTGTATGATAGCATTGCATACGTGTATACAGGCAGCCTGCAAAGGAATTACCTGAAACACCTCCAGTAAGAAAGTCTGGTAAAATGACAAGTATTGAGAAAATGTGTGTGTGTACATTTGTGTGTATACATATATGCACACAGTATCCTAATATACCAATACATAAATGCTAAAAACAATAGCTTCTTAAAAATATGTACCAATAATAACCAGTTAGAAACATACGTGAGGGAAAAGATGCCTTTAACAAAAGCACCACCATATATACTCCAGGGATATTGAATACTATAATGTCTCACTTAAAATTGTAAAGCAGATTCAAAATAACTATTGGGAATGGCATATCTCATTTTTGTTTGGAAGCCTTAACATTTTTGAAGATGCCACTTCGACCTGTATTAATCATTATAGTCCTAATGAGAATTTCAGAAGACGTTCTACTTACAGATAAACTTTAAAATAACAAGAAAAATTCTTAAAAAGTAGGAAAATATGGCATATTGTATGTTAAAACAAAATTATAGCTCCTAAAACCATTTTGCAGTAGCACAAGACACATAGATAAATTATTGGAATTTTATGGGAAGTCCAGAAATAAAGCAAGTTCATATGGACCTCCAAATATAATACAGAAGTCATTTCAAGTTGTGGTGGGTGGGGATTATTAATTGAACAAGTATCTAGTGGTTTCAGGTTGTGTGCCAGTTACCAGGCACTGGTGATATAAGGCAGGAACTAGTGCACAACTTTTTCTAGTTTGTAATTTGGAGAGACAAGGCAAAACTAATTAATAAAATATATCAGGTGGTGATAAGGGTAAGGGAATAGAAAATGATAGGAGACAGTGCTGTACAGAGAGGGGAAGTTTCTCCCATAAGGTCTCATTTGAGCAGGGATCTGAATGAAGTGAGGGGACAGCAAAGTAATAAAGATCATAAGGCATGAGTATACTTGGATTATTTTATGAACACGTCAAGTCCGTGGACCATGTCAGGGGAAAAAAAGGCTCAATCCATCCACTTGGTGACGTACTGTACGGTATTATAAAGGAAATCATAGAGCTGGAGATCTTGAAAAGCAACAGCGTTTCATGATGAACCATTTTACAGAAGTGTGTGTTCAGTTTGATCCCATTTAGGTAAAATATCAAGAGAGTCTAGAATTGTTATGTGAGCATGGATTTGTGAGAGGATTGTGAAGGGGGCTATTTTACATTCCAGTTTATATATTTCAGAATGTTTTTATTTTGTTGGTACCATATCAGATATTTATGATACTGTAAAAAGTATTGCTACAATTTGATTCTGTGGCATTAAGTATTTTTAAAACATGAAGGAAAAAAGAAGTTTCTGACAAAAGAAACTGTTCTCTCCCTGATATGAAGGAGGCAGCAGAGTGTATTAATTGAAAGGGTGGGTTTTGGAATCTTAACAGACCTGGGTTCTAATGCCAGCTCAGCTACTTCCTGCTCTTGTGACGTAGGGTAAGTTCCACAATGCTCTAAGTTTGTTTCTTCACAAGTGAAACAGGACTTACTCCTATGCTTAAGGATGTAAGAGTTAAATAACTGTAGGTTTCCTGCGTACTTCTTCCCCTTTGTTTGCGGTAATGCTGGACTATATCCCCAATCTAAAGCCCCGGGAATGAAGAGTTCTAGTCTGCATTGTATAAGAACGTACGAATTAATGAATGGTGGAAATACTACTCAGAATCTGTATTAAAAAGCTTCACACAACAGTGGTCAAGTTATTAGTACTTAGCCTTGATCTAGAAACGATTTTAGGCAAATTACAAAGTTTTGTGATAGAAATAGCATGGGTTTAAGAGTGATGGCAAAAGAAAGTGAAAAACATAGGTGATGACAAAATAGGATGAATGAGGTCAAAAAAATGTTTCTAACACAAGAGTCACACTTTCAACCCTGAGTCTTCTAGCAGCTATAAAGAACCTTTATATCACATAGTGTACATTGCTTATAAACTAAAAAAGACATTTAGAATCATGGGAAAAATTTGGTAGATCAGAGTGAAAAGAACTCTGCTTCTATCCAACCTCTATGCCCACCTAGCGTGCGTGCATGCACACGCGCGCACACACACACACAGTCTCGGTCCTAGATGGTCACACAGATGAAATTTTTAACTTTAAAAGCTTAGACTTTGTTCTAGACTATAGGAAAGAAGGGAAGCTCCCATGTTTAAAAAAATGAAGCATGTATATCTTCATAGATTAGTAGCATAAAAAATTCTCTAGATTGCTTCCTTTGGCTCTAAGAACTTCTCTACACCCTCAAAAATTATGAAAGGTCCTAGGAGGTTTGTTTATGCTAGTTGTATGTATTGATATTTATCATACTATAAATTAAAACTGAGAAAGTAAAAATATCTATTTTAAAACAATGTATTAACATTGTTTAATTATAAAAGTCTGTATTTTCCAAAGTGAAATAAATGTTGGTGAAATGAGTAGCTTTGTTTTACATTTTTACCTATCTTTTAATGTCTGGCTTAATAAAATAGCATCTGGAAGCTCCTCTCTGTGATCTGCTGTTTTCAATAACTTTCAGATAATTGTGCATATTCTTTTTTGAAACTACACTAAATAAGTGGTAATTTTTTATGGATTAGTTGTAATGTGCAGTCTGAAAACATGAAGGAATATTTTGTATTCTAATATATTAAAATCTGGTCTGTCTTGCATGCTGGGTTGAGATGATTTTGTAACATTGGTAGTATGGGAAATAGTGGATCACCTATTTTAGAAGATCTTCTAGGGCAGCCCTGGTGGCTCAGCGGCTTAGCACCGCCTTCAGCCCACGGTGTTATCCTGGGGTCCTGGGATCGAGTCCCATGTTGGGCTCCCTGCATGGAGCCTGCTTCTCCCTCTGCCTGTGTCTCTGCCTCTCTCTCTCTCTCTCTCTCTCTCTCTCTCTCTCTCTCTCTCTCTCATGAATGAGTAAATAAAATCTTAAAAAAAAAAAAATAGAAGATCTTCTAAATGTAACATTTCATTATATAATATTGGTTATCACCACTGATCTCACCAGAAAAGGTTTTAGGTATTTACTGTGAAGCTGTCAAAGCCATGATGTAAATATAAACTTTAGTATTCTAATTTTCTCCTGAAAGCTCAGATTTTATAACTGAAAATAAATACTGCGGTCAGCTTCTGGAAGTAAAAAGCTGACTTTGTTCCCATACGAGAAAATGTCTGGCTGATACCAAGTCTGAATGACCATAGTGTGTCACTTCTCCACATAGGTAAAAATGATGGTCCATGAAAAAACAAAACAAAACAAAACACAGCTACTTAAGCTTGCAGCTCAAATAATTGCACAGGTGCTTCTCAAGATAGCTGAATTTCTTGAGCAGCAAAAGTGCTTTATGAATATTTTTTGTTTCATCACTGACAACATAAAGAAGATATATATTCTTCTAAGCAGTGTTAGGGTTTAGGGTGCCTGGGTGGCTAGTCAGTTAAGCATCTGCCTTTGGCTCAGTTCATGATCCCAGGGTCCCGGGATCCCGGGGTTCTGGGGTGGAGTTCCACATCTGGCTCCCTGCTCAGCAGGTAGTCTGGGTCTCCTTCTGCCGATCCCCCGCCCATGTGTTCTTCTCTGTCTCAAATAAATTAAAATCTTCTAAATAAATAATGTTGGGTTTTAATAACACAGTTTTTACTGCCTCAACAAGTTACAGTCGTAAGTGAAATGGCTCTTAATGTCTCTTCCCCAACTGCACCCCAGGAGATTGTATAGTAATGAAGTATTTACTGCTGATAGTTGGGTGCTGCTGCCTTGAATCATGCTAAGGAGCTCGTCATTCTACTTACTGCAGGCTTTGTACCACCAATGCAAAATCAACATGTTGAAAAAAGCAAATAATGTCTTAGTAACACCTCTCGCCCACCAGACCCCTTAAGAGTCTGTGGACCCCATTTTTGTGAACTGCTCCTGTGTACCAATCTGATGTATGAATATTGATACAAAACATCTAAATGAACAAGTAAATCCAACACTACACTAAAATGATAGTACTTTTATTAGGGCCAGGTGGTATCCTCTTTTCAATGTAAGGATGAGTATCAGGAAAGCTCTTTATATGATTCACAACCTTAGTTACCCAGGGGGAAAACTGCAGAAATGAAAAAACCACAAAAATAAAACCCATAGTAAAAAGGCATTAAATTAATTCTTAACAGGACATATGTGTGAGTGTGTGTGTCTGTGTGATTAGTATAGTGTGCATTGTGTTGTTTTTCTCAAACCAAACGTCGTCCCCCTTCCCAGCTGTAAAACAATGAGAGTACTCCCATTAAAGTCAGAAAACAAACAAAACTACCCAATATTGTGTGGCATCATTATCCTTGTGACATTGTTTAGAAATTGTCACATGCCATACCATATCATGATAAAGAGGTATACATGTTTTAAAAAATACGGAAGAATTCTGATTATAGGTGATAAGATTGAAAACCTGGAAGGCCTCCAAGAAATGACTATTAATGTTAGGAATCAGAGGACTTCAGGTGGCTATCTTCAACTCTGTTTATGTCTTATGTCACATGTTCCCTGTAACAAAACATCCCTACTTCCTGCTTAGGCGCAATAGAATAAGGATAAGAATACATTCAAAAAGCAAAAAATAAAGCTGATGAAAAGCAATATATAAGATCTAATTAAAACATAAAATGGAAAGAAATACAAACATTGGATATTTCTGGGATAGAAGTATTAAGCCTTCTGAAGATAGCAATCCTTTCTAAATTAATCTATAAATTCAGAGCAGCAGTTGAATCTGAGCAAATTCTCTAACTTTTGGAGTGTGACAGTATTGATTCTACAATTCACCCATAGGAACGTCCTGAGGAGAATAATTAGAGGAATGGGTAGGTAGAAGGCTTTGTCCTCCTGGCTTTGTAAAAAAAAGCTAACATATGGTACTGATACCAGAGTACATAGATCAGAATAGATTCCCCAGATAGACCTCAGGTATTTGGGGATTTAGCAGGTGAGGCATCTCAAGACCTCTTCGGTAAGTAATTTTGAGATAGCTGGCTGGCCATCAGGCACAGATTTTGCTAATAATTACTCCGTTACCATCAATTGCTGTCCTGTCTGCTTTCCCGGTTTCTAGTAACTTTCTCGGCCTCAGTAAGTCTGTTCCATCCTGTATGCTGCTACCAGCTAACTACTCAGCTATCTTCCCACAACACATAGAGTAAAATTGAAACTCTTTAGCTAAGGGATAATGAAACTCCCTTTTATTAAAGGGCTATTGAACGGGCCTCATGCCAGCTCATTTGATTTCACAGCTCTGAAGTAAAATGAATCTCTTTTACAAAAGAGGAAACAGATTCTTAAGCAATGCAGTTTGACCAATAGCACAGACAAGATTCAGTTTTAAAGTTTGTTTTCAAAGTCTGTCTTCATTAGGGCAAATTGCCCTTTAAAACATTGTGTGGCTCCTATCTGTGCTCTCAGCCCTCAATTCCACCTGTTTCCTTGGTCTTCCTCCCGCATGTCTGTACTTGGCTACTTCCTCTGTCTATGCACTTTTCTTTGCCAGTAACATTTCTCTTACATTCTTTCCTCCATCTCTCCATTGTTTACTCATCCTTGGAGCTATAGCCAAAATTCTGCCCCTCTTTACATAACTTGCATTTCTGCAGTTGAAAGTGTCCTTCATTTAAAAAATTCTCAGTGTACTTCATACATCTGTAATAACACAGTCTGCCTGGGATTATTTATATTTATATTCTTACTTGGAGAGGTATACAAAAGTGAGACATGATGCCTAAACTGTAATTTAGTGAGACAGACATGTAAACTAGGATCAAAGCAAAATGAAATATGAAATAGTATCAAAAGAAACAGGTAGACAAAAAGAAAAAAAAAAGGCAGGTAGACTGCAGAGCGACCATTCTGAGGGGCCATGGGGATACAGAGGACTGCAATGAATAGATTACTTCTGATCTGAATCTTGAGAAATGAAAAAGATTCTCCGCCAGTTAGAATCTAGGGAGAGAGAATATGATCACAGATGGGGAAGAGTGGTTGGTCTGCGGGGAGAAACAAATTGGGAAATGAGAGTAGGAAGGCAGTGTAAGACCAGATCATAGAACCGTGGTCCTGAGGCTGGCCTTGTTTTCTGAGGGACCCACTGTATTTTTGAGGAGGTTGTAAAAATCCAGTTGTAAAGATTTGTACACTGGCAGTGTGTACAGAGCATAGGCTCTTAGTACCTTTTTAAAAGCTTGTGTTTACAAAAATCCTAAACTATATTGAAACCAAAAAAGTCCATTTCAGTGACATAGCTTTAAAAACATGAAAAGGTGTCTTACGTAAATGTGTGTTTGAGATAGCATTCTACAGCACAGCTAAAGAATGGCTGGCAACGTTAGTCATCACTTGTTTATACACTTTGGTGCATGTATTTGTATTATGTACAGAACACTTATTTTTAGTCAGTGATGCATGGACATTTACTCTTTACATATGAAGAGCAGCTGAGGATTTTATGTATAATGTACATTTATTTTTGAGATTTAGTATACTCAAGTATATGTAATGAATTTTTCATCTACATATCACCAAATCAGTTTTTAAATGTTTATCAGCTAGAGTTAGCTCTGTTATGGTCCTTCTTCTACAAATTACCGTAACGAGGACGTACTAATCAGTATAAAAATATGGTTTTCAAGATACAGATAAGCAGAGAGTAAGACAGTTAAAATTTCTAAATACCTTGAAATCAGTGGCACTACTTAAGTTGAAGAACTTCTATATTTCAAGAGTGTTACTTTGAAGGTCTTCCTTTTGATTGAATTCAGCAACAGACATTACCGTATTTCCTTTCCTGGGTGTAGGAAATTTGCTTCCGCTGTTCTCACAAACTTCATTATATTGATGAGAAGTAATGACAGGTACCTATAAAACCAGAGAAAGATATGAACTAAACTCTGGTTCCTTAATTTATTGGCATAAAGTGTTTTATCTTGGTCCAAAGTATGGTCAGCATGTTTGGAGTATTACCTGTGTTTTAAGACTTGCCTCTGCAAATATGAAGGTTTTCTTTTTAGGAATTGGAATGTCTGGAGTATTAGAAGCATCCACTGAAAGTAAATTGATTTCTTAAAACAAGTAATTAATTTGGGTTGACTAAAATATAAAATGTTGTGTCAACACTCCAACTTTTCTGTATTGAAGAGGGAGTTGATGTTTTATATAGCAATTGTATGTATGATTTTTTTCTGTGTAGTTTATATTGATGTACTTCTTTTTGTGTGTTGTTTAGCCGTATATGTGGGAGTCCCTGTCCTGCAGTGTGGCCTGATGTAATCAAACTACCATATTTCAACACCATGAAACCAAAGAAGCAATATCGTCGAAAGTTAAGAGAAGAATTTGTTTTGTAAGAAGGGGATGGTTAAATGTCCATATCGCATTGAATTTTTTTTTTTTTAGTTATTTCTTAAGAATTCTGAATGTCACTCTGTCCTCTATTGACCCAAGGTAGACCTATCACAATTCTTCTGTGTCCTTTAATTTTGAATTTCCCTTTGCTATATGCAAATTACTATTCACTGTCATTATGGTGTCAGTGATATGGGGTTGTGTGTTTCATTTGGAGCTTACATGACCTAACTTAAACACCATTTAAAATTTTAATGAAGTGATTTTCATGTTATTTGAGCTCAGGTTTTTATTTTGTTATAGGGAACTATTCAGTTCTTCGTTTATGTAAGAATTGCAAATTTACAACAGGGTAATAAAATATACTATTGTTTGCCAAATTTCAAATTATTTAGAATAATAAAGATTATGTAAAAAGAACTATTTCAAAGGGAAATTTGAAATTTATTGGAATAAAGTAGTGCAACTATGTTATAAAATGTTAGTAGTTTAAAGAAATGTTAAGCTTATGTGAAAGACCATATATGACTTTTGTAATCCTCTTATGCCAGTATTCCTGCAGCCGCACTAGACTTATTTGATTACATGCTCGCCTTGGATCCTAGTAAGCGCTGCACTGCAGAACAGGCTCTCCAGTGCGAGTTCCTCCGGGATGTGGAACCCTCAAAAATGCCTCCACCAGAGTAAGTGGCTTTTTATTAATTTAGATCCCATCTGGACAGTTTTAATAGCATCTATATAAAATGACCAGAAGCTATTCCATGATTAGTTAAGTCAAAAGAAATAGAATAAATTAGAAGAAATAGAATAGTAGTAAAACACACAATTTACACATCTAGAATGCAGAACCTTGCTTAATGTTCAGCTAACCATAGCATTAGCAAAGGCAGCCTTCCTCTTTCTAATTAATAGATTTCAACTCTAAGAAAATAATCCTGCTGCTAATATTATTCTAGTACTATTTCTACCATTCCTAGTGTTTATACTGCTACTTAGTTGCTATAGTTAAAAATTTGAATGCTGAGCATTTTTATATATTCCATCCTATCAGGTGGGTATTATTATTGTCACTGTACTACAGAGGAGGAAGCAGGCTCAAAGAGGTTAAGAAACTTGCCCAAGAATACAAATCTAGGAAAGGGTGGAGCCAGCAAGTTAGTTCAGTAAGAAAGAGTAGTCCTGCAATACTCTGGCAGACTGTCCAATAGCAAATCCTTAACCATTGGATAAAGGAGCATTAGTAACAAAAGCCAGTATAGAATGAGTTTATTGTATGATTCAGAGAAAGTGTATAGAGTTTGGGAGTCAGAATAGCTGATTTCTTGAACCTGCATTCCCTTGTGGCTCCTATAATTTTTCTAGGAATGATTTGGGGAAAAGGGAGGGGACAAAGCAGTTCATTTGGTTCTTTTTTGAAAGGATCTAGAAACTTCATCAAGATTTCCTTAGTAATTTAAAAAATTTTGATGAGCATCATAAAAACAAGGCTTTTCCTATAATAAAATGTTTCCATGTAATAAAATTAGCAGATTGTGAATGAAGAAACATGGGCTTTGGAGTTCAAATCTTGGCTCTTCCACTTATCACTTAGGTTGGGCTTATTATGTTTCTAAGACCTTTATATTCAGCTTTATTAATTTTTTATTGAACTGTGTATGAATGGCCATTATGGGATGGTTGGAAAGACAAAAAGGATCTATCATTTGACGTGTTGGAAGGATCTGAATCATTCACTGTTGAATTGTTTCATGGTGGGTTTTTTTTTTATTTTTTTAATATTTATTTATTTATTTATTTATTTATCTATCTATTTATTTATTTATTTATTTATTTATTTATTTATTTTGCTTATCAGCAGTCTTGAAACTTTGGCTCTAGTATCCCTTCAAGAAATTCTTTTCAACTTTTGATTTGGAAAATTTTCACCTTTACAGAAAAATAGGAAGAATAGTACAATGAGTATTCATATATCCTTCACCTATATTAACATTTGCTTTATCACTACATATGAGCTTTTTTCTCTGAACTGTTTGAATATTATATTGTGGAAGTGATATAATTAAAATTTGCTGTATATCTGTAAGAACTAAGAATTTATTTATAATTATACTATCACTATAAAGCATAAAAAATTTAACATTGCAGTATCTAGTAGATAGTCCATATTCACATTTCCCCAGTTTTCCCAGTAATTTCCCTTTAGTCTGTTTTTTGGGGGTTTTTTGTTTGTTTGTTTTGGATGAAGAATTCATCCAAAACTCACACATTTCATTTAGTTGTATGTCTCTTCAGTCTTTAATTACTCTTTAGGTCGGACTTTTATGACATTGACATTTTTTAAAACTTCAAGCTAGCTATTTTGATACGGCTTTAATTGCTTTCTTGTGATCAGAATTAGAATAACATTTTTTGTGTATGTCAAGAATACTACATAGGTAGTGAAGTGTGCTTTATGCTTTGTCCTGTCAAGAGGAATTTAAGGTCACTTTTCTACCATTATTGGTAATACTAAGTTGACCTCTTGATGTAAGTGGCCCACATGAGAGAAGTCTGGTAAAAGCTGTATTGAACACATTTTTAATTAACATCCAAACTGTGTTGAAACAGTTGCAAAAGATGAAAATTTCAGTGTATGATAAGTTTTGACACTTTAAAATGGGAGCAGTTACATCACTCTTATAAATGTACAAAATAATCTTAGCATTTTGATATTCACCAAGATTCACTTAGAAAATACAAAGCTTTTTTTCCTCTTGATCAAATGGTCTTTGCAAATATTACTATACTAGTATGTCTTTAAGTTTAAAAAAGGAAAGAAAATTGTTGAATTACTATGTTGTACCTCTGAACCTAATATATGTCAACCGTACTTCAATTAAAAAGAAAAGAAAGGTGCCTGTGTGGCTCAATCAGTTAAGTGTCCAACCTTTTTTTTTTTTTTTTTTTTTTAAGATTTTATTTATTTTCATGAGAGACAGAGACATAGGCAGAGGGAAAAGCAGGCTCCCCAGAGGGACTCTATCCCAGGACCCCGGGATCACAACCTGAGCCAAAGGCAGATGCACAACCGCTGTGCCACCTGGGTGCCCCAAGTCTCCAGCTCTTGATCTCAGCTCAGCTTAGGTCTTAATCTCTGGGTCATGAGTTTAAGCCCAGTGTTGGGCTTCATGCTGGCTGTGGAGCCTACATATATACATACATAAATATTAATAAATTTGGTTGGAGGGATCCCTGGGTGGCGCAGCGGTTTGGCGCCTGCCTTTGGCCCAGGGCGCGATCCTGGAGACCCGGGATCGAATCCCACATGGGGCTCCCAGTGCATGGAGCCTGCTTCTCTCTCTGCCTATGTCTCTGCCTCTCTATCTTTCTCTCTCTCTGTGTGACTATCATAAATAAATAAAAATTAAAAAAAAAAATAAATTTGGTTGGAAATGCAACCTAATGAAATAGGCAGGGTTGTGATTATTTTCCCCAACTAATTTGATTATCAGTTAATACTGTTTATTCTAGAATGAGAAAGTCCCACATTAATTATAATTTATTTTTATAAGTACCCTTGTAAATAATAAGCTTTTGTGAAGATGGACTTGTGTCATAGTTTTATCACTGAGTTCTTTATACGCCTCCCATATTATGTGCAAAAATCACATAGTGATTTGTCATCAGAGATTATTAGAATGACCTTTCAGATGTCAATTTAAGATTCTTCGATTTTCTTTACAGTAAAAGATTGGAAACCATGTGACTTGCAAAGAATATTTTTTTAATCTAGTCATTAATCATATTTCAAAATTTGAGAAAATAAACTGAAGAAGCTTTGCCATTATTTATTAAATGACTCCCTTTTATGTTTTTTGAGGTTTTTAAAAATTTTTTTAGAGAGAGAGTGCACGTGCACATGAGTGAGGGTGGCGCTGAAGAGGGCAGAGGAAGAGGGAGAATTTTTTTTAAAGGTTTTTATTTAGTTGAGAGAGAACGTGCATGTGAGTGGCGGAGTGGGCAGAGGGAGAAAGAGACTCCCTGCTGATCAGGGAGCCTGACTTGGGGCTTGATCCCAACACGTTGGAATCATGACCTGAGCCAAAGGCAGCGTTTAACTGACTGAGCCACCCAGACACCCCTGCGAGAGAGAATCTTAAGCAGCCTCCATGCCCAGCACAGAGCCTGATTCGGGCTAGATCTACACCCCTAAGATCATGACCTGAGCCTAAATTAAGAGTCAGTTGCTTAACCAACTGAGCCACCCCAGTGCCCTTAAATGACTTATTATACTTGGTTACTTTTTCTTTTATTAGTACTTGTTTCATCCAGTATACTTGGACAGGTTTAGGAAGTCAGCATGGAATGTCATTACAACTTTGCCAATCTGTATGTTAGATTGTTTTTCTTATTACATGTTTTGAAATACGCTTTTGTGAACACCTTGGAACTGTAGATATATCCCATTTAATTAATGGGTAATGTCTGCCATGTAACCTAATTGGAAACTGTGTCCATATTATCAAACATATCACCTAAGTTCACTTAATTTTTATCAGAACACACCTGACTGCATTCCTCCATTAAATATATGTATGTTAATACATATTTTGGTGAACAGGCTCTAATCCAATAATGAATTAGGGGTACATCACTAAAGCGGTCAGATTGAAATTTAATATGCAAATTGAATTCATATATAAATTTAATGTATTGATATATAAATTAAAAGTTATGTAAGCAACTTAACATCTCATTATTTTGAAATATGTATTGGGTAATTAAAATGATAAGTTATCTATGAAGTAAGCACTATGAAGGAGAGCATTGGTATGGTATTGCTTTGGGAAATATGTGTATGTACTAAATTCTTCTGACCAGTTTTTTTTTTTTTTTTTGAATAATCAAATGAGAATGCGATGTTAAAGAACTAAAACAACCACATTAAGTGTATTAGATGTGGTGTCAGATTTTTCTGATATATTTAATGAAAAGAGCATATTTTGCTAACAAGTGAATTAGATCGACAGCTAGCCTAAATTTTTTTAACAGCAAGTGAAAAGCACTGAACAGTTTATAAAATAAAATGTGATCAACTGTAATTGGAATAAATATGATTGATTTGATAAAAGTAGTTTTAAACTATCTTGTTGAATGATGATAAATGGTATCAAACATGCATATGGTGTCTACTCTGGGAGAGGCACTGTCTGGCGCTTATATATGGTAACATGTATTACTCTACCCCGTAAGGCAGATTGTATTGCTCATCATTTTTAAAGATAAGGAAACTGAGGCACAGAGGTCAAGTTACTTGCCTAGTGAGACACAGTAAGTAAGTGGCTGAGCCAGTATTTGAACCTTCAGAAAAGCACATAAAAATTGGGTCATCCTGGAAGACATTGGTGCTGTATCCAGAGTCAGCATCACTGACCTATACGTTTCAGCTATTTATTGGGTAATATTTTATCTTTCCTAGAGATGAGTGTCGAGGTAATCCATAAAGAATCTCTTAGCTTTAAACTGTGGGACGGAACAAAGGCCCTGGTTGGTTAATGGATTTGCTCCACTGTCCTCTCATGGGGCTCTCCCGCAGGAGCATCAGGGTGGAAGCAGTGCAGCCACTCATTTCCCTGCTCCGGAGTTCTGCAGTCTGGCTGAATTTAGAATATCCCAACAGGGGCTAAAGCCACACATCTCGTGACACACACACTTGCAGACACAGAAAGGAAAGTCTTTGGCGGGTTTATGATGCCTTAAAGCTTCCCAATATCAATATTTCAAATTGTACCTTTGTTTGTTACTCCAGGAGGTTTTTACACGCTGAGGCAATGCACCATAGTAAGATGGCTGAGAGGTATGCCTTTGTTTTGTTTTTGGACCTCAGGTGCATAGACTTGGTTTAATCATAATCCTTGTGTCACTCATCATTGGTCCATGCATGGCTCTCTTTTTTTTCTTTTAGTTACTTAATTAGTTATTTTAAATGATGTTAATAAGCAGCCATGAACCTACCAAATAAAAGCTAGAACCTTGAAAATAACCTACGTTAGTCATATCATACCCTTTCCCCACCCCCTGCCCTACGACCTACCCCCTTGCCTTCCTCCACCTGAGGTAACCATCATCCCTGTTTTCTTTTGTATATACTTTTGTTGCCATCTATATGTACTCATAAAAAGTTATATTTAAATTTTAGTTGTTTTTAATTTTATAAAAGGGTATCATGCTGTTTGTAATCTTTTGGGAATGACTTCTTTTACTTAATATTATATTGCTAAGATTCGACCATATTGTTGCATATGCCTTTACTTTATAACATGAGATGAGAGTAATTGTGAGTGAAAGAGGAGGTGTTGATAGAACTTGCTGTGCAGGCCATTCTCAAAGGTCAGTTTTAGGAAAGAGGACATAGAGATATGTGAATTCTTTTAAAACAATTTCAGGTGTACCCCATCCCCCCTGGAAAGCATCCCTAAGAGGTAAACATATCCAGGTTGAAGATGGTAGATGTATCACCAGGTTGGGGCTGCTTAAGGGCATTGGTAGATATTCTGGGCAAGTTTATTAACCTTTCCAAGCCTCAATTTTCTCATCTTTAAAATAGATATAATAGTAACTTCCCATTGGAATTTTTATTAGACTAAGAAGAAAACATTTATAAATCAAACATTTATGTCTTTCTTTAAGCAAAAGTTACTCTGCAGTGTTGTCAGTTTTATGAAATTACTTTCAGGCAGAAGAATTGTTTCAGAATTGTGGGTAATTTTGAGAGTTGCTAGTTATTCAGAACTCTTTGTTGATGAGTAGTAATGGGAGCCTGGATTACCTATTTATGAAACTTCTCTGTAGCATAGTTTAATTTGAGAGCACTTGATTATGGAAGTAAATAAGAGGGTATTAAAAAAGTAAAAAGCTTTTACTAGAAAGTTTTTTACAGATGTTATCTCCTAGCTTTTACTGCTTTTTAATCCTGTTTCCATTTTCTGCAAATGGCATATTTTTTGCCTTCTTTCCCATGTCCTATTCAACATATGGTGTACTATGATAAGAACTGGCTTTAAGAGATTGCACCAAGGATGATAGTAACATACTTTTGTGAACTTGTGTTCTTCATTGATAGTCATACTAAGTGATTATTTACTGATTACTCAGAAGTCACAGAAAAAAGGTGAAGCCCTGAAGGAGGTGGGGCATCCAGGATGATTTTGATTGAGGAGTTCACATAGCATGTGTATCAAGTCTTCAAGACCCACTGGCAGGGGGGTGGGGGTGGCAGCTTTGGTGCTCTGTAGTTAATAGTAGCTGTTTTTGGTTGTTGCTAAGAAGTAACATTGACAATCAATTTGATACTTTTTTTTCCAGCCTTCCTTTATGGCAAGATTGTCATGAGCTATGGAGTAAAAAGCGGAGAAGACAGAAGCAGATGGGCATGACTGATGACGTGTCCACTATTAAAGCCCCCAGAAAGGACTTGTCCCTTGGCTTAGATGACAGCAGAACCAGCACACCTCAGGGCGTGCTGCCGTCTTCACAGCTGAAACCTCAGGGCAACTCGAACGTAGCACCTGGTCAGTAATGCTTCCCGTGCTTGGGCTGGTCTTCCCTTGTTTTGTGGCTAACGGTGATTATATTGCTCCAGTGTTAAACCATTTGTGGAAAATAAGGTTTATTCACCAAACTTCACATTTCCCTGTTAATTGCTTGTGCCAGTGTAGATGCTTCGTGCTGCTGGCAACACAATATTAAGCAATCCCACCGAAAAATTAAACTTCTAAAGAAAGCATCAAATTACATATGATTAGTGAGTGGTCGGATTTCTCTATAGCCTTTCTCTCCCTAGTACAGGAGTCAATAGAAAGATAAAGGAAAAGAGCCAAAATTCGTAATAGAAGCTCTTTTTTTAATGTCCTCAGATCACACTTACTAAATCTCCCATTATGTTATAGAATCTCAAAGACTGGAATCTTCTATCATGCCAGCAAAGACTTGAAGTGTACGGTCAAGAAGGATATTTGGGGGAAACAAATTTCTTCCTCTGACTCAATCTGTTGTAAGAGTAAGCTTCTTCGTGAGAATTAAGCCTTTTCAGTGTTGTTGGAAATGTCACTTATTCTGTCATTTAGTTTTAAAAATCAGTTGATTTAAAACAGATCTGATCAGATTCAACTTTTGGTGGTTGAGTATAAATATAGAGTAGATTAGCTGAGAAAGCTGGAGAGAGATTACCATGACCGCTTTCCTGTGTGATCTGCAAGCTTAAACTTGACCTTGGTCAGACTGTGTTAAAGTGCTAGTACCTGTTACTTTATAGACAAAAACAGTTGTTATTTGTTGGTCAGGGTTTCATTTTCTTTGTTGCCCCCCCCCCCTTTTTTGACTCACTGTTAAGAAGTGAGAATTCTGGTTTTGTGAAATAGGAATGAGTCCTCTCTGCACGTCCGTCGTCATCGGCTGTTAGTAAGAAGGTGCCCTTTCTGTAGAGGAGACAGCGTGGTTACAGAGTACTTCTGAGGTCACACAGAGCCTGCCTCTGAGACAGGCAGAAACGTGACTGGAAAATGAGGGGAACTGGCTCTCGGCGTGCAGCAGACAAGCTTGGCTCCTTCCTTATTATTAATGCCTGGGGGTCCCAGGGACTGGCCAAAGTGTGTTTCAGGTTAACCTGAAAGTAACTAAGAAGTAATAAAAAGTATCTTAAGATCTATAAAGAGAGAAAATAAAAAGGTAACATTCATCATCAGTTTCTCATCTTCCTGGAGTGGCTCTTCTATTCACCTGTTACTCTTACAGAAATTGCTTATCAGCACAGTGCCCCTGACCCCACACGGTACCATATACCCTCCAGCCTTATTGTGTGGGACCGGAGAAGCTTGTGCAGGAACCTGTCTAAATGGTCATGTGTCTAATCTGAAAATTGAAAAAAAAAAAAAAAAAAACCAGCTGAATCTGTTTTGCTGGTGATTAGTTAATACCCTCCCTCATCAGCACGCTTCTGTCAGAGTTCCTAACTTCCCAAAGTGAGTTTGCTTAAAAAATGATTATTTGAATAAAGTACGTTTTCTGAAAAAGTCTGCAACATTCCAGTTTGAAATTACTGCAAAAATAACGTTAAGTCCTTAGATAAAAAGCATTATTTTAGATTGAGCAGTACGGTGAGCAGAACTCAGAGGCTGGAATCGGCATATTTACGTTCTGATCTCGGCTTGGCCACTTTATAGAGTGTGTGACTTTGGGCAAGTCATTTAGTGTCTCTGGAGGTCAGTTTCTTCTTTAGTTAAAAAAAAAAAAAGGAGGGGAGGGGGACTGATAATAGAGCGTGACCTCCAGGTTATGGTGAGGAGTAAAGGGTATGAAATGTTCAGAGTGCTGACTCTCTGGGCCTGCCCCGACACACACCCCGCCGCCCCCACTCCCTCTGTTCCGTCACAGGTAGTAGTTCCTGGTCTAACTAGAAGATGATGGGCTTCCAGCAGTAGTCTCGAATTTCTTTTGAAGTATTTACCCCTGAAGAGAACTTCTTCAAAATGGGCCACAGTTTTTGTTCTAATTAAGTTGCAGTTGCATCTTAAATGGCCATGAAATTAGACCTAGACTGAGGTGCCTTTTCACAGTGTTTCTTAAAACACTGCCCCACAGATGTGCACTTGAATATGGCCATACAGGGCCATTTGGGAGGGCGGGGTGCTATGAATTATGGCAATTCTAATTAATACAAATTTTGTCTTTAGTAAAAACAGGCCCTGGACAGCAGTTAAACCACAGTGAATTGGCAGTTCTTCTAAACCTACTACAGTCTAAAACAAGTGTTAATATGGCTGATTTTGTCCAAGTGTTGAACATTAAGGTAAACTCTGAGACTCAACAGCAGCTAAATAAAATAAACCTTCCTGCTGGAATTTTGGCAACAGGTGAAAAACAGACAGATCCGTCAACACCACAGCAGGAGTCTTCGAAACCACTGGGAGGAATTCAGCCTTCTTCTCAGAGCGTGCAGCCCAAAGTGGAGACTGATGCTGCGCAGGCGGCTGTGCAGAGCGCATTTGCAGTTCTGCTGACTCAGTTAATAAAGGCCCAGCAGTCAAAGCAGAAGGATGTGCTACTAGAAGAGAGGGAAAACGGATCAGGACACGAGGCGTCACTACAGCTCAGGCCCCCTCCAGAACCTAGCACTCCGGCATCGGGTGAGTGCAGAGAGCGAACCGCGAACACCGCGGCCTTCTCGCTGCTTCCGTGGAGTTGAGGAGTGTCTGTGGTGCATGGTGTTCAGTGGCGTTGCCGGGGGAGATGTTCTGAAAGTCCTCTGGTCACTGGTTACAGGTGGTTCTCTTGGTCCATCCACCCCTCGGGGGAGATTCTTGAACAAACCATCCGGGGTGATAGAACTCCTTCCGAAAGCCATAGGCTTAGGAAGAATCTTTTACTCCAGCTGCAGCGGCGATTGTCCAAGGCAGAAACTTTGATGTGTGCGGTAGCTTTGTTCTTCGGGCCGGAAATCGGTAGATGGGAAGAGTCCCAACACAATTCGATTTCTCAGTCCCTGTAGACTCGGGCGGTAACTCGCAGTGTTGGCACTTACATCCCTTCCTCTCCTTCCCTCCCTCCCTTGCTTCCTTCATTTTTGTTTTTGCTTACTTGCGGGGGACAGGACTTCTCATGTTCTTTACGAGCACCCATAGGAAACTCACCCGGCTTCTCATGGTAACTTTTAACTCTCCTTTTTTCTGCTTCTTTGCATATAGGGCAAGATGACCTCATTCAGCACCAGGATATGAGGATGTTGGAGCTCACGCCAGAACCCGACCGGCCTCGCATTCTGCCTCCGGATCAGCGACCTCCCGAACCACCTGAACCACCACCAGTCACCGAGGAAGATCTGGATTATCGGACAGAAAACCAGCACGTCCCCACCACTAGTTCTTCGTTAACTGACCCTCACGCCGGAGTGAAAGCAGCCCTGTTACAGCTGCTTGCTCAGCATCAGCCCCAGGATGACCCCAAGAGAGAGAGTGGCATTGATTACCAGGCTGGAGACACCTACGTCCCCGCGTCAGACTACAAGGACAATTTTGGATCTTCTTTCTCTTCTGCTCCCTACGTCAGCACCGATGGTCTCGGGGGTAGCTCTGCTCCGCCACTGGAACGACGCAGCTTCATTGGGAACTCCGATATCCAGCCTTTGGAGAACTACAGTACTGCTTCATCTCATTCTGGCGGTCCACCTCAGCCTTCTGCCTTTTCCGAGTCATTTCCCAGTTCAGTAGCTGGATACGGAGACATTTACCTCAATACCGGTCCCATGTTGTTCAGTGGAGACAAGGACCACAGATTCGAATACAGCCACGGCCCCATTGCCGTCCTGGCAAACAGCAGTGACCCTGCCGCGGGGCCAGAGAGTACTCATCCTTTGCCAGCAAAGATGCACAACTATAACTATGGCGGGAGCTTGCAGGAGAACCCGGGCGGCCCCGGCCTCATGCATGGACAGACCTGGACTTCTCCTGCCCAAGGACCCGGGTATTCACAAGGATACAGGGGACACATTAGCACATCAACTGGCAGAGGTCGAGGCAGAGGGTTACCATACTGAGTATCTGTTTTTCCTCAGGCACATCGTTTTTATCTGGAAAGACTTTTCTAGCTGCAATTTAAGGCAGCGATCCAAGAGACTTGAATAATATTAATTCAACAACAGCTTTATTTTTATGTGGAAAAGGGTCTTGCATACAATAGTTAAAAAAAAAAAGAAAAAAAAACCTTTGCTTAAATTCATGCTGTTCTAAAAACTAGATCTATTGATTGTACATCTTCACAAATTCTAGTTAACGATTTTATTTTGTATTCTTGCAGTTTTAAGTGGATGCTAATCTTAGGGACATAAGAGTCTTTTATGGCCCTCTTGCAGATCTTCTGAACTATGCACATTTGTGCTTTTTTTGTAAGTTTGGACCAACTTTTATGTAACAACCAACCAACCCCTCCCCCCTCCAGTTTTACAACAATCAGAAAGGGCACTGATTTATTTGGTATTTTTCTTTTTACAAAGCTGCCTTTAGTCAAAGGTCACTGTCCGTCTTTGCACCTGCTTTCAGTGTTATTGTGAAAGGTGTACTTTGTGCTCACTTCAGAAAATAAAACACAACCTTTCTCTTGATGCAACAGTTTTATAAACAAACAAAAAAATGGTCAACGTTATTTTTGTTTTATTTTGCAGATTATCATAGCCGAGCAAAATGCATTCAAATGAAATAGTGGGTTTTATATGAAAAATATGGGGTGGGGAGGGGAAGTAAGTGCCTTAACAGGTAAGCTTAAGGTCTGAAAAAGCAGTTAACCTTTACACCCATTTGTCTTCTAGAGGGAATCAGTACACTGTACGGAAGGGGCGGAGCTCGCGAGTGTTCCGCTCGCCTGCCCCCTTCCTGCTAGACCCATCCCCTCTGCCCAGCCCACTCTTCCTGCCTGCCTGTCTTTGGGCTGTGTTACCTTCCACTCTCACCTGTCTCCAGAGGAGGGCCAGCCCAAAAAAGGGATTAGAACTCCAGTCAGTCCCCTGTTACTTCCAAGAAGTTCTAAAAAGCTAGGTCGTCGAAGTGCTGAAAGTAATAGCTAAACGAGAATTCGGGAGGCCCGTTCCTTCAGGCTGCCGTATGGGTGATCGAGGGCAGTGGCGTAGAAGCAAGGCCGAAATACACAGGATTTGCCTGACTCCTTTAAAAGTTCACAGGGCGAGGGGTGGCAAACATCGTATCTTAAGTCACACAATTGCCATTTTAGGAAAAAATTAGCCGTTCGGTTTGTTAACTAGAAAACATTGCCTCGATTGAATTTATTGGAGCGAAAAGAAAATGTAGTGAGAGAAAACCTTATCTTCCCTACTCTCACCTTCTGTGAGGTTTATTATGACTTCTGCCAGACTCAGAACAACTTTAGCTCATTTTAATATTTTTTCTTTCTTTTATTAAAAGCAACAGAGAATGACGGACTAACCCATATGTAAGCTGTAATGGTGTCAAGTCTAACGTTTGTGCACGCTCACGCACACGCAGAATTATAATAATTCTTGAAAGGAACCAAAGGTGAATAACCAGTGTTTCCATTATCACTAAATGGAAAAATAAACTCTGGAAATGAGAGTTGTGCCAATTAACCATTTTGTTTTTAACTGTTCTCCTGGTAACTTACTTTTTGATTGGAATTGTAAATTGGAAGAACTGTTTTAGAATTGAACTTGCTCCAGTTCTAAAGTCAGTCTTTTAACCCCCATGTCCTCTATCTGACTTGTGAACCTTCATTTCAAAACAGTATATGGGAAGCATTATAGTTTGGTGACAGTAAGGATATTTTAAAGTGGATATTTTACCATTTTACTGCTATAAAATGAGTTGATGTCAGTTGATCATTTTATTTTTTTGATGGAATTTTTTTTTTTTTTGTTCGGGAGAAAGAAATGAATGGAAGAAAAATTATTTTGCTTTTATTTGAATATTGAGTACTAACAACTTATAATAAAACTACATTGCAGGAAGTGAAGAAATATTTTGAAATTTAGCAAAATAGCTACAGTATTCAAGTATCTGAAATTTTAATATGGTGAGTCTTAGCGCTTTAGACTTTCCTCTAAGTGACAGTATCTAAGTTATTCTTAATAGTCACACTCGATAATTCTGCTGACCATAGCAGCTAACCTAAAATTGAAGATATTTATGTGACATGAATAGCCTGTGTTTTAAAAATTAAATATTTTATATAAAATTGAACTGTGTTTGGATAGTTTTTCCAACATTTCAGTTATATTATGTTGGGAGAGTGGCTGGGAGGACAGGGAAACTGTTGCTTGAAACTGGAAGTTTGAACTATAGCTTCTAATATTACCCTAAGACATCATTAATTGTGAGACATACCAATTTTTATTGCACCATTTAGAAAAAATGTTGCCAATTAAGCCACAACACAATGCATCAATTGTAAGATTACTCCCCAAATTCAGAGAGGTCATCCCATGAAAGAATTGATGAAATACGGTAGCAAGATCTTAATGCATCCCTTCCATACCATTTAATACTTTAGTAAATTGGATTTCACAAAGAGAGCAAGGTCAGAAATCCCTAATTTCGTAGGTTATAACGGCAGTAATCCCTGAATATTCTTGAGTGTAATCTAAGGAACGTAAAATATTACTTAAGTTTTGGGGAAAGAAACAGGTAAGTCAGGTTGCAACCATGAGGATGAAAATAGACGACTGACCTACCAAAAGAAGGAATTTTCTGGTCTCCCACGTGAAGTTGCCTTTTTTATTTTCTGACCCGGCAAGTGTCTCTGCAAACTCAAATCTTGAGTCCGTTATTTGTTGGAGAGCTGTAGTCACCTATGAAATTTTAAAAGACTCACTATAAGGGGGTTACCGATGACAATGGTTTGGGGAGTGTGAATTAAGATGATATTCTGGCTGTGATTCGGGGCTTGGTCCCGTCAGCGAGTGTATATCCAGGGCCCGCCGAGCGCTGGGTGCCATACTCGCACCTGGGGTGCGTGAAGGCCTGAGTGGGTCACAGGCTTTTCAAAGGCCTGGAGAAGCTAGTGGTTCTTGCTGCTCAGCTGTGTCTACGTTACTCTTGAGTGAACGTGAGAGACGGAAATGTGAGTGTGAAATTGTAAAGTCCAATTTGTATAGAGAATATTGCAGAACTAGGACAACTAGAAACTCCAAGGTGAAAACAAAGTTCAGGTCGCATCTGGCCAGTTCGTAATAGGCCAGTCGGCAGCAAATACCAGGATTTCTCAAGGAAGGTGGAAGGTAAAATGGGTTAAATGCTTCCCAGCTACTCTCACAGGAACTTGTGAGTCAGAGTTTAGCTGTTTGCTGGGAGCCTAATCCAATTTTACACAACCTGTCACTGGAGCCCCCCCCCCCCCCTCCTTTTTAAGTAAACCTGAAATACAAGTTCTGAGTGAAGATCTACTGATCTGGGATACTGGTTTTGGTATTTTTAAAGACTGAACAGGATGTTCCAATAATCTAACATCATCTGGTCTGTCTCCTCACTTTATAGCTGAGAAAAATGAGATTTAGAGATGGGTAGCCAGGGCTGTCCCTCTAAGCCTTATCTAAATTCTGCAGGAAACACTTAACTTTTTAACAAGGAAATTGACTTAAAATGGTTACCAGTGTTGCAGTAAAATAAATTTAGAATACTGAACAACTAGTTTAATGCAAATGGCTTTAAAAGGTCAACTTTAAAAACAAAAACAATAGAGAAATAGACTTAAAACTTTAGAGAAGTTAATTAGAAGCCTATACAGGATGGATAGTTTTTAAAAAGGAGGTTCTTTTTTTAAAAGACAATAGTTATTCAAATATCAGTTTGACAGACTGAACCTTTCCTTTAAATTTATTTTCTATTTGTAAGAGGAAAGTCATTATCAGCCGGCCTGCAAACATTGCTTTTAAATTCTTTTAAGGTTTTATAATTTCCGGTGGTGTTATGAGGGAGCAATGCTTTCTCATTTACCAAAGCCTCTCCAGATAATTTTTTAAAGTGCTTTTAGTTTAACTGAAAATATAAACTATTAAGAGTTAATTGATAAGCTATCTAGGGATCCAGTTAGAGAGAGGGAGAAAACAGAATTTTGACCATAATGGAAAGAACTTGTCCTTTGAATTATGTGGACGAACAAATTGTGGGTTTTACTCCTTTCAACATGCCAAATGTCCTATTAAAAAATTTTAGTTCTCATTGCATTCAAAATGAGGCCCTGTATGTGAGTCACCCCTTGATTCTTTTTCACACTTAGTTTGTTGTAAAGGTGTTGTACTTTATGCAAGAACTTTTAGTAAAGTCTTGTAACTGTGAAATCTAATGTGTTTAATATAAGCCATTTGTTTAAAAAAAAAAAAAAGGCTGTATATGATAGTCTGTAAATAAAATGCCATCAGAATTCCAGGCCATTTTTAGCCTTGTTTTATTCTTGCTTGTCTCCAGAACAGACTTTCAGGAATAATCTTATCTGACAAAGATGACTCCGTGTTAACCATTGTGCCATGTTTTCTTTCTTTCTTTTACTTTTAAGATTTTATTTATTTGAGAGAGACTGCAAGCAAGAGAGAGCATGAGTGGGGTGGGAGAGCATGAGGGCGGAGGGAGAAGCAGCCCCCCCCCCCCCCCCCCCCGTGGGAGAGACCCCGTGGGGACTGGATCCCCGGGACCCCGGGACCCCGGGACCATGACCTGAGCCCAAGGCAGGCACTGTGCTGACTGAGCCACCCAGGCGCCTGTGCCACGTTTTCTTGACAAAGCTTAAAACCCAGAACACTTATTTTTCTCTTTTTAGCCTGGTACACATTTGAAAGTGTAGGAACACATCCAGAGAACACATCCATTAATTAAACCATTAATATTTAGCCTTTGGTGGGTGTATATAAATGCCTATCTAATATTTTTCTTAAAACAATGGGTTTATATTGCCTATAAGTTGGTGGGTTTTTTTTTTCATTTAATAATACATTGTGAACATCTTTCTAGGTCAATAATTACATTCTACCCTCTTTTTAATGGTTGTAAAGTATTCCTTTATAGAAGAACTATAAAATTTCCTTATTGCTAGACACAAAATATTTCCAACTTTTCTGTTACAAATAACAATATACTGAAAATCCACATAAATACAAATATACACGATTTCCTTCTAAACCTCTGCCCTCAGGAAAGGTTTGTAAGTTTTATATTCATTCTATTTTTCAGTTAGCCATGTTAAAACTTCTAAATCTGCCATTTTGACAGTTGATAAATCATCTTAATTTGTATTTCATATTCTTAAAGGTACAGTAATGTAAACTAATCACTGCATAAATAGGAAAGCTGTCATATGGGGTTTTTTTTTTAATGGCTACATTGACTTTTATTATTTCTTTTTTTAAACTTTTATTATAATTTCTAATGATTTTCTATTGATTGAATATGATAATTGGCATTCTTATTTCTGATTTTACAAATGTAAATTGTTAGTATTTCCCCCAAGTATAATTTAAACTATAGATTGAATATTTATGTTAAGAATATTCACGAAGCCCACTTATTAGGATCAGATGTTAATATTTTTTCAAGTGCTTTTTCAATGTCTACCCTTATATTTATGTAGATTTTCTCCTTTGAGCTATTGATAATAGACACCATCTATGTTAGTAGAATCTAATATTGAGCCACTTGTTTAAAATGTTGCTTATTCTATTAACTAAGTCTGTATTTAGGATTTTGTATTATGTTTATAAGAGAGAAGTCTGGTTTTGATTAACAGGTTTGATAGCTTTGCAGAATAAACTGGAAAACAATCTCATATTTTATTTGATTTAGAATAGTTTATGTATTGTAAGAATTATCTGTTTATTGAAGTTGATGCTGTTTCATTTATACTCAGATACACCTGACTCTTCTGGAAGGTAATTCTTTCACAATTTTTCTATTTCCTCATGTGTTCTTGTTCTGTTCAGGCTTCTGTTTCTTGAGTACACCTTGATAATTTTCCTTTTTCTGGAAATTCGTCCTGTGGTCTACCTTATTTTCAAAATGTTTTTAGCATCAGGGCGCCTGGGTATTTATTTCAGCATTTTGAGTTTGGTTCCTTTCTTCTACTTCCCTGACTTATTCCTACCCTTTGAGTTGAATTGATCCCTTATCAATCCACTTATTTTTCTTTCTCCAATTCCAAGACCATGTTAATGTTATGAATTCTCTGAATGTTTTCTTCGGCTCCATCCCATGGGTTGTTTCGTTATTGTTTTCTCAATATTTGATGGCTGAGAATTTGTTTGCTTGTTTAATCTAAGGGTTATTTAGGATGGTGAGTTTCAACTTCCAGGTGGCTGCTGGGTATATTTTATTTTACTTTAGTTTTTTATTAATAACTTATAGTTTCTATTACATATAGTCAGTACACACAGTCTGCTGTTGAGAATTTATTAAGGATTGCTTTTTATCCTAAGCACAGTTTTTCAGTATTTCCCTGGGTGCTCTGGTACAGGGTATGTTCTTTGGTACAATTTGTCATATAGCCATTAAATCAATTATTATTAATTGAATACGGGTAAGATTCTCTACATCTTTACTTCTATGCTTCACTTCTCTCAAGGAGAAATGTAAATTCTCATTCTGCTCTTACATATCTAATCCTTTTTGTTTTATATATTTTATGCTATATTCAGGACTTACAGGTTCATAATCTTTGTTCCATTTATTCAAGTTTTAAAAACCTTTAATTCTACTAGGTCCAGTTGTAATATTATCACAATTACTCGGTCTTTTGTCAGTTTATTTTATACTCTCTTCTTACCCCTTTTTTTCAATGCAACCTTGCTGGCTTTGTTTTTAACCTTTGCTAACTTTTCTTTTTCTCTCTTTTTAAAATTTGTGTTTTCGGGCCTTCTGTTGATTTGTGATGTTGCTATTCAGCTTTAGATGTTTGAAAGATGTATGTAAACCTATTTTTGAATAAATAATCTCAGGTATAAAGAAGTTGCTATAGACCATCACCTATAAAAAAAGAAATCTGCCCACTTTCTAGCCCTCTACTTCCTTCTGTTTTTTTGGGTTTTTTTTTTGTTTGTTTGTTTTTTTTTTGTAGTAAAATTAATTATTTTAGCCTCATTTAAAAAATAATGATATTGGGATGCCTGGGTGGCTCTGTGGTTGGGTGTCTACCTTTGGCTCAGGTTGTGATCCTGGAGTCCCGGGATTGAGTTCCACATCGGGCTCCCTGCACAGAACCTGCTTCTCCCTCTGCGCGTGTCTCTGTCTCTCTGTCTCTGTCTCTCTGTCTCTCATGAATAAATAAAATCTTTAAAAAAGAACCGTCCTGTTTTTAAAAAAATGATGTTTCAGTTCTGTTACATAACTATTATAATCATTACCTAATATATCAGGACAGAATGTTAGACACGTCCATTTTAAGATCAGGGATGGACAAAGATGCCCATATATTAGTTACTATTTGGTATTCAACAGTTTGTGGCAGGTCTTTGTTACACAGTTAAGAAAGAGCCAGGGAGAGGAAGGAAGGAAGGAAGTGAAAAGTAAGTTTGGAAAGGAAGAGAAAGTTCTTAATGGCAGACTAGATGACTTTCAACGTAGGTGTCGACACTGAAGAGAATCTATACTAAGGTTGATAGCATTAAAATGCGATTTGCGAAAGTTGCAGGAAACATTGATACAGAAGAACAAAGGGTCAAGAATAGCCAAGGTACTTTTGAAAAAACCCCAAGAATTTGGACTTGCTTTACTAGATACTAAGTTTGCTGGGACCCTGGTTATGCACAAGCACAAATATTAAAGTCAAAAAGAGCAAATGTTTAACATACACATTTTCATGGGTCTGAGTGACAAAAATTAAAAATAGCGAGGAAGGGAATATGCACTTTGACATAGCAATTCCATTTGTGGGAATCTGTTATTAATAAATAATACCATTTATAAAGTAATAAGCATAAATAAGTAAGCATAAATACCCTAAATATCCATCTATTGGAAAGTAGTTAAATATTGTCATGGTTAAAAGTGAAGAAAGATTCCATTTGATTAAATAAATATGTCTATATATAAATTTATAGAAGAATTTGGGGGCACCTGGGTGGCTCAGGTCATCATCCCTGGGTCCTGGGATCGAGTATGTACCCAGCTCCCCCATCAGCAGGAAATCTGCTTCTCCCTTCGCCTCTGCCCCTCCCCACTGTTCGTGCTTTCAATCTCTCTCTCAAAAAAAGAAGAAAAATAATTTGAAAACTAACACCGATTGTGGGCTATTATATAGCACAGTGGTTTAAAAGGCAGGTTTCTGAGCCAGCATCAGTTTCTAGCTTTACCATGTATATTGATCTGTATAATCTTAGAAAAGTCATCAAAACCCTGATTCTCAGTTTTTACATTTTTGTGTGAAATGGGTACAGTACTGAAGTTTTATGGGTTAAGTACCTTGATATTGCCTGGTATAGAGTAAGTGCTTCATGAATATTTGGTCTTGTTTCTGACATATTGGGTGGGAGTGGGGAAGGGCAAATTTTACTCTTCATTCATGCTTGCTTCTTATTATCTTTTTGTAATACATTTTAAGTTGGAAGATAAACAAATAAGAACATTCACCCCAGAGGCTTTCCACAGAATATAAAGACTATCTTGAACTATCTCCTGTCTGATCTCATCTTAAACATCAAAGAAGTGGTTAACGGAGAACTGTGTGTGGAGTTCATTCTTTCCTTTAAACACTAACGTTTACTACCTTCAAATTCAGAGAAATGATCTCTTTCTCTGTCTCCATTGGAGGAGATAAGAGAGGCTCGTTCTATGTTTGTTACAAGGAAATGGTCTAAGTCCTCCAGCGTTGGGACGACTCACTTTGAAAATTTAGGTCTCCAGCAGCGTTCAGATGGGCTCTCTCAGGCCACTGTTGAGCTCAAAAGTTTCTGCCTTGGGTGGGCATCGGAATCACATGTCAAGTTTTATTTTTAATTTCACATTTAAACTTTTATGTAAATATAACATGGATATGTTAAAGTAACATTAAGTGCACCTCATGCATTTTTATATATGTTTACACACCCACGTAACCACCACCCATATCAAGAGAGACAACAATTCTATCACTCCAGGAAGTCATGCTCCTTCCCAAGCAGGACTCCCAGGAACTACTAAGCTAACTTCTGTCATGTTTGAATGGTTTTGCCTGCTCCTAAGTGTCATATCAAGGGAGTCAGAGAGGGGTGTCTGGGTGACTTGGTGGGTTGGGCGTCCAGCTTGGGCTCAGGTCATGATCTCAGGGTCCTGGGATAGAGCCCTGCGTTGGGCTCCCTGCTTGGTGGGGAGTCTGCTGCTCATTCTCCCTCTGCCTCTCCCCACTGCTGTGCTTGAACACATTCACTATCTGTCAAATAAATACATAAAAATCTTTAAAAGAAAAGGGAGGGGAGGAAGCCAGACAGTATGCATTCTTATTAACAACTTTGTTCCAATAAATGTGATAAATTAGATAAAACAGACAAATACAACTTAAGACCAGCAGAAGAAGAAATTGAAAAGTCTTACTTCTATGAGAGGAATTGAACCTGTAATTAGAAAATTTATCCCCCCAAAACAAAAGAAGTATCACTGTAGGCTCAGCATGCTTTGCGAATGAAAACTTCCAAAGACAGAAAAAGCAGTAATTCTACACAACTCTTAGAAATTAGAGATGGAATATGTTCCAGTTCATATTATGAGTTCAGCATAATCTTGACAACCCAAGCCTGACACGGACTGTATAAGAAAATTGCAAGCTAATATCTCATTGAATATCCCTCACAAAATGTTAGAAAATCCAGATTTTAAAAGCAAACAGTGATGGAGGTATGATGACCAAGTGGAGTTTACTCCAGAAATGCAAGGTTGGGCTAAATTTCATAAATCATTGCAATTTACCACATTCTCATGGTTAAGAAAAACCATACCATCATCTCAGTTAATGTAGAAAGTATGAAGATTAAACATCCATTTATGATAAAAAAAAATTCTCAGAAATAGAAGGGAACTTCCTTAATTTGATAAAGAATATTTGAAACATATAGCTAACATATCTAGTGGAAAAATAGTGAACCCTTTCTTCCTGAAGTCCAGACAAGACAAGAATGTTTAATTATCACTGCCACTTGTCAATATTTTACTAGAGGTCTGAGCCATAGGGTGAAAATGTAAAGATTGGAAAAGAAGAAAACAAATATGTCTTTTTTCACCGACAGAAAGTACAAAAGAAACCACAAACAATAAGTTAATTTAGTTGAATAAAAGATTGAAATGCAAAAATCAGTTGTATTTATATATACTAGCACAGTTGAAAAATGAAATTCAGTAATCAGGGATCCCTGGGTGGTGCAGCGGTTTGGCGCCTGCCTTTGGCCCAGGATGCGATCCTGGAGACCCGGGATTGAGTCCCACATCGGGCTCCCGGTGCATGGAGCCTGCTTCTCCCTCTGCTTATGTCTCTGCCTCTCTCTCTCTCTGTGACTATCATAAATAAAATAAAATAAAATAAAATAAAATAAAGTAAAATAAAATAAAATAAAATAAAAAGAAATTCAGTAATCACTAACATTAACATAAAAAATAAAATACTGGGGCATCTGTGTGGCTTAGCAGTTGAGCGTCTGCCTTCAGCTCAGGACATGATCCCAGGGTGCAGGGATCGAGTCCCACATCAGGCTCCCCACAGAGAGCCTGCTTCTCCCTCTGCATGTGTCTCTGCCTCTCTCTCTCTCAATCTCTCTCTCTGTCAAATAAATAAATAAATAAATAAATAAATAAATAAATAAATAAGATCTTTTTAAAAAAATCAAATAGGATAAATCCTACAAAAGAAGTACTAAAAACTACAAAACAGGGCACCTGGGTGGCTCAATCAGTTGAGTGTCTGCCTGCCTTTGGCTCAGGTCATGATCCTGGGGTCCTGGGATGGAGCTCTGAGTTGGGCTTCCTGCTCAGTGGGGTGTCTGCTTCTTCCTCTGCCCCTCTTTATTGGTAGCTCTCTCTCAAATAAATAAATAAAATCTTAAAACAACCAACAAAACATTGCCAGGAGAAGTTAAAGGAGACCTAAAAGTAAGGAGAGAATGAAAGAGAGAATGAGCCAGCTCACCAATAAATATATTAAGCTCACAGATTGGAAGCTTCAGTATTATGATGTCAATTCTACTCATACTGGGCTATCTATAGATTCAATGAAATCCCAATCAGAAACCCAGCAGAGGTGTACGTGTGTGTCTAAGAGAGAGAGAGAGAAAGAGACAGAATTGATATTAAGATTTAAGGGCAAATGGGAAAGGAACTAGGATAGTCGAGGAAACTTTGAAGAGCAAAGTTGAAGAACTTACTCGATCAGATTTTCAGTGCTTAAAGTCACAGCTCTTAAAATAGTGTGGTACTGACACAAAGACAGATGTGGACCAATGGAACCGAATACAAGTCCAGAAATACCCCCCCACACACACACACAAACACACACATTCACCTTCATGAATTCGATGAGATAAAATAATCTTTTCAATAAATGTTGCTGTAGTGATTGGTATCCATGTGGGGGAGAAATGAAGCTTGAGTCCTGTATCATACTCAAAAGTTAATTTGAGATAGATCATAGGTCTAAATGCAAAAGATTAAAACTGCAAAGCTTGCAAAAACAGATTTGTTGTTCACATTTTGTTGTGAACTCTGAACAAAACACAAAAGCAGTAATAGTACTTGTGACTTGTGACTCTGAACAAAACACAAAAGCAGTAATAAGTACTTCATTAAATTTAGGAAGAAGGTCACGTTTTCTAGTGGCTACTCAGTGGTATCCTCAGGTCCAAGTGGACCTTCAGAACATTTAAGTACTTCTACTGTCATCTTGATAGTTTGTAGACCTGCCTTAACTAACATTTTACTGGTATGCTTTCAGCTTTTTATCAGACACCAAAGGAAACACTCATGAAATTATTATTGAATCTGCTGTAATTGATTCTTTAACCAATACTCTGGATTTACTGTGGGCACTGTTCTAAGCTCTTTCTAAATATTAACTTATTTAATCCTAATAACTCTTAGGAGCTGGATACTAGTCATAAGTACAATTTACAGAGGATGATACTGGTGAAGAAACTTTTTTTTTTTAAGATTTTATTTATTTATTCATGGAGACACACTGAGAGAGGCAGAGACACAGGCAGAGGGAGAAGCAGGCTCCTTGCAGGTGTGGGACTTAATCCCAGGACCCCAGGATCACGCCCTGGGCCAAAGGCAGATGCTCAGTCACTGAGCCACCCAGGTGCCCTGGTGAGGAAACATTAAACAATTGCCTATGGCCTCATAATCCATTATAAGGTAGGGTTGGGATTTAAACATGGCCATAACAAAATACCACAGGCTGTGGCTGACATTTAAACAGAAACCTATTTCTCCCAGTTCTGGAGGCTGGAAGTCTCAGATAAAGGTCCAGTGGGTTCAGTTTCTGGTAAGAGCTCTCTTCTGACTTGGGGAAGCCACCTTTTCCTTGTGTTCTCACAGGGACTGTCTCTGAGCACGGGCGGGGAGAGAAAGACTGAGCAAGTACGAGGGCCCAAGCTCGCTGGCATCTATTCTTATAAGGACCCTAATCCTAGGGGACCAGCGGACACTTTAGTGACTTTATTTAACCTTACTTATTTACTCCACATGTAGCTATACTGGGGGTTTGGGCTTCCATTTTTGAATTTTCAGGGAGGCACCAACATTCAGACCATAGCAGTTAGTCTTGCCCCGAGTCCACATAGAGCCACTTATTTTAAGGCCCATTTAAAGACATTGTCTTTAAGAAACTGGTGCAGGGGAGAGTAGCATATTGATTGAGCACAATCTCTCCAAAAAATGTGTGCTTTTACAAGTCAGTAACAGCACTGGCACACAGGCCTCTGTGTCCCAGTTTTCAGAAATTCTTGGAATTTATAATTGCAACTGTACTGTTAAAAGGACAGCAGTTGATTGGCTTTGTCTCTTGTGATGTAACATTTCTGATGAAGCAGTGTGATTAACACAGTGAGGTACCTTCACTCCAGGCTTAATTTTTGTAATCTCTTCATCCTTCTTTCTACTTAATGATATCTAGCCTTGAGGCACAATGAAACAACAGTCTTGGGTAGGAAGGAATGATTCATAATCCTATAGTTCTGAGAAAGGCATGGTAAAGGTCTTTTTTTCTCAATTGTATCTCCTACTAGGTCTTCCACCACCTGGGGCAGAGAATTCAGCTTTTCAATCCTTGACTTAGATTGCAGGCTGTACCTAGGGAGGACTTCTGCTTTCAGCTAGGTCACCTTCAGCCGGATGCAGCTCTTTGTTGTGGGCTATGAGAAATAGCCAACATATTCCAATATCCTAATTTTTTTTCCCTATCATTTCCCTTAATACTACATTTTTGTAGGTGCACAATTAGTGTCCCAATGTATAAGGTAACAACTTAGCCAAGTGCGAGGGTCATCCAAACCCAGAACAGTGGGGAGCACATTGTCCAATGTTTTACCTCCTTCGACTTGCCAATTACACACTTTAGGATGTGCTACTTGGAGCACCTTCTTTCCTTTCACTACATTCTCTATCAGGTCAGCACCTGTTGGCTGCACATAACAGAAACTCCAGCTCAAATTTGCATGAGCAATAGGGAAATTTATTTTCTCACATAAATCCAGAAAAGGTTAATCTTCAGACATGGTATGTCGGGACTCCTTGTTTACTTCTTTGTAGCTTTCTTAGTTCTGTCCTGCTCTGTGCATTGGTTCCATTTTCAGTGGGGTTGGAAGATTGTTGTGGCTGTTCCAATATCACAGCCAAACAAAACTCTAGAGCAGAAGGATCACCTCTTAAGAATTATATCTTTAGCCAGAATTGAGCTACATTCACATTGCCAATTCAACTACTTAAAAGGAGCAATAAGATTACCATGGTTAAAGGAATGTTGGAGAATCACTTCTTATTAATCATTCATAAAAAAGAGGAAAAGACAGGTGCCCGGGTGGCTCAGTGAGTTTAGCTGCCTTCAGCTCAGGCCATGACCCCAGAGTTCTGGGACCCACCCACACGTTGGGCTCCCTGCTTAGCCAGAAGCCTGCCTCTCCATCTCCTCCTGCCCCTCCCTGCTTCGTGCTCACTCTTGCTCTCTCTCTCAAATAAATAAATAAAATCTTAAAAAAGAAAAAGCCTGTCAAAAGGAAGAATCAGGAGTTCTTGGGTGTTGAAAACATCATTGTAAACAAACAAAACAGTAGAACAGAATATCTGCAGCTGAAGATCAAATCAGTGAGCCTGAGTATCAAGCTGGGAAATGCTGGGGATGATTATCCCCAAAATTCACCACTAAAAATTTAAATGAAGAAAAATATATAAAAAAAATTGAGTTGGAACATACATAAAGATATCCTGCTATTCATCTGACAGGAATTCCAAAAGGAGAGAAAAGAGAAAATGGAGAGGAGGAAGTAAGTGAAAAAGTATTAGAAGAAAATTTCCCGGAGTTCAAAGAGGCAGGAGGCTTCTAACTGAAGAGGTCCGGAGCAAGATATGCAGTAAAAGATTCACACGTGAAATACATCAAAGTCGTATCTCTGAATTTTAAATTTTATTAGAACTTTAGATTTACTTATGTTGAGGAAATAACAGAAACAGACTGTCAAGAAAAGAGGAGAGTCAGACGGCCATCAGACCCCTCACCATTAACACCAGATGCCAAAAGCTATACACAAGTCTAAGCCAAATAACTTTGACCTAAGAACACCATATGTGGTGTGCTAAGGTATAGTTGCATCTCCCTGGCCTTCCCGCTTTGACTGACAACTGGCTCTCCCCTAAGGACCCCAACTGCCCTGCAACTTTCTCAAGTGATGGCTGTTTTCTCTTCCGTGGGCCTGGAGTCTAGTTAGATTTCCTTCTTGACCTTTGGTTTCAGTTTCACCAGTCTGAACTGGTCTTTTTGCCTCCTTAGAACAACAAGGTTTCATGTCATCAGACTGTTTCAGTCACTTCTCCCGTCATGGTTATTTTACTGCCCTCTGAGTTATTCTTCCCCTTTCAGCCCCCCACCCCCCCCAATCCTACCCCTTTACCCATTCTTTGAGAATTTTAATTCCTGGCTCACTCACTCTTGCCTATTTCTATCTTGATTTCAGGATGATCCTGCAAATCTTGGCTTGTCTCTTGACTACTTCTCCAATGGTCTTATTCTCCACCTCATCTCAGCAACTCATATCCCTGTCATACACCAATGATATAATCCTCCCATCAATCTCAGCTTCCCGAATACTACTTATACTGCTCTTTGAAACCCCTCCTAACTTGCGGCTCACTCCCTCTAGGGGGCTTTGGCTACCTGCTTCACTATAATCTCTCCCTCACTTCCTCAGACACCTCTTCAGCTGTCTTGGGCACCCCCTTGCTTTCCTGTATTCACTTGAAAAAATGAAAACTCTGTTTAAACTCAAGCTCCAGAAACACTGTTTCAATCCACCCTGTGCCTGCATGGGTGCAGCTGAACATAGTTGGAGAAATAAACTACGCTGACCAGTTTCACGTCACTTCATGATCACCAGCCTCACTGTGGGCCCATGAGGCTATCCTACCACGTAATCAGTTCTAGAACATACACACCTTCACACTTAGTATCTCCGGAATGAGGGTGTGTCTTAAACGTGCTACTATGACGTGTCACACTAAAACTGGCAGGGTTTTTCCTTTTCTGTGGTACCTAAAATATCGGTGTGTCTTTCGGTGAATAGCATTTTAGATTTGATGAAGTAAAGCATGATTCCCTAGTCCTTCCACACGATCATTTTGTACTCCCTTCCTCTCTCCTCAAACCTCCAACACTTCCTCTTGTATTAGCTGCTGGAGCTGCCAACGTTGCCTTCTTGCTGTGCTGACACATGGTCATCCCTCTGTGTGTGCCCATGCTTCATGCCCATATGCCCAAATTTCCTCTTACAAGGACACAAATCATATGATTAGGGCCCACGTTGACAGCCTCATTTTAATGAAATCACCTCTGTAAAGACCTCATCTCCAAATACAGTGACATTCTTACGTATTAGGGGTTAATACTTCAACATAGCAATTTTCACGGGACACAATTGAGCCCATAAAACTCTACCATTCTCACTTTCGGTTCAGGACTTTGCCCCTTATTTTATTTTATTTTATTTTATTTTTTTAATTTTTTATTTATTTATGATAGTCACAGAGAGAGAGAGAGAGGCAGAGACACAGGCGGAGGGAGAAGCAGGCGGAGGGAGAAGCAGGCTCCATGCACCGGGAGCCTGATGTGGGATTCGATCCCGGGTCTCCAGGATCGCGCCCTGGGCCAAAGGCAGGCACCAAACCGCTGCGCCACCCAGGTATCCCTGCCCCTTATTTTAGATACAGAAATGAGAAATTCCAAAGTTCCTACCACACCACCTCCACTTTTTACTAACTGCCTGCATTTCATTAACTCCTTTGCTGTTACCATGGATAAACTATCGATACTCCCAATAAATCTCTTCTTGCTAAACAAAGAACTTCCCTCAAGCTCACCTCTCTCTTGCATTATCATTTTTTTCCCCAGACAAACTCTGAGGGAATCAGTTTTTGTTTCGTTGTGTTCTTCTCTACTTTCAGCCTCTAGAAATGTGTCTGGGACACCATACAAGCTCAATATCCAATGAACAAATACTGATTTTATAAACAAAAAGGAAACTCCTTGCTGGAAGCAGAATTATAACAGTATATCAGATAAGACAATAAAATGACACAAAGTTAAGTCAGTCAGTCCAAGAAAGAGAACTTCTTAGGAAAAAGCAGCAGTTACCTGAAGGAAAAAGCCTTCTTGTTCACCTCAGACATGATCATATACCAGATAGGAGATTCAGAGAGAACCAACGGCTGATGAAAAAACTCACTTTATTGTCCAGGTAGTCTTTGCTATTCTTTTCTATTTAGGGTATGTTGTGTTTTCATTTGTTTCCCATCCCTTCCTTCTTCCCTCTCCTCCCTGCCCCCTTGCTTCCTTCTTTCATCCTTCTTCATCTCCTCTCCCTCCTTCTAATTGTTAATACCCTGTCTCCTTTCCACCACTGCCTATGGTGGGGGAGTGTGGGGAGTCAGTTAAGTATGTGCTTCAGCCACACTTTGCCATAAGGAGTTGTACTGTACCAACCCTGAAACGAGAAATATAGATCCAGAGCTTTTTTTGGACTTCTGAATGAATAATGAGACAGAATGGTCTTTATAAAAAGATGTTTTGTCATGTATGGTAGCTACATGACTATTTTAAAAAGCATCTGTGTGTTAGATGCAATGAATCTGGGATTGGATCCTAGAACAGAAAATCAGTGATGGAAGGGTGATGAAATCCAAAGTCTGCAGCTTAGTGTTTGTCGTCTTGGCAAACGTACTGTGGTTATGTAAGATGTTAACATCAGGGAGAGTTGTATGAAGGCTATATGGGAACTCTGTACTATCCTTGCACCTTTCTCTAAATCTAACACTGAAAAGAGTGTATGTATAAAGAAACCTATATTAGGAAACTGCACTGCCAGGAGATGGAATGTCTTTTCTTACTTAGCATTCATTTCCCCTCTGTCAAGAACATTCTGTTTTCGACTGGGAAGCTTCACATCCCTTTGCTCTCAGTCTTCATGATGCAGAGAACCACTAACCCTCTTTAGCCTCTGCAGATGGCAAGTGCCCCAGGTGTGACCTACGCAACAACACCACATTTTTCGAGTCGCAATTAGATTCAGAGATGGACATATCATTCAATCAACCCCTGGGAGATTCAATTCCAGGATTCTTGTGAAACTGTTAGGAAGGCAGGATCTGTTCTCTCCATGGGGGCTGCTGAGAGGGGTCATATCAGCCTTAGTGTCATGAAGTAAGTGCTGCAAAGTGGCACCAAGACAGGAAAGAGCAGAACAACCAAACAAAGGGAGCAACCCCCAAAACCGGTAACATTATCTAAGCTCCTCTATCCAACCAGCCTTGGACTTGGTCAATACAGTACACTTGCTGTGTAGGTCAATTTTAGTTGGATTTTCTGAATCTTGTATCTTGAATCCAGACTAGTGCAAAAATGTCTAACTGTAGTGGGTTAATACTAACCTGTTCATCTAGTATGACACTATTTTAAAAAGTATTTGTGCCTATAAAATCTTTGGAAAGGGCAACCCGGGTGGCTCAGTGGTTTAGCACTGCCTTCAGCCCAGGGCCTGATCCTGGACACCCAGGATCAAGTCCCACGTCAGGCTCCCTGCATGGAGCCTGCTTCTCCCTCTGCCTGTGTCTCTGCCTCTCTCTCTCTCTCTCTCTGTCTCTATGTGTTTCTCATAAATAAATAAATAAAATCTCAAAAAAAATAAAATAAAATCTTTGGAAAGATTGAATTGGATTGGAGTTACAAGACTTTCACATCCTGTTTTACACATTCCTGAACTGTTTGGATTTTTCATAAGGAACATGCATTATTTCTGTCATCAGAAGTAGGAAACATTAAATAGAACTGCTATCCTATGAAGTATCTATGACAAAGAAAAAATAAAAAACAGCTCAACCTTAATTATTTTAAGTTGTCTCACTCATTTAGTCAAATAATTTAACCAATTCATGAATTGAAACACTAAAACTTTTTTCTTAATAAATGCCACATAGCTGAAAGCGGTAAACACTTTGGTCATGACATTACACAGAATTTTTCATGAAATATAGGCACGAAAAACATGGCTTTTGAGAGAAAACTCTAGCAATGTAGAAACTTTTACTTTGTTAACATCTATTCCCTTAGCTTTGATTTTTGGTCCAATTTATTTCCTCGGGTTATGAATTTAAAATGATTACAGCATAGTACATAGTACCAAAATCTGGGATGAAGTTTGTCATTGTTTTACATTCAGGATTCATAATACAGTCTTATCCTTTGATGGAAATTTCATCACATGGTCTACAGGCTAATGTAGGGATGTCAATTACATTAAAGAAAAATTCATCCCAATCATCCTTTAAACTTTGTTGAATTACAAATTTGGTCCTAACATGTAGAATGTCAACAACAAAAATTCTTTTATATCTACATAATTGGGGAATATTTAGAAAAGTTACTTAATGGATTCCAATGTTAGCTTAAAGTGACCTCCCCCCATCTCTGCTCCAGCATTTACTGAGTGACATTAAAAAGCATTTACTAAAGGACAACATGTATACTATTCTCTGCTAATCCCTCAGAACAAAGGTCATAAACTGGTGATCTAAGGTTAGGATTCAGCTTATAGGTGGTTTTCTTTTACTCAACAGTGTTTAAGCATTTAAAGAATTAGTTTGGGGATCCCTGGGTGGCTCAGCGGTTGAGTCTCTGCCTTCGGTTTAGGGTGTGATCCTGGAGTGTCTGAATCGAGTCCCACATTGGGCTCCCCGCATGGAGCCTGCTTCTCCCTCTGCCTATGTCTCTGCCTCTCTCTCTCTGTGCCTCTCATGAATAAATAAAATCTTTTAAAAAATTAAAGAATTAGTTTGAAACTGGGAGGGTTTGCGTAAAAAAGTCCAGATTTCTAGAAATCATTTGAAAAATGGGAAAAATCTGATCTGGCATCATTGCATTTCTGCATTGGGCATTTAGCACAACTTAGAAAGCAATTAATTTCTCAGCTTCTGTCACATGTAAAAGCAAGTCAGAAAAAGATGGCAAGAGAAATGTCTCCTCCTTTTGCCTCTGTAATCCTCCGTCTTGTAGATGAATGTTGAAGATGCCTCAGTAACAGAGCTCACTGTTCTATAAGAAGCATTAGGGATTCTGACTTTCAAAGGATTAATAACAATTTAAAAGACCAAAGGGAATAGTAATGTGCAGTATTTACTTAAATGTAGCTTCTGCAGCATCGAATTACAGATCTAATGTGTTTGAAAGGCCACTTGATAAAATCAAAACAAATGAAAAACATGCTGATACTTTCTTATGGTGGAAGCTTACCCTAATTATAAAATAAAAAAGAAGAAATGAAATTTGCGTGCTAGATACTAGGTATTTATTCAAGGGATACAAACATAGTGATCTGAAGGGGCACTTGCACCCCAATGTTTATAGCAGCACTACCCAAATAGTAGCCAAAATATGGAAGGACCCCAGATGTCCATCGACAGATGAATGAATAAAGATGTGGTGCATACATACGACAGAATATTACTCAGCCATCAGAAAGAATGAAATCTTGTCATTTGCAATGACGTGGATGGAACTAAAGGGTATTGTGCTAAGTGAATTAAGTCAGTCAGAGAAAGACAAATAGATTATTTCGCTTATATATGAAACTTAAGAAACAAAAGAGATGAACATAGGGGAAGGGAAGGAGAAAGAAAATAAGACAAAATCAGAGCGGGAGACAAACCATGACTTTCAACTATAGGAAACAAACAGGTTGCTGGAGGGGAGGTGGGTGGGGGATGGGGTAACTGGGTGATGGGCATTAAGGAGGGCACTTGATGTAATGAGCACTGGGTGTTACACACAACTGCTGAATCACTAAATTTTACCTCTGAAACTAATAATACACTATAAATTAAACTGATTTTAAATTAAAAAAAATTTGTTGCTAGAGTCATGAAACCCTACCAAGTATATTTATCCTAGACAATATGGTCACCTAAAGAAAAATAACATTTTGACAGTTTCCTTTAACTCTTGTTACTCTAGCCTCATAAGCATTGAGTTTTGGTGCTATTTCTTTAACAAGTCTCAACCAATAAAAAGCTAGTGACTTATCAAGGTTTAGATCATCTATATGGCCCATATACACTGATACTGTATAGTGAGGTAATGAAAGTTGGTCTGTATGTAACAATTTCAGCCTCACAGGACATCTATCTGTTCTCTTTCCATTCCTCATTTTCCATTAGGAAAACAAACTAAGGGATTTCCTGATAACTGCAAAAGTTTACTTTTAATAGCTCTATGAATTGTGTTACATTTAACCATCAGTTCAAGGCATGAAACAAAATTCACTACATTTATTAAGTAGGAAGGTTCTTATAACACCACTGCAACGCCTAAAGGAGCAGGATCTAAGTTGGGCCCCTGCAATTCTCTGAAAATACAGAAGTCAGGATGCCTGGGTGGCTCCGTGGTTGAACTTTTGCCTTCAGCTCAGGGTGTGATCTCAGGGTTCTGGGATCGAGTCCCACATCAGGCTCCCTGCATGGAGACTGCTTCTCCTTCTGCCTATGTCTCTGCCTCTATGTGTCTCTCTTAATACATAAACAAAATCTTAAAAAAAAAAAAAAATACAGAAGTCGTCCTTAAGGAGGCTACTGCACTGAGGGCATACTAGAACTAGAGATACCAATGGCAGCAATTGCATCTAGATAATAGGAAGACAACTGCATCCTGGCGCTAGGAAATTAAATCAGGAAGCTGAAGACACCTGGAAGGCTGGCAAAGGAACCTTGGAGTCTTCTCAGGAAAACCACAATCTTCCTACCCAGTGGCAACAGCCAGAAGCCACATTGAAGACGGACTCTGACTTACTTCTGCTTCCCGAATCTTGGACAAGTGTATCTAATTGGCAAAACCAGATTTATATACAGAAACTGGGTGCAAAGGAGTCAGAGCATTTAAAAAAACAAAACACCTTTCTAACAATGGAAGGTGAATGAAAGTTAAGGGCCAATTGAAGTATTTACTATACACACGTTTTTAAATTTTAATTTGTATTGAATAATTTTTGCAAATGTATATTTAAAGGTATACAGAATTAAGGTGGTCCAGTCCAGTAACAATTCAATTCTAGGCATTTACAAACATTTAACACAGATTATATAATGGTAATAGGGCTGAGAGAAGTACAAAACAGAATAATATACCTTCTCTCACACAGAAGTAAGCTGAAAGACTAATACCGTAAACCTTATTCCTGGAATCCATCCATTTCCAGATCCACTGTCGCTATCTTAATGCAATTCATAAGCATCTCTGACCCTGATTATCTAAATGGCTTACTAAATGGTCTTCAAGAAATCTGTCAACTGTTATTCACACTGAAGTCAAAGTAAAAAAAAATTGTTTTTTGTTAATAGACTTTATTTTTCTCACTTTAGATTGACAGAAAAATGAGTAGAAAACACAGAAAGTTCCCACATACCCTCTTGTCCTCCCTTTACCCCCATTCCCCCTGCGGTTAACATCTTGCATTAGTGTGGTACATTTGTTATAGCTGATGAGCCATTATCAATACATTATTTAACATATAAAGTCACAGATTAGAGTTCACTCTTTGTGCTGTACATGCTGTGGGTGTGGGTCAATATATAGTGACACATGTCCACCATTAACAGAATAGTTTCACTGCCCTAAAAATCCCCCGTGCTTCACCTATTCATTCCTCCCCTTCCACCCACCAAACCCTCCCAACTTCTGGCAATTACTGATCTTTTTAACAGTCTTCATACATTTTGCTTTTTCCAGAATATCACATTGGTGGAATTATAGGATGTGTAGGCTTCTCAGATTGACTTCTTTCAGTTAGCAATATGCTTCTAAATTTTTCTCCATGACTTTTCATTACTTGGCAACTCATTTCTTTTTATTAACTCCATTGATATGGATGTACCAGTTTACCAACTGAAGGGCATGTGGTTGCTTCCAAGTTTTGGCAATTATGAATAAAGCTGTTATAAACACGAATGTACAGGTTTTGTGTGGACATAAGTTTTCAACTCATTTGTGTAAATACCAAGGAATGCGATTGCTGGATCATTTGGTATGAGTTCATTTAGTTTTTAAACAAAATGTCACCATTTTGCATTCTCCCTAGCAATGCATAAAGGTTCCTATTGCTCTACAGCCTTGTAAACATCTAGTGTTGTCAGTGGTTTGGATTGTAGCCATTAGATCAACCATTGTAACAACAGTATCTCATTGTTTTGCAAATATTTTCTCCCATTCATGGCTTGACTTTTCATTTTCTGAACAGTCTTGCAGAAAGAAATTTTCAATGTTAATGAAGTTTAACTTACTTTTTCTTTTATGGATCATACTTTCAGTGTCATATCTAAAACAGTCATCACCACAGCCAAGATCCTAGATTTTCTTGTGTGTTATCTTCCTTTATAGGTTTGTTTTACATATAGATCTATGATTCATTCAGTTAATTTTTTTTTAAAGGTGTATGTATCTAGGTTGACTTTCTATGGCCTGTAGATGTCCAGTTCTAGAGTCATTTGTTGAAAGACTGTCCTTTCTCCACTGAATTGCCTTTGATCCTTTATCAAGGATCAGTTGGCTGTTTGTGTTGGTCTATTTCTGGTGTCTGTACTCTGCTCCACTGACCTGGTTGTCAGTTCTTTCACCAAAACGTGGTCCTGGTTACTCTAGCTTTATAGAAGTCTTGAAGTCTGATAGTGCCAGTTCTCCAACTACGTTCTTCTTCAACACTGTGTTGGTTATTTGATTTTACAATTAAACTTTACAGTCTTTGCCTATTAAGTTCCTTAAGCTTCAGAACTGATTTGTCAATATTTGCAAAATAACTTCTTGGGATTTTGCTTGGGATTGCATTGAATCTATACATCAAATTGGAAAGAACTGATATCTTGACAATACTGAGTCTTCTTACACCATGTACATAGAATATCCCCATTTACCTCAAAAAAAAATTTTTTTTTTTTACCAGTTTTGTAGTTTTCCTCATAGAGATCTTGTATACATTTTGTTAGATTTATACCTCAGGTTTTTCTCTTTTTTGTGTTAATGTAAGCCATTTTAGGTTTTTTAAAAAAATATTTAGAGAGAGAGAGAGAGAGAGGGAGAGAGAGAGGGAGGGAGAGAGTTTGGGGTGGGTTGGCAGAGGGAGAGGTAGTCCCAAGCAAATTTAGTGTGGAGCCTGACTCAGGGCTCGGCCTCAAGACAACTGGAGGTGAAACCAAAAGTTGGCTGCTCAACTGTGACACCCAGATGCCCCACTATATTGGATTCTCAGGTTCAAATTTTAATTGTTCATTGCTGAATATAAGAAAGCAATTAACTTTGATATGTTAACTTTGTATACTGCAAGCTTTGGTAATTGTTTATTCCACTTTTCTTTTTAATTGTGATTTTTTCACATAGACAATAGTGTCATTTGGGAATAGGGTTTCTTTCTTTTCAATTTGTATACCTTTAATTTTCTTTTCAGGGGGTGACTTCTAGTACACCGTAAAGTATGGTGAGAGGGGACATCCTTGCCTTCTTTCTGATCTTTGTTGAAACTTATTTTCTTGGGGGCCTGGGTGGCTCAGTGGGTTAAGCGTCTGCCTTTAGGTAAGATCATGATCCTGGGATCCTGGGATCGATTCCTGCTTCCAGCTCCCTGCTCAGTGAGGAGCATGCTTCTCCCTCTCCCACTCTCCCTGCTTGTGCAGTCAAATAAATAAAATCTTAAAAAAACAACAACAATCCTATTTTCTCACCATTTAGTAAGATATTAGCTCTAGGTGTAGTTTCTCAAGTTGAGCAAGTTCCTTTTTATTCCTAGTTTGCTGAAACTTTTAATCATGAATGGGTGCTGGATTTTGTCAAAACTTCTGCACATATTGACAAAATCATATTTTTCTTTAGTCTGTTAATGTGATGAATTACATTGATTTTTCAACACTGAATCAGACTTACATACCTGTAATCCCACTTGTTCATAGGACTTAACTCTTTTAATATATTGTTGGGTTCAATTTGCTAATATTTTGCTGATGATTGTTGCATCTACGCTTATGAGATAAGGTGTGCAGTATTCCTACCTTGCAATCTCTGGTTTTTGCATTTGGGCGATCCTGGCATTATAGGATGAGTTAGGAGGTCAGAGTGAATTTTGTGTTACAAAATATCTCAAAGAAATGAGAAAAGTAAAATGAACATGTATACCTCATACCTAATCTTAATAAATCTTATTTTCCAAATTTGATAGTTTCTTATAATATACTTACTTACCCATCCACCCAAATTTGTTCAAAGCTTATATTCCCTTACATCAAAATAATTACTGTCACGAGCAGTATTTCTAACTTTCATTTTTTAATTCCCCTTTATTGTTTGGCAGACTTTTACATTTTCTTTCTTTTTCTTTTTTTAAAGGTTTTATTTATTTATTCATGAGAAACACAGAGAGGAGAGAGGCAGAGGGAGAAGCAGGCTCCATGCAGGGATCCTGATGTGGGACTCAATCCCAGGTCTCCAGGATCACACCTTGGGCTGAAGGTGGCGCTAAACCACTGAGCCACCCAGGCTGCCCGACTTTTACATTTTCATGTAAAGAATATCACTAGCTTTTTATTGCTCTTTATTTTGGATTTATTAATATTGTGTCATTTGGCTCTAATTAATTTGATTGCTGAATTCTATTGCATTTTGCAAATTTACAGCTTACTTAAGTAGTCTTTTCCTATCAGTGGTCATTTAGATCACTGCCAATCTTTTGATCTCACAAACATTACTACAAAGAACATTTTTGAATGTATCTCTGCAAAAATACAAGAGCAATTATTTTTCTAGATTATATATTGCAGAAGAAAATAATTCATTTTAATTCTCTATTTTATTTGTAAAATAATTTCTGCAAAGAGGTTTTCAGATAATTTATTCAGTAAGAGATTTAAGTATATTTTTGAGTTGACTTTAAAAACAATGAGGTCATGGTCTGCAGGTTATTATACAGTTTGTAAGCAAATCCACCTATCACAATATTAAGTAAATACACATAAAATTTATGCAGAAGAATTTTTAATAGTTTACGTTCTATAACCTCATGTTGATAGGTAATAATCCTTGGAGGACAATAGTAAATATAAATCTAAGAATATTATAGGAATGTCTTTGATCTTCTGAGTAAACAATAAGTACATTTAACTCTGAGTTAAATGTATTTAACTCAGAGTTAAATGTATGCAAATACATTTGTATGTATGCAAATATTCTCTAACCTTTAAAAAACTTTTATAAACATATTGGCATTTTCCAAAGTATTTTTCACATTCTCAGAAAGCTTTGCTATTGTAACCTTTTCGGACTTGTGGCTAATAATTTCAGTTACAATTTTTAGACAAATTTGAATTACACTAATAATAATTGGTAATTATTTTGTTCCACAATAGCTAGATGTGGATTTGCGGGGTTTCAGGGTATTAAGCGTCTTCAGTTTTGTTATATCGCCAGATGGCTCTCCAAAGTGGTTCTACCATATTATACTTCCATGGGAACTTGTGTTGGATGACTTGACAACTTTGTGTTGCCATCAAAGCGTCATGTAATAGCTCACTGTGACTTCATTCTATATTCTTATGATTACTAGGGATTCGTACTTATTTTCCATATGGACCTGCTTTTCTACACTTATCTTTCTTGGGTCACTGAGTTGCTTGATTTTTTCATTGAGTTGTAGGAACTCTTTTATTCTAGATAAATTTGTTAGGTATATGTGTGTTAAAAATCCCATTTAAAGAAAAAGATTTTATTTTTTTTATGAGAGACACACAGAGTGAGGCAGAGACATAGGCAGAGGGAGAAGCAGGGTCCTTGAGGGGAACTCCATGTGGGACTTGATTCCAGGAGCCCAGTGTTGCAACCTGAGCCAAAGGCAAACACTCAACCACTGAGCCACCCAGGTGCCCCCAAAATCTCATTTTTAAAAGAGATTTTATTTATTTTAGAAAGAGAGAGAGAGTGAGGGGAAGAGCGGAAAGAAAGGAGAGGGAGGGGGAGAGAATCTCAGGCAGACTCTGCACTGAGTGTGGAGTCTGATGGGAGGCTCAATCATATGACCTGAGCCACACCAATAGGCAGATGATTAACCAACTGAGCCACCCAGGCACCTCCCCCTTTTAGGAAGAGTTTATTTTGGAGAGAAGAAATCCCATCTTTTTAACTGTGTTTATAATGCCATTTGTTGTTTTTAACAATCACATTTGTCAAGATTTTATGTGGTTTTCCCAACTGCTATAAGAAATCCTTCTCTATTGCAAGTTCATAAAAAAAAAAAAAAAATGTTGCCTGTTGTCTTTTTTCTTTTCTTTAGTTTTAACTGTTCACATCTGGGTCGTTATTTAACTTGAAAATTTGCTTTTGAATGGCTTAAGGATTCACTTTTACTTTTTTCATAAGCCTAAATATTTGACTTGTTACTACTTATTGTCGGTCCTTTCCCCAGTGACGTGCAGCGCTGTTAACCATGTGTCAAGTTTCTATAAACGTGTGAGTTTCTGAGGTCTCTGTTTTTGTGCCATTAATTTGTTTATTCCTGCAGGATCAGTCATTAGTTTTACAAGTTTCTTTACTTGGTAGAGCGAGTCTGCTTACATTTTTCAACATTATTATGACTAATCTTGACCATTTCCTCTTCCATATAAACATCCGGATCATTTTGCAAGGTCTATAAGAATTATTTTGAGATTTTTATTGGACTGAATTTATAAATCAAGAATGGGCATACAGTATTGTCTTTCCATCCATGAATAACTCTCCATTTAGTCATGTTTTAAAAAAAGTTCTTCAAAAATGCTTTGCAGTTTTCTCCATAGTCCTCCCAAGACTTACTGCAGCTTGCTATGGAGGATGAACCATTTTTAGCTACTGTCTTCTTTGATTGGTGCAGTGCTATAATTGTATATCGCTCTTGGATCCAGAGCAATAGTTCAGAAGTTTGCCTCCCTTGGAGGTGTACACAGACATTATCTACAAATATAATCCCTTTCTTCTCTCCCTTTACAACTCTCATACCTCAGATCTCTTCCATTCCCACTTCTCAGACTTTCATGTAGTTTTAAGAAATGCTTTGTCTTCATATACTGAGTTATTGGTAGATATAATCTCCTTTAAACATTAATAATGTGCAACAGAAATAAATTTCCAGATGCTGAAACATCACTGCAATCCGGATATACACCATATTAGTTTTTTCTTCACTTTTCTTGTTTGGTAACTGCTGAACTGTGATCTTATTTGAGATTTTTAAAACTATGATTATATGTTAAATACTGTACAATTTCCATTTATAGGTCCTTGGCCAGGCTTGAGAATCAAGTTAATACAATGATTGTAGGCTGTGTTGGATACTTTTTTCTTTTTTAGTAAAAGCTTTTATAATATAGGCATTATGTGTTTCATGAAGGCTTGCTAAGTCTGCTGTCATTTATGGCAAGAAGGATTATCAACTCAGTATCTATATGGCAATTAGTTTATTATGGCTTTCTATTCTTTTTGAGTCAATTTTGATCATGTCCTTTTCTTAAAAATTACTAATTTCTTCTGTTTTCAAATACTTTGGCCATACTGTTGGAGTGACCTCCAAGGTCTCTATTACTACTACCAAGTAGTAATATAGTTTCATCTTAATCCTCCGTATACCAGAAAAAAAGAATATCATTTGTTATCTGGGTCCAAAAGGCCCTTTTAATTTTTATTTTTCCTTTTAATTTTTAAAAGTATTTTAAGTTGTTTAGCAAAATGTACAGAATAAAGATATAGTGAAACACATTAGAAATTTGAATAAAAATATAAACATAGCAAACCCAAATTTTTGTTATTTTCCTGGCTTTCCTTGGTATTAATATATGAGATATTGGGTAATGTACTTGGAATGCATTAGACATTCTTTAACTGTCATGAGCCTAGAGCATATTCAACTTATAATTCTTGACTCTAGATTTCAAGTGTATCTCCAGTGAGCTCTGGATTAAGTATTCCTTTGGTTCTTTTTTTTTTTTTTTTCCTTTGCTTCTTCTTACACTTGAATCTTCAAGAGCAATACAATTTAAACCTTAGATGTCACACTTTTGAAGAGGATGGCTAGCTTCTGCGCTTCATAATTGCAAAACGTTTTCACTTTTAGATTTGTAAGCATCAGTTAGAATGGTCAGTCCAATTTTTTCACTTTTACATCATTTATTTCATTTCAATCACCTTTGAATGTGCATTTGCCTTTAAAATTTGTCCTTTAAAAAATGGATGATGCTATAATGAAGATTTCACTATTGTATTATTCTTCTAGGTGATTCCATTACTATTGTTTTCCTACTGTAGTCTTTTTTTTTTTTTTTTGCATAGTTTCAGATGTTATACCAAAGGTTAATATTGTGGTTTTATTTCTTCTCCCCCTTTTTTTCATTTAGTTTCTCTTCAGTTTGTCCAAGGGAATACGCTTTTGCTTTCTTAACAATCTCTACAGTTTGTCTTCTGTTTCACAGATTTATTTTTAAATTTTTTGATGGATGGTACTTTTGTTTTTAAATTTATCAAACATTCTGGTCAGAAAACACAGTCTGGCTATCAATCAAATCTTTGAAATTTGCAGGCTCTTTGTGATTTAGAGTATTTATAAAAGTTATTTGCTGTGTACTTGAAAAGAATATGCATGTTACCTATAATCTGTTTTGTGTCCCATTTTTCTCTATTTTTACAAATTTCCTATCTGCTTGCCATATCCATATCTAGTCAAGATGCTAAATCACTGTGAATTTGAATCTTTTTATAACTCTTCATTTTGCTTTTTTTTTTTTTTTTGAGAGAGAGAGAGTACTTTCAGTGGCATAGAGGAGGGGAGAGAATGTTAAGCAGGCTCCATGCCCAGCGTGGATCATGATGTGGGGCTCGATCTCACGACCCTGAGATCATGACCTGAGCCAAAATCAGGAGTCGGTTGCTTGACTGAGGCACCCAGGTGCTCCATACCTCTTTATTTTAAATGTTATTCTTTTAAAAGCAGCAAATAGATGGATTCCATTTTCTAATTCCTGATGTTTCTTTAAAACAAATTTTTATTTTTAGATTCATTGTGCTATATTTGGATTTACTGCTGTACTGGATTTACTCCTTCCCTGATTTCTTTTGGATTTATAGTTAATTATATTCCTTCTTTGCTGAAGATCTTTAAAATTTTTGGTTGATATTTTCTAAAATATTTTTTTTAAAGTAATATACCCTCCTCTTAAACATGTTCAAGTCAATATAAAAATATTTTTACTTAATCTTAAAAATTGTAAAGGAAGTCATTTCTGTAATACTGAAATTTTAAGCTAAATTTCTTACATTACTAAGGTCTCTAGCTGAATCAATATATCACAGCAATTTGATATGCACCATTACTCCTTAGAACAGTTATCAGAAACTTTATGCTATTTTATTCCCAATTCATATCTCCATTGCATTCTCTCATGTAATTTTATCTTATTGCAATATAGTGTATTGCTTGAAAGCCTTTTACTGATACTCTATTATGAATCTGTCTCAAAATACATGAAAAACATTTATTGAAGTAAAAAATATTTTTAGAAATTAAAAAAAAATGTTTCCAACAACTATAAACCTCTAAGTGTTGAAGACTGTTGTCTGGATTATTATTACTACTCAAATTATAAAAACATAAATACATTAATTTTAATAAATTATTAAAAACAAAATAAGTCTTATTGGAAATGTATCTCAATGAGAATGTATTGTGCTGTATTTTCTTATATTTATGAGTAAGTTCTGTTATTGCTAGAATAAGATCTATTTTATTAGTATTTTTTATGTGTAGATATAAATGCTGAGAAAACTCACTCATGTATATAGAAAAAAAGGGACAGAAAGAATTGTCATAGTGATGTCACTCAATTCTCGGACTCTTTAAGGCATATGCCAAAATTTGTAAACTGCATCTGTAATCAAATTATTTTTAATGATTTTGACAATTTGAGCTTTTAAAATTTTAAAAGCAAAGAATTGAAGACCACCCTCATAAAAGACCTTGTTGTTCAAGCCATTTTCCTTCTTAATCCTTTGGAAAGTTAACCAAAGATGTTTAGTAAGACTATCAGTAACTCTTTCACTTAGTCATCTTGCTAGTAGAGCTTAAAATCAAGAAAAAAACTGAGTAAAAACACCTCCCACAAAATTGGAAATTGCAGAGATTTCTTGAGGATAATGATATATAGATTCGAAAACTTATGTTTGAAAAACAATCATGTTTACAGAATTAGGATTTAATATAAAATATCTGAAAAGGGAGAATTAATCATAACTAAACTGATTTTCTAAGGCTAAATATACTATGTCCTAGTGTACATTTTGGGGATATTTATTCCATTTACCTATACCTAAGTATATACTCTGCTCTTATTGTTTATGGTAGTTTATCAAACTAAGACACACATCCTAACATTTCTGAAGTTGGGATGCATCTTAACAATTGATGGCACACAGTTTAGTGGCCAGTGTTTTTACTAAATGGTATGTAATTGTGAATCATAGAACAGTGTCTTAGATTAGATGAAAATTTAGATTGTGGAAATTAGGAGCAAAAAAAGATAATGAATCACTATTAAGTTCAGGGAATATGCAAGGCGTATTGATGACTATTATGTGTCTTATTTACGAAAAACCCATAATGTGTTTCTGTTAACTTAAACCTAAATGCATGTTCAGAATTAAAAAACAATAGGAAAAAGGAAAAGACTTGGGCCAGTTAAAATTAATACGGATTTACAGAATCTGATCATGAACTGGCAAAGGTTAATGTTTCTCCTAAGTATCTGAAAAATGCTCTGGAAAATATACAATCATGAACTTACCTTTGATATGTGATCTTTTCACTGGAAAATCTATGATTAGTATGTCAGAAATAAACATGGAACTTCTAATTTCTTCCTCCTTGAAACCATGCTAATAATGCTACTGAGACAGGTTTGAGACATATTTATCAGGCTCTTTACTATTAGGAGAATGGTGAAAATAGTCAGCTTGACAGCATTCACCAAAACCAATCATGCTTTTGTACCAGTTTTGAATATTCTAAGATAGATGAGGCAAATAATCTTATCATTTGTTTGTTGCCTAAAAAATAAGGTAACTTTACCTTCAGTTTATGTTCCTGCTCTCTGCTTTACTTTCACATGAGTCACCCATAGGAAAAATGAGTTTTTTGAAGTCAGGAAACAAAAAAGGCAAGGCCATTAAACTAAAACTGTCATTGTACTAGCTCCTACTTGATAACACATCTGAATTCTGAACATCTCCACCTGGGCCAAGATAACCCATTTCTAAGACCACACTTCACTCATAATGCAAATTAGCTTCCACCACACTTTCTTAAATTGGGCAGTCAAAAAGGTCTGTGCAGGTTGAGGGATGTTAACTCCACAGCTTGATGGCGTAGTGCAAGGTTCTAGAAGAGTATGTGGGACCTGAAATACTGTTGGTGTTATTTTTATAAAACACAAACTCACCATAGTTTTCCTATGTAAATTGGGAGAAGGGTGATTATGAAAAGGCAGAAGGTAAAAAGGAGAACTAGCATAATCCACTAAACAGGGAAATGTTCTTTACATCATTTTAACAAAGAGTATACATGAGAATTGAGGATCTGGAAAGTTTTCTATGCCTGCATTTTCCTTGGAAGGTTGAAGACTCCAAGTACACACACTCTCGTTTGAAGACCCAACTACAGGTTATACCTCTGTTCTTTAGTTATCTAAATATTTAAGCTGCATACTTAACTAAAAAATTTTCTAAGTTATATATCATTTCTATGGAGGTAAAAATGTGTATTTTGTAACAATAAAAGGCAATTATTTTTCATATTAGAGAATGATCAATTCTTTCATTCAGCTAAACAAAGACTAATAATAGAAACAAACCAAATTATCAATGTTGCAAGAACTTTGATAACTGAATACACTATCAACTAGAGTCAAACAGTAATGCACCTTTCCTGAGGACAAAAAAAAAAAAAAAAGTTTCTCTTAAGAAAGTTAGAAAAGGTCAGCTCTGGAAGTGGATGCTGGTAACTTGGCAAGAAAGAATTTCACATTTCGTTGTTTGATATTACACTTAGAGTGAAATAAAATGCACATAAACCATTGAAACTCTTACAATTTGTGTATCTTCCAAATACACTATGAATACATTGGCACAAGATCCTTCCTGACTTCCTTTTTCATCTTTGCCAATAATCCAGTGATCTCTAAGAGGTGGTTTAATAATTATTTCCAAATGCAATTTCCTAAAGATAGTATTTCTTACCTATAAAGTTCATTAAGAGGTTTACAAAAGTATTCTACTTGCTCTAATTTTCATGACACATCATGACCTCAAGTCATCTGGGAAAGACGTTAAGAGTATAAAGACATTTCCTTTAAAATATTGGGGAAAATTACTAATTTACTATCCTTTTTAGAACAGGAGACAAGGCAGAGCAATACAGTAGTTATAATCAGAATGTCTGCATTCATTCACCAAATATTTATTAAGCACCTACTATTTTCCAGACATCATTCTAGCAGCTGAGGCTCTATAGGGGTGAATGAGAAAGTAATAGCTACCATTTATTGAGTGCTTACTATGTGCCAGGCTCTGGCCTAAGAGTTGCACACATAAACCCATTTAATCCTCAAACACAACACCTCTATGACATGGGTACTATTTTCATTTTACATATGAAAAAATTGAGGCATAGAGAAGTTAAATAACTCATCCAGCTATTAATTGGTAGAAATATCCCTGGCTGTCACAAAAGTTTCCATAAATCTAAACTCTTTCCCTTCTCCTTTTCTTCTTTGCCTCTGTGAGAACTAACAGAACGGAGTATGGGTCAAATAGGTGGTGTGACCATTTCATTTTTAGAGGTTTCTTTTTGGGAATGTTTAAACAGATTTTTAAGTAGCTCTATCTTCATCATGCTGTGATCTCAAGATACCCAAAAAACCCTGAATGCTGGAAGACTTAGTTTTGTTTAAATAGTTAATGTAGGTACACACATGTAGCATCCCTTCGTCTGGAAAAACCACTTTTCTAATCCAGGCAGGCCTACTGGGGCTGAAGATTATGGGACCCGGTCTCATTATAGGGGAGGTCCACAGTTCAAGCTAATTAGGCCTCACTGCCTTGGGCAGAGTGACTGGTTCAGGATGACAGAAACATGATCCAGGCATGACAAATCTGTCTTTCTTGGGATGGACAGTGTTGGGAGATGTTCTCTTCACAAAGGAAGAAGTGATTTGACTGCTGGTACCCTACCTTCCTTAGCTCAAGAGAAAATGGCTCCACAATATTCAAAGATGTTGAAAAATTTACATCCAGGACACTTCCATCTAACTATGCAAGAAATAGTCTATCACTGCCTTTTCCAGTAAAACGAGTATAAAAAGTATAAATACCCTTTAGGTGGGTTTCTATAACTTTCAGTCAAGTTTCAATGCATTTGCAAAACCATTTACATAAACTATGCACAAAGAACAATGTTTATGATAAATAAGAATAGAATTCTTTTCTGTTCTCTTCCTTCATCCTTTCCCCTGTGAGTAAATATAGAACTGTCTCTGGCTCAAAGGATGGTTTATTTCATTTTCAAAAGTAGTATGCAAAATATTTATCTATGAATTCTAAGCAAGTGATTACAGGCATTGTTTTAATAATTCTATTTCTTTAGCATATGACAAAACCACAGTATATCTAGAAAGACAAAAATGTTTTATTTTAAAACATTGGAAAACCATTGAAAGACAAATGTCCATTATATAACCATGAACGTTAAATATTTGGAAACTGTGAATCTTCTAAAATGTGATAGGCACTTCCAAAGAGCTAAATGTTGCAAATTACTGTACTGTATGTCTTCTCTAATATCAACAATACTTGATATGATGAAAAGTACCAAGAAGACTCAACTAATTGTTATTCAAAGTCACCATCTTAGGGTTCAACTTAATTACAGGAGTAAAAGTTTTGTCCAAGATGTTCCTGACACATGAAGCTTCCGGGTGAATTTCAGAAATGTTTAACAAAAGTATCTTCCTTTTTTGCCTGTGAATGTTTGAGTATTGCTGTATTGTTGGTTAATATCCACTACAGATACTGGTTCTAGGCCAGCCCAAGGGTCTTCAAGCATTGAAGGCTTGAAATAACTTTCCAACTCATTAGACATTCTTTTTTCTCTACCACGCCCTGATCCAAATGGTGTAGATGTCCTTGGAGAACCCTTTAGAAAAAAAATCATCAGTTAAAAAAATGTTTTGTAGAGATAATTGGCACTTTTTTTTTTTTTAAAGCTAGTGGGGATCACATTGCTAGTTTAAAAGTCGTGTTTTGAACCCAAACATGTTCAACTGCAAAATCCATTCTTCCTTTAACCTAGTGTTTTGGTCTGTAAGAGTATTTAAGCCGGTCTGACATACCCATTTACTAATAACGGCAAGCCAACGCTCAGCTCAAATACTTTTCAATTTCTATGTAGAAGCTTTGCAGAACTACCCATTGGTGATGAAATAAGCAACTGTGTTTCCATTTTTCCTCAAAATTTCCATCATTTTTTTCTGAACAGAAATTTAAAAAAAAAAATCTTTTTTTTTTTTTTTTTTATTCTTTTCCCTTCTTAACCCTACAGCTTCAAAATTTCAAGAACCTTTCCATCCTGTGCAATTTTATCTCCTTAGCTCTGGACTCAAAAAGGGGTCGGGGTTGGTTTAGCCCTATCGGAAGTTAGAAAACCGTGCGAGCTTGTTGAACCACAGACCTCCTAGCCACACCAGAAATAGCCCTCGGTCTCCAGGAGAACGAGAATCTTACAAAATCAACGATCTTCCCTTAGGAAAACTTGAGAAGCAGCCAGTGTAGTTTGAAGCTCCCCCCCCACCCCCTCCGCCCCTCGCCCCCGCCGCGGTTCTATTAGTAGGGAAATGGCACCGGTGTCTGTCTGTCACCATGTAACTCCGGTGAGCTCTCTGCTGGGGATGCTTTCCCTTTCTTATCCCTCGGAGAATAATTTACTCAAACGAACGGGCCGGGCCCCCGGCAGAGGACAGTGTGTGAACGGCAGTGCACGAGTCCAAAGCAGGAGGGCTCTGCTGACGGGAAGCACAGGGCAGCCCGGAGGGCCCAGCGGGTTAGCGCCGCCTTCAGCCCGGGGCGTGACCCCGGAGACCCGGGATCGAGTCCCACGTCGGGCTCCCTGCGTGGAGCCTGCTTCTCCCTCTGCCTGTGTCTCTGCCTGTGTGTGTGTGTGTGTGTGTCTCTCATGAATAAATAAATAACATCTTAAGAAAAAAAAAAAAAAACAAGGAAAAAAAAAACCACCTCAGAAAGTCCTGAAGGTAACCTAAGTTACTTAACTTCTCTCTCAGCCTCAGTTTACTCATCTGCAAAACAGGGCCAACAATAGTATCTCACCTCATAGAGGATTAGACAAAATAATCCATGGAGAGGGATTATTATTAGTACCATGCCTGCCATACAGTAAGAGCTCGGCAAACGCTGGCTATTATTACCTGGGGGTGGGTCTGCTGCTGCCCTGGGGAGTAGCCGAATTGCTGCTGGGACCCCGCGGGGGACTTGGAGTAGGAGCCAGGGTAGCCGCCAGGGGACGGAGACCCGAATCGGCCCCCCGGGAAGCTGCCGCCGTGTCGCGGAGAGTGGCCGCTCCCGTAGGGCCTAGACCGGGGCCCGTACGGCGGCGTGTGGTGCGGACTCCCGTACCCGTCCCGAGGGGAGGGCGGCCGCGGTCCGCCTCCGCCCGGGGCACCCCGGAAGCCGCTCCCGCTACCCCAACCTCCTACACCCGCGCCGGGGTAGGGAGGAGTCGGGGGTCGAAGGTTCTGCCGGTGCATGTCAGGAGACGGAGCCCAAGCCCTCAGCGCCGCGCTCTCCCGCCGGAACTGTCCCGACCAACCCTTCTCAGAGGCTCGGCGGTCCGCTGCCGACACTGTCCCCCGGCCTCCAGCGCAGCACAGCATCTTGGTTCCGGCGGCACAAGGGTTCCGTCGGGCGCACTGGAGAAGCGGGTCACTGATCCGGATAGAGACTGGTTGGACTTAAAGGCAAGAGAAAGAAGAAGGACGAGAGGGAGGCCGAACAGTCGGCTCCAGCGAAGGCCGCCAGGGCCCCGCGGGGCGTGCTCGGGCCCGGCCGACTGGGGCCCGGAACGCAGCGCGCTGCGGGGTCGGGCGGCGCGGCCCCGCCCAGGAGCGGGGGGCGGAGCCTGAGGGGCCCGCGGGCGCCCCTGCGGCGGCGGCGGGTGGTGCGCGCTCGCTGTGCTGGCGCCGCGAGGGGAGAGGCTGCGAGGCGCGCGATGCTGGCGGCGGCGGCGGCGGCGAGGCTCGCGGCGCTGCGGGGGACCTGCCTGCTCTCCGGCCCGGGCGGCGGGCGGGGCTTGCGGAGCGGCCGCGCGCGCTCAGGTACCCCCGGGACGCGGGCCGGGCGGCGGCGTGGGGCGGGCACCCGCGCGCCCCGAAGCCTGTCCGCGCCCCGCGCCCCGCGCCCGCCCTCTGGCCGCGCCGCCCCTCGCGCTCCGCGGTCGGGAGCCCGCCGGGGGCCGCGGTGCTCGGCGGGGGCGGGGGGCGGGGGCGGGGTCGCCCCGGCGCTGGCCCTGCCCCCGGCCCTTGTCCCGCGCCCACAGAACTTTGAGAAGGTACATGCAGCCGCATTCGGGAGGGGTTTCAGAGCCGGCTCCCCGGCTCCCCGGCTCCCCGGCGCGGAGACGCGTGTCGGACTTTACTCCTTGCGCGCTCTGGGTGAATGTGAATGCAAGCGGCGGGGGAGGTGGCTCCGGGGCACAGAGGCTGACTTTCATGTTAGAGGGTTTATTTGCTTATGTATTCATGCACCAGACACCCGGAGACGGGGCAGACGGAGAAGCGGGCTCCACGCTGGGAGCCCGACGCAGGGCTCGGTCCCAGGACCCCGGGGTCACGCCCTGCGCTGAAGGCAGGTGCTACACCGCTGAGCCACCCGGGCAGCCCAAACTAATGCATTTTTTTAGACATTTTATTTAATTATTCATGAGAGACACACAGAGAGAGGGGCAGAGACACAGGCAGAGGGAGAAGCAGGCTCCTCACAGGGAGCCCGATGCAGGACTCGATTCCGGGACCCCGGGGTCACGCCCTGGGCCGAAGGCAGACACTCCATCGCTGACCCACCCAGGGATCCCCTACTTTATATATTAAAGATTTTATATATTTATTCATGAGAGACACACAGAGAGAGAGAGGGGGGCAGACACACAGGCAGAGGAAGAAGCAGGCTCTATGCGGGGAGCCCGCGGGGCCTGGATCCTGGGACCCCGGGGTCACGCCCTGGGCCAAAGGCAGATGCTCCACTGCTGAGCCACCCCCCCCCCCCTCCAGGTGCTCAGATGCAGATTTTCAATGAGTACGCTTGGACCAATAGCTGTGAAAATCTTGACTATTTCCACAGAGTTTGGTATTATTATTATTATTATTTTTTTTTTTTCAGAGTTTGGTATTATTGAACAATGTGCCAGTTCCAGCAGGACACCTGATGGCTAATAAAACATGCTCTTGTACCAGACACCTGTCCCAGAATTTGATTTAGAAGTCGTGGTTTGGGTTTAAATGGGCTGGCGTCGTATAGAACTCTCTTTCCTCAGAGTTTGGGAGCCAGAGTCCATTGTGACTCATGACATCAGCACCTGGGGGGATTCAGGAGATCGCGGCCCCGGGGAGGCCGGGCGTGCACCTTGCAGCTGCCCCTGCACGCCGCCTCTGACAGGCTGGGTCAAAATTTAATAGAGAAAAATTAAGTTTTAATTTGTCTGATCATTTTTGCAATTGCATTTGATATATTTTAATAACTGATTTTACCACATAACAATTAAACAATAAGCCTCTCAAATCCACATGTAGAAATAAAATTCATGAGTGAGAAAGTCAATTCAAGATCCCTGGTCTGTATTTTTAGGAAAAAAATGGTAATAATTTTGGAAAGTGAAGTAAGTGTTGTTACTCTTACTAGGAATCTTGTATTTATTTATTTATCATTTGAATAGTTTTTTAAAAAAATTGATTTTTATGTGGAGATAGGGCAGAAAGTTTTAGTATTATCTTAGATATTTTCCTTATTTCAAATATGTATTTTCCTAAATGACTCTTTTCCTTGCATTCCTTCCTTAACAGAATTAAAGACATTTGATAAGGCTGGCTGAAGACTGTGGTGTCTCCTCAGCTTCTGCCCTCCATGAGGAGTGGAGACACCAATGGCTTTTTTAGTTATTTATTCTGAGGGAGTTCTTCTGTTCTCCCAATTTCTCCTTCAGACACAAATTGTAGAATCAAGTCAGGTTGATGCCATTAAGGCTTTAGTGATGCAGTTAAGGCATGAGGACCCCAGATAATCCACGTTAGGATGTATTTATGGCTTGGCCAAAAATTTAGCTTTTGGGCCTTGTCATGGGTGTTTAGCTTAATGCCTGGTAACTGGGCCCTCAGATATTTATAGAATAAGCTGTCGGGTGGGTCACATCATTATCAGTCTGTGGTTCTCAGTTATTTTACTTTTTCTATCATTAACCTGTCCACTTTTGGGGGAAGAGGGAGCACAAAACGAGGGCAATGGGAGCCAAAATTACCTTTATTAATTTTTTTTAATAACTGGCAAATGCTTTGCACATTGATTAAAATACTGTATATTGTCTTTTTACTTGGCTTACACCTCGAGAATGTTCCCTGTAGTGATGTCTTCCTGTCTTCTACACATAGGAACTTGCAATAGAAATAGGGGAGGGAGGGGCACCTGGGTGGTTCAGCGGTTGAGCCTCTGCCTTCAGCCCAGGTCGTGACCCCGGGGTCCTGGGATCGAGTTCCACATCCGGCTCCCTGCATGGTGCCTGCTTCTCCCTCTGCCTGTGTCTCTGCCTCTTTCTCTCTCTGTCTGTGTCTCTCATGAATAAATAAATAAAATCTTAGAAAAAAATAGGGGAGGAAAAGAAGTACAGTGAGAATTTTTGACGGGTAGATTATACATGACAGTGTGCCCTTCATCAAGTTTGCAAGTATATATGAGGGTTGAGGGACAGTTAATAATTATATGAAAACTCCAGATTCCACTTGGATCACTTCTTAGAATAGGCCATATGCCTTTTTAGAGATGAGAAATAGCCAAGAGAAGTTAAGTGACTTGCTTAAATTCATATAACAAGCAGAGGTGCAAGCAGAACTCAGACTTCTTTAATCCCGGGAAATATATATATTTTTTGAAATCTAAATAAAGATGATGAATTGACAAGCTGTCCTTTAAACAATTCCATAGATAAGTGAACATTGAAAAATGTTGAAAATGCTGTGTTGCTTATTGTTCTAGATTTAGCAATTAGTACATACAACCTCAATATTGAATTTTTATAAATGTAGCTAGAATCTTCCCAGGGACACCTGGGTGGCTCAGTGGTTAAGCATCCGGCTTTGGCTCAGGTCGTGATCCTGGAGTCCTGGGATCGAGTCCCACATCAGGCTCCCTTCATGGAGCCTGCTTCTCCCTCTGCCCTATGTCTCTGCCTCTCTCTCTTTGTGTCTCTCATGAAAAAATAAAATAAAATCTTTAAAAAAAAAAATGTAGCTAGAATCTTCCCAGGTGTTAGCATGGGGATTGCAGTCTGAGTGCCTGCACTGGTGGGTCTGAGGCATCTATCTGTATTGAATTTATTTTTATGGTCGTGAGTTCAGGGGAAGAGAGGTGAGGGGGAGGGGAGGAAGTTTTATGTTGTGTTACCTGGAGGTAGAAACATGACCTGGGGTGATGGATATGAGACTATGGTGGCTGCCCTCTGAAGTCCGAGTCCTGTGGAGAGAAAAGGGCAATCCTTATTTTTGTGAACAACAGAAGTTTTGGTCCCACCTCTCCCGATGGGCTCCCCCCCTCCCCCAAGAGAATTAGAGCACTGTTTAGGGAGGATTAGCATTGGAAACAGGATACTGAATAGGGCAGTGCTTTCTTGGAAGACACTATTAGTGTCTAGGTACTTTTTTCAAGTGGCATTGTACATCAACAGATGGAACGTCAAGAACTTTCTGAGTACCTGTGAACTATATGGGGGCCCCAGGAATAATTGGTTAACTTTGTGGTGGTGTGTTATTTTATAGGTTTCACATTAATGCAAGTAAGAGAACCAAGCCAAGGAAATTTAAGTGTAAATGTAAATGGAACCAGTTCTGTTTCTATAAGACAAGATTTTTATTTAGGTTGCCTAAGATATTTTGGTGGTTTTTTTGGTTTTTTTTCCTAGTGGATTTCAAATTTTTTTAAGATTTTAATTATTTATTTGACAGAGAGAGAGAGAGAGCACAAGTAGTCAGAGCAGCAGGCAGAGGGAGAGGGAGAATCCGGCCCTCCGCTGAGCAGAGAGCCCAATGCGGGGCCTGGGATCATGACCTGAGCTGAAGGCAGATGCCCAACCGACTGAGCCACCCGGGTGCCCCCCAATTTTTTTTTTGATGGTTAGCATTTTTTAGCAATATTTAAATTTATTATTAATTTATTTTTAAAATTTAAATTCAATTAACATCTAGTGTATTATCAGTTTCAAAGGTATTGTTCAGGGATTCATCAGTTTTATATAATACCCGTGCTCATCACATCACATGCCCTTCTTAATGTCCATCACCCAGTTACCCCATCCCACCTCCCATGGCCCCTCCAGCAACCCTGTTTGTTTCTTTTTTTTCTTTCTTTTTTTTTTTTCTGTTTGTTTCTTATGATTAAGAGTCTAATGTTTTGTCTACCATCCTGATTTAATCTTATTTTATTTATCTCTCCCTTCCCTATGCTCCTGTTCTTTTCCTTAAATTCCACATGAGTGAAGTCATATGATAATTGTCTTTTCTCTGATTGACTTATTTAGCTTAGCATAATACCCTCTAGTTCCATTCACATCATTATAAATGGCTTTTTTTTTTTTTTTTTGGTAGAGCCGTATCTTCAAAAAAACATAATTAGAAGCCAAAATTATGAGAGCGGATGGGCTGTATTTGAAGCAGGATTTGGGGTTTCCGAGCCCTGCTCACTCTGCACCTCTAAATGCCCCCCTGAAAAGAGGCTTCTGGGGCACCTCTGAGGAATTCCCAAGGCTCTCCAGAGGGGTGTGAAAGCCAATATTTTAGGAGGTGTTGGATATTAACAAGGGCTGCAAATATAAATATTTTGGTTTGTTTTACTTTGTATTATCAAGAAGTGTTTATTTTCATGTTTCTGCATTGGTCACAGCCTTGCAAGCCAAGCAAACTACAACCTGGGTTAAAGGGCAAGACTTGGAAGTTAAAAGATTGTTAAGAGATTAGATTGTTAGAGAATGCCCAGGAAGTTTGTTTCTTTTTCAATGGGCTATAAAACTCAGCCTGGGAGACATTCAAGATTGAGATTATAAACCCTGTGAAGTTAATCTTCCCTGGAGACATTTATTTACATTCCAAAGGGTAAAAATTCTGAGACCTTCCCTTTTCTTGCTAAGGAGAATTTGCTTACATTAGCAAGATTAACCTTTTTTCTGCCTTCTAAATTCATACTTTTGGGGATCCTTCCTGTGGTTTACCCCCTGTATGTACAGGCCTAACCAACTGGCTCTCTTTACGATGCCTGTGGTGTATTAGGTGTGGGAAAAGTGATTTCTTTCTTTTTTTTAAGATTTTATTTATTTATTCATGAGAGAGAGAGAGAGAGGCAGAGGCACAGACAGAGGGAGAAGCAGGCTCCCCATAGGGAGCCTGATGTGGGATTCAATCCATGGACCCGGGATCATGTCCTGAGCAGAAGGCAGATGCTCAAACCACTCAGAAACCCAGGCATCCCAAAAGTGACTTATTTTTTAATATAAGTAATAGTAACTGTCATTTCTGCTCCAGAACCTTGTGTTTACTCTCATGCTAAAAATGCATAAATGTAAATATTAAAAACATATTTTTGATATAAAACACTTCGTATTACAGGAGAGTATATTTAATAATTTTTATATATAGAAATGCTTGTATGTATACTTAGAGCATAAGCTTTACCTTGATATTTCCTGAAACTTTGACATCTCCGTTTTCCTTATAGAGGCCCTGTTAGTGTATCTCTAGGATGTGATTAGTTCACTCATTGATAGGGTTAGGACTATAGTGACACAGTGAATCACTTAACTATCACTTACATAATATTTTTCATTGATAAAGCAAGTATTAGAAGCAGCTTGTTTGCAGGAGCCACACTTCTTTTTTTTTTTTTTTGAGAGCCACACTTTACTGTTACTTTACTTTCTTTCTTCTTTTTTTTTAATCATCTTCTTTTCAACTCTGTGTACACTTTGTCCCTGGTAGTCAAGCATGGGTGAATTGTTTTATAGATATTTACCTCTTTGTAGACTAATATTCTTTACTCAGGTGCAACACAGATGTTAAAACATTAACTCACACCTCTAAAAATTTTCATTGAGCATAAAATTGGTGAGAGAGTACTTCAATGTGAAGGCAAACATAAGAGAGTATAACTATTTGAGACACAAATTTTTATTTTGAAATTAGAAAATAAAATTTTAATTTCGGTGTAAGTTGTGTTTTGGGGCACCTGGGTGGCTCAGTGGTTGAGCGTCTGCCTTTGACTCAGGGTGTGATCCCAGGGTCCTGGAATCAAGTTCCACATCAGGCTTCCCACAGGGAGCCTGCTTCTCCCTCTGCCTATGTCTCTGCCTCTTTCTCTGTGTCTCTCATGAATAAATAAATAAAACCTTTAAAAAAAAAAAAAGGAAGTTTCTTCGTATTTTTCCAATTATAAAAAAAATACATACATTTTGTAGGAAACCTAAAGTATTTAGAAAAATAGAAAGCAAGAAAAAAATAATTGCTTATCCAAGAAGCAACTATTAATATTTAAATAGAAAAAAATAAGCTTTAGATAGTTTAAATCTTTAAATAGGAAAATAAAAGCTTTTAAAATGGGAAACCCACCCTATACATGAACATTTTGTAATCTGGGATTGGGAAATCATGGTACCTATGCAGAAAAGAGTTAACATACCAGGCCTCAGACTGCTGTCTTTATTATTTTTTTCTTAAATTCTTATTTATTAATTTATTTTTTTGAGACAGTGGGAGGAGCAGCGGTAAAGGGAGAGAGAGAATCTCAATCAGGCTCCATGCCTAGTGTGGAGCTAGACACAGGGCTTGATCTCAGGACTCTGAGATCATGACCTGAGCTGAAATCAATAGTTGGACAACTCAATGGACTGAGCCACCCAGGTGCCTGTCAGGCTATCGTCTTTAGAATGACCATCTTAGAAATTTAGCCCTTGGATGGCATCTGGGAACTTGGCACTTGAATTGCTTCCTAATTAATAAGTATGCCTAGATGGCTTGTACAATCCATGTGATTTATGGTGAGCCTGCTTTTTCTCTGAGTCTGAAATTTTGGCACATGGGAAGCAGAGCATGTCTAGGTGAATAGCCCTCAGTAAAAACCTTAGATTCTGAGCTTGTAATAGATTTCCCTAAGCAGAAGCATTGGACATACTGCTCTTTTTTTTGTTTCTGGAGAAAGAAGCAGGCTTGGTGTGACCTTCACAGAAGGAAGAGAACATAAGAAGCCTGTGCATGGGCTTTTCCAGACTGCTTGTTTATTTCCCTTGCTCTTCCTGTCATATATCATTTTGCTGTAATAAACCTTAGTCACGAATACAACTGTATGCCGAGTCCTGTGAATCCTTTTAGCAAATCACTGGAAGTGTGGGTAGTCTTGAGTAATCCTGAAACAATACCAAAAGTGGAAAGTAAAATGCTTTTTTTGAAAGTGTGATTCCAATATAACTCAAAAAGCAAACAAGAGATAGGGAAAAGTTACTTTTATGAAATATGTATAATAAAAGGTTAATATTATTACTGCATGTATAAAGAATACATACAAATCAGTAATGTAATTTTGCCTTAGCAATATGGGGCAAAATTATGAGAATTTACAAGAATAATTTACAAGAGTAGATATGAAATGAGCAGATATGAAAAAGCTTTAATTTCAGAAGTCATTAAATGCAAATTAAAATGACAGTGACACAAATTCTAAATGTCAAATTTGCAACAAACAAGAAAAAAAATCCCACAAAACCAGGAGATCATATTCAGTGTGTGGAAGATGGTGGAGAATACCGTTTTCATACACTGCTGGTGCCAGTATATGTTAATACTGCCTTTTTCATGGACAATTTGATAATCAGTATTAATACTATTAAAGAATTTGTAACATGAACACATGGTAGGCTATGTATACTTGGAAACATGCTCTTAGCTTTCCCTTCTCCATCCAAAGTTTCTCCAAAACTTTAAAAAGCCTTGAAGAATAATTCTTATCTTCAGTATTGAAGAGAATTTCTGGGGAGGTTCCACAGGCCCTCACACAAAAAGCATCCTAAATTCTCTTTTCATCTCTTCTGCTCTTCAGAATTACCCACTGGAAGCTGTTAAAAACAAATCAAATTATAAAACATTTTTTTTCACATAAATATCCACCACCACCCTCCAACTTCTAGGCTGCCCCTTCCTATACTTTCCCTTTTATTCCTCTTACTTATTTGCAGTATTCTATAAAATAAGACTCAATATATTTGTGTGTGTGTGTGTGTGTGTGTGTCAAAAGAGGGCTTATCCTGTTCACAGTCTAACATTGCAACATCCCCCCTCCACTCCCTGCAATTACGCATTTTCTTCTTTGCTATTGAATTATAATTCCCCTCAGGTACTTAGGACAGTGTTTCATCAACAACCTAGACTGAGCGCTGTTTTGCCAGTTGGATTTTTTTTTTTTTTCTAGTTTGTGTAAAGAACTTACCTTTGGTTAGTCTTCTCCCAGGGGACAGTCACATCACCAACATTGAGTTCAAGGACCCTCTGGGGCTTGTGAGCACTCATCTTCAGTAGTTAGTAACTATCATTTACTCCACCAGTTCCTGGTTCAACCACTTCTGATCATCTGAGTAGTTAAATTAAGGATGGCCCATTAATGAGTCCTGAACATCAATTTTTTATCCTGTGCCTTGCTGACTTTTGGTTATAAATCCTCTAACTCTAAATTGATTTATGAAAAAAAAATTGATTTATGAAGCCTGTAAGTTGGTAGTGTTATACATTTCCACATACCAATCTGTAGTAGTGGTCTATCTACTGATTTGAAAATGATTTGAAAAACAATACCTTGCATATAAGCTGATATTTAAAAGTTTTAATCACTTAAATAAATTTTATAATATGAACTATGATGAGAGGAAGATCCAGGATGTGTGAGAAATATGCTTTTCTTTAGCCTACTAGAGAGAAGGGTTATGAAAGAAGGCTTATTCATAGGCTGATCAATTTTAGGCAAGAATATATATGGAAGTTGAAAACCTGAAGATTGATTTCTTTAAAATGATTTGTGTATCTCGGGACGTCTGTGTGGCTCTGTGGTTGGGCATCTGCGTTTGGCTCAGGGGTGATCCCAGGTCTGGGGATCGAGTCCCCCATCAGGCTTCCTGCAGGGAGCCTGCTTCTCCCTCTGCCTGTGTCTCTCTTTGTGTGTCTTTCAAGAATAAATAAATAAATTTTTTTATTAAATATTTTATTAGTGTATTAGTTTGAGACATAAAGAGAGAGGCAGAGACACAGGCAGGCTCCATACAGGGAGCCCTGGGCTCCAGGATCAGGCCCTGGGCTGAAGGCGGCGCTAAACCCCTGAGCCACCCGGGCTGCCCAATAAAATCCTTTAAGAAAAATGATTTGTGTATCTCTTAGGAAAGTCTTCATGTATCTCAATTTAAAGACTGCTGCTAAAGGGACCGTAAAAGTCTCCCCCTGAAATGGACTTACCAGTTGCTAGCTTTGATGCTGTGAAATTGCTTAGAACTTACCATTTTTCTCCTCCAGTGCTTGGCATCTCTAGTGGTCAGGATAGGTTTCGTTGTGCTGCAGTACAAATTAGCCCACGATCTTAGTGGCTTAATAAAATAAAAATATCTTTCTTGCACGTCTCGCTTCACTCTTTGAAACTTGCAGCCTCCAAGGTCACTGCAGTAGAAGAGAAGCCTGGGGAGTTTCATGGGATGTTTTTAAGGGTCAGGCCTGAACTGGCTTATGTTACTTGTGCCTGTCCATTTCATTGGCCAGACCCCAGGCATTTGACCCCAATCTAATTGCAAGAGAGGGATCCCTGGGTGGCGCAGCGGTTTGGCGCCTGCCTTTGGCCCAGGGCGCGATCCTGGAGACCCGGGATCGAATCCCACATCGGGCTCCCTGCATGGAGCCTGCTTCTTCCTCCGCCTGTGTTTCTGCCTCTCTCTCTCTCTCTCTCTGTGACTATCATAAATAATAATAATAAAAAAAATAATTGCAAGAGAAAGCTGGGAAGTGTAGAAGAGCAGAGTGAGTTTGGATTAACACTGACTTGTAATTTGGTTGTGGCATGCTTTCCTCATGACTCAAAAGCCCCCTTTCTGATCTTTTTACATCATTCTTCCTATAAACTTCTTAAGTTTTCATTAAAATAGTGGCATCTACCAGTTCCCAAATCTATTTAATTGAAAATACCACAGTATTAGCCAAGTTCTTACAGGTGAAGGGCAGTTGTTAAGAAATGGGGTGTCAGCAATATAAATTATTCTAAGTTATTACCCATGTAACTTCTCTGGTTGTCTCTAAATGGTATGATTGCCTTGTAACTTGAGCATCACTCCCACACCACCATTTTACAGCTCCAAAATTCTACTTTCCCTGGAAAGTCTTCCAGTGGATACTAATTTCTGAAGTACTCTAAACTTCTACACTTACCTGTCAAACTATATTATTAGGAATAGAGCTTTTTTTTCAAGACTTCTAACACATGCTAGAAAGAAAACATCTTGCTATGAAGCCTGTAAACAGGAACCCGAACTATTCTAAAGTTCAGATTAAGAGAACATGCTTTGAAAAAAAAAACGTCCATCTTCTCTCTTCTCACTCCTAAGTTCTGGTAGTGAAGTTCTCTGTAAAATATCAAATTAAATCCTTTTAGTGTATATTACATGTTCTATTTGATATGATATTTGATCAATTTGTTTTATGACTTGGCCTTTTTTTTTTTTTCCTAATTATTGGCTAGTACAGCAGGGAGGGATGCCATGATTGCTGTCACACGGATGACCACTTAGTGGGCATCTGTCAATTAGGTCTACGCTCGTGCTGCTCAAGCGTATTGTCTCCTGGAAATCTTAGGGCCAAATATCAAGGGAGTCTTAGAAGCAACCATAGAATAATGGCACCTTCATTATAATTATACTTCTTTGCATGATTGCTCAGCTGTATCTTTATAATAGTTTTCAATCTTAGAGGCTAAGAAGATAAAGTGATATACAAGCTCCTCAATATATCACAACAAATTGACAACTGATGCCCTTTCCAACTGTTTTTCCTCTTATAATTACCCTTTACTCCCATCCAGCTTATTGTCTTCCACAAACTGGCAAAATATGGATGTGTAGTTGTCCCTGAGTATAAAGTATTGAGAGTCATATTTTTTTCGGTTCCTTAAAATAATCGTGTATTTTTCTTTTCTTGTTTTCACATTTGGAATGAGTTATTTACTTTAATAGGTGGTGTGACATTTTTTGATAATGATATTAATGACAAAAGTGAACTTTTAGTAGGCATTTAGTATATGCCAAGAAGTGTATTGAGCACTTTGCATACAACATTTCATTTAATCCTTGCAAACTCTGTGATTTAGAGGGAACATGCTCAGAGAAGTGAAGTTACCTTGAAGATCAAGGGGGAGTAAGTCCTGGAGCAGGAAATCAAATCCAGTAAATCTCCAGAGTTCATACTTTCCACTGTGTAAAACTCATTCATTGATACTGACTTCAGTGTGCTTGGAAGTTCCTTCTGGGTGTCTTCTCAGGTCATACAAATATAATTCTATTGCCTGAAGTGAAATGAATTCAGTTTAAAAGTTTTTGCTTCATTAAACAAAATTTTACTAATTTATTATGGCTGTTGGATGGCATTGGTAGTGGAGTATAGACTTCTTTTAGTAGATGTGTAATGAAATGAGATTTATGGGATGAAGAGACTCCTAAATGTATTCCACTCATCGTTTGAAATAAAACAGGAACCCGAAAAGAGATCTGAGTACAGATGATCAGTATTTTTGGAGACTTAAGGAACAAGAAGTACTTGTACATTCCTTTTTTTTTTTTTTTAAAGATTTTATTTATTTATTCATGAGAGACACAGAGGGAGAGAGGCACAGACACAGGCAGAGGGAGAAACAGGCTCCATGCAGGGAGCGTGACATGGGACTCGATCCCGGGTCTTCAGGATCACACCCTAGGCTGAAGGCAGCACTAAACTGCTGAGCCACCCAGGCCGCCCTACTTGTACATTCCTAATGTCAAAATATCTTCTCATATTTGAGGTCTTTCTCTATGTTCTTATTATTGAAAATACTTTTTTTTTTGGCTGATTGGAAACACAGTCACAATTAAGCAAAATTATAGAAACATATAACTTAGCCGGTAAATTTCTCCATAACTTCTTTCTCCAAGATTGAACTGACAAAATTTTATGAATGCTCCTACAGCTACCAACATTTATTATTATTATTTTTATTCTTATTTAGAGAGAGAACGTGTACCCGTGTGTGAGCCAGGGAAGGGGAGACAGAGAATCTCAAGCAGGCTCCACACTAAGTGCTTAGATCTCATAACCTCATGACCCTGAGATCATGACCTGAGCCAAAATCAAGAGTTGGTTGGCTAACTGACTGAGACATTCAGGTGCCCTTACCAACATATATTTTTAATGTTATGTATATTTACAAAATAGGATTATATTATACATCCTATTCTATAATTTGATTTAATTTTTTAAAAAGTGTTTTTTACTTATTCATCAGAAACACAGAGAGAGAAGGCATAGGCAGAGGGAGAAACCAGCTCCTTGCTGGGAGCCCGATGTAGGATTCCATCCCGGATCACACCCTGAGCCAAAAGGCAGGTGCTCAACTGCTGAACCACCCAGGCAGCCCTGATTTAATTTTTTACCTGAGGAATATATCTTGGTCAACTTTTCATGTCAGGAAACATAAATCTGTTTCATTTTTCTTAATATCTACCCAAGAGTCTGCTGTATGAATGTGCCAGTGCTTATTTAACATTTTACCAGTTGATGGATTTTTTTATTGTTTTGAATATTTTTTTAAATTTAATTTTATTTATTTATGATAGGCACACAGTGAGAGAGAGAGAGAGAGGCAGAGACATAGGCAGAGGGAGAAGCAGGCTCCATGCACCGGGAGCCTGACATGGGATTCGATCCTGAGTCTCCAGGACCGCGCCCTGGGCCAAAGGCAGGCGCCAAACCGCTGCGCCACCCAGGGATCCCTGTTTTGAATATTTTACTTCAGTATTAAACATAGAAGGGTGGGACACCTGGGTGGCTCAGCGGTTTAGCGTCTGCCTTCAGCCCAGGGCATGATCCTAGAGTCCCAGGATTGAGTCCCACGTCGGGCTCCCTGCATGGAGCCTGCTTCTCCCTCTGCCCTGCATCTCTGCCTCTATTTCTCTCTGTGTGTCTCATGAATAAATGAGTAAAATCTTTAAAAAAAAAACACTAAAAATAAACATAGAAGAGCAATTCACAAAAGAAGCTATTTGAATGGTTAATTATTCAGAAAGAGATTTTCATCAGGGAAATGCAAATTAAAATCACAACAAGAAACATTATCTACCCATTAGAATGACAAACATTAAAAAGAATAGCAATTCCCCATGTTGTTAGGATGTGGAGCATCTAGAACTCTCATGCATTGTTGTACAACCACCTGAGAGATGTTTCTCAGGTTCTTAGAAAGTTAAAGATACACTTACCATATTATTGAGCCATTCCACTAGGTATTCACTCAAGAGAAATGAAAACATGTTCACAGAAAGACTTGTAGGTGAATGTTCATAGCATCTTGATTCACCATAGCCTAAAACTGGAAACAACTAAATGTCCATCAGTAGCCAAATGGCTAACAGATGTGGTCTACCCATAGAGTACAATACTACTCGCTTATAAAAAGGCAACCACAGGGGCGCCTGGGTGGCTCAGTCAGTGAAGCAGCCAAGTCTTAATTTTGGCTTAGGTCATGCATGATCTTGGAGTCCTAGGATCCAGTCCTGGGGTTGGGCTCCCCCACTCATCAGGGCATCTACTTCTCTACTTATTCATCTGCTTGTTCCGTCTCTCTCTCCTTCTCTCAAATGAATTAAATAAAATCTAAAAAAAAAAATGCAACAACATGGGGCACCTGGATGGCTCAGTGGTTGAGCATCTTCCTTCAGCTCAGGTTGTGATCCAGAGTCCCGGGATTGAGTCCCACTCCAGCTCCCTGTGAGGAGCCTGCTTCTCCCTCTGCCTGTGTCTTTGCCTCTCTCTCAGTGTCTCTCGTGAATAAATAAATAAGATCTTTAAAAAATGCAACAACATGAATGAATCTCAAAATTATTTTGCTTTATGAAAGAAGTCAGACACAAAAGAGTCCCTACAAAATGATTTCAAAATGATTTCATTCACATAAAATTCTAGAAAATGCCAACTAAATTGTAGTAACAGAAAACAGATCAGTGGTTGTCTAAGGTTGGGGGTGGAGGGCTCTTCTTGATTGTAGACTCATCAGGATGAATTTTGAAATCAATTTATTAAATCTTTACCTTTCTTTCCCCTATGGCCCACCCTTCTGAACAGTGTTTTCATGATGGCATTTAGTTTTGTTTCAAAGCTTCCCAAGGTGGTTGAGGGCTTCCTTGTTGAACTAGCATTGATCTTTTTCTTGCCACTTTATACAGTTAATTCTTGTTATTAGAAGTAGGTGTGTTCTATAAACCGAACACCTAATGAGTGAATACTGAACCATTGCCCCTAGGGGAAATATAAAATTAAGTTCCTGCAAGTCTTTGGTCACATATTTTTGACTACTGGTTAATACACAGAATACACATGTTGTTCAGTGTGTGTTTCTGTTTAAAGTCACCTTATTTAGTATAAATTGTTGTTTTATTAACATTGAACTCATGGCCATAGCATTATAGCATTATAACTTGAATAGTTATAGTCATGCCTGAACAAAGCTTTACTAAAACACGTGTTTTCTCTATGAGTCTCGTCTTTGGGCCCCTGGGTGGCTCGTCAGTTAAGTGTCTGCCTTGGGCTCAGGTCATGATCTTAGGTCCTGGGATCGAGTCCCTTGTTGGGCTCCCTGCTCAACGGGGAGTTTGCTTCTCCCTCCCCCTGTCCCTCCCCTTGCTTGTGCTTTCTCTCTCTCTCTTTCTTGAATGAATAAATAAAATCTTTAAAAAACAAGACTAATCATAGTCTTCCTGCACTTAAGTACACCAGATAGCACTTCAGCACTACTCTTGGGGGCCATTTTAAATGGTGAAATCACCAAAAAAAAAAAAAAAAAAAAAAAAAAGCACAGAAATGTGAAGATGTGACGCTAAATGCACCACATATAAAGGACACTTGTTTGCATATGAGACCTGAACCTGGAAGGCCAGAGCATTGTCTACTTTGGCTTCGGCTGGGAACATGAACAATTTTTCTACATTCTGTACATGTCCTAGAATGACTGCAGAAGCTCTGTAGTATTGACTTTGGAGTTAGCGAGTAGTTGAATTCTCAAATACAGAGTCTGCAAATAATGAGAAGAGAATGAAATTTCCCTTGGAAGCTGCTGCTGTGTGTACAAATAATGAATCAGGGAAAGCTTCAGAGTGGCAATATTTATCAAAACATTGCAGGGGACAGTACAGCAAAATGATACTTCACCTGTTGCTTGTGAATTTAACATGACTTATTTATTTTTTAATTTTTAAAAATCAAGAGTTTTACACATACTTCAGAACTGTAAGTTAATTATGAAAAACAGTAGCCTCTTATGTCTCTCTGCCCCCTTTTTTTCCTGAGAAAATGAATTTCAGTTCTTTCAGCCATCTCATTGAGTTTTTACCTCCAGATCTTCCTCTCTCTCTTTCTTTTGTCTTTTTTTTTTTATGATTTGTATTTATTTATTCATGAGAGACACAGAGAGAGTGGCAGAGACACAGGCAGAGGGAGAAGCAGGCTCCTTGCTGGGAGCCCGATGCGGGACTGGATCCCAGGACCCCTGGATCATGACCTGAGCTGAAAGCAGATGCTCAACCGCTGAGCCACTCAGGTGCCCCTTACCTCCAGGTAATCAATTAATTAATTGAAAATTAATTCAAATTAATTTTAAAATTTGAGTATATTTGATATGAAATACTACATTTATTTCAGATATACAATACAGTGATTTGATGAATCTGTCCATTGATGCTATGCTCATCACAAGTGTAGCTACCATGCAATGCTGTTATGATATCGTTGACTATATTCCCTGTGCTGTGCCTTTTATTCCCATGACTTATTCATTCCATAACTGGAAGCCCATGTCTCCAGCTCCCCTTTACTCATTTTGCCTATACTCCTACCCCTCTCCCCAATGGCACCCATCAGTTTGTATTTATTTATAGGTCCAATTCTGCTTTTGGTTTGTAAATTAATTTGTTTTGTTTTTTAAATTTCACCTATGGGTGAAATCATATGTTATTTGTTTTTCTGTCTGACTTTTTCACTTAGCATAATACCCTGTAGGTTCATCCATGTTGTTGCAAAAGGCAAGGTTGCATCTTTTATTTTAAGGCTGAGTAATATTCCAGTTTGTGTGTGTGTGTATATCACATCTTCTTTATCTATTCATCTATTGATGGACAATTGGGTAGCCTCCATATCTTGGCTATTATAAATAGTGCTGCAGTAAATAGAGGGGTGCATATATCTTTTCAAAATGGTGTGTGTCTTTTTAAAATGTGTGCAGGGCATGCACAGAGCCCTTCAGTCTGGAAATTCATGCCCTTTAGTTCTGTGAACTTTTTCTGAATTATTTGTTTATTAATGTCTCTCTTCTGTTTTTGTTGTTCACTCTTAGGCAAGCCTGTATTATCAGAATTCCTGTGCTGATCCTTTATTTTTCCTCCCTCTTCTCCATTTTTCACTTTTATTATTTCTTTTTGTTCTATTGTCTGGGTGATTTTTAAATTTAAAAGATTTAAAAGATTTTATTTATTTACTTTTTTGATTTTAAAGATTTTAAAGATTTTTTTTTTTATTAGAGAGAGAGTGTGAGTGTGGGGGAGGGAGATCAAAGGGAGAGGGAGAGAGGGAATCCTCAAGCAGACTCCCCACTGAGCATGGAGCTTGAAGCGGGGCTCCATCCCAGGACTCTGAGATCATGACCTGAGCCAAAATCAAAAGTTGGCTGCATAATTGACTGAGCCACCCAGGTGCCCCATCATATTTTTATCTTTCTGCCTTTCTCTTACATTTTCATTCTTCCATCTTTTTTTAAAGTTTCAAGATCATATTTTTATTCTGTACATATTTTTTATAAGTATCTTTTTCTGTTTTGTAAGTGCAAGTTCTTCATGTTTCTGATAATATTGATAACATTTTTATGGAGGTAAAATTTGCATACAGTAAAATTCTTTTTGGTGTATAGTTCTGTGAGTTTGGGCAAACATAGTCATGTAACCATCACCATAATTAAGGTATAGAACACTTCCCTTACCCCCTCAAAATTTGCAGTCATTCCCTCTCTTCATCCCAAGAGACTTGGTATGAAGTCTCCCAACTCTTATCTGGTAGTTTTTTAAAAAAAATTCTTTTACCTGCCGTATATCTGTTTGCTCCATGTTTCTTTTTAATATTGGCTTTGGTCTCTTTCTTCTTGATACAGATTTTTCCTATATCTTACTGATTTTTTGGCTCTTCTGTACATGATAAAAGATGGATATTAAAAGAGCTGGTTGGAAACTGCCTGCATGGGTAGAGCTTTGTTATGGACTGAATTGTGTCTCCCTAAATGTGTATGTTGAAGTCCTAACCACCTGTACCTCAGAATGTGGCTGTTTTTAGGGGTAGGTCCCTTAAAGAGAGAGTTTAAGTTAAAACGAGGCTGTTCTGGTTGGTGTTTCTGATTAGTGTCTTTATAAGAAGAGGTTAGGAGATATATCAGGGATATATTGCACAGAGGGATGACCATGTGAAGAGGCAGCAAGGAGGCAACCATCTACAAATGAAGGAGAAAAGCTTTGGGAGAAAGTAAACTTCCTGACATCTTGATCTTGAACGTCTAGCCTCTAGAACTGTGAGAGAATAATTTCTGTTGTTTAAGGCCCTCAGTGAATGTTATTTTTTTCTGGCAGCCCTGGCACACTAAAATAAGGTTTTGTGACTGATAAATTTCAATATAGGGTTATTTAGCTGGATCTTTATGTATAAATGACTACTATCAATATTTTTAGTTATTTTCTCTTGGGTTGATAAAATTCTTGTGCAAAGAAGAATTTTCCAAATAAATCTATATGACATGAAAGCTAAAGAATAAAGGGATTTTGAGGCTTATTAAGTGTAGAAGATTTGCAGCAGCTATTTTGGGAAGAGATGGTTGTTGGACAGCAATGAATTTGAAGTTAGGCAACCTGATTTTAGAGGGGATGAAACTGAAGCTTCTCTATCAGCTTGATGTTTATGTCTCAGTGTGTTAAGTAACAAGGATGGTAAGAGTGCTTGAAGCAATGATGTGTAGACTTATTAAGGGAACTGAATTAAAATGAGCAAAAGTTTGAAGCAGATGTTTAGTAAAAAAGACATGATAACGGTCAATAAGCATATGAAAATGTGCTCCACATCACCTGTCATCATGGAAATACAAATCAAAACCACCACAAGTGTATTACCCAGTTTCTAAGATGGCTGCAGTGATCCTTACCTCCTCCTATACCCTTGTGTGAGTACACCTTAATGCTGCACCTGTTGGCCTATGTGACTAATAGCATATGGCAGAAATGATAATATGTCACCTCTGAGATTTGGTTATAAAACACTGCAGCATCCCTGGTGGGCACCAAGAAATGCTACTTCCAATTGCTGCAATGAGACTACATAATATTTTTTACAACATTCCATTATGGCAATCTAGTAATGCGTTGTGGCAAAATGTGAGGACGTTTTTTCCTCCTTTTTGTCATTTCTTTTCTTGCACAAACAGTTGTTGAGTTCTTACTACATACCAGGCGCTAGTATTTAATATTGGAAATACAGAATGGAAGTCTCTTTTCTCAAGAGTTTATCATCTGGTCAAGACTAACTAGTAAATCATAATACAGAAAAATGCCCTTGACAGACTTGTTCAGGATGCTGTGGTGAGCATGAAAACTTTCTAAGGGTGCTGACTCATGAAAGATGAAAGGACTTGTCTAGGCAAGTAAGACATTTCTGTTTTTGCAGATTGAAATTGAAAAGGTGGACAGGAGTGAAACCGGTTTTAGTTTTAGGAGGAGCAATAGACTGTAAGCCTCATGAGGGAAAAGACCATGAGTGAATGGGTGAAAGAACAAGAAAGTGGCATAATGGGCTCTTCATTTTGGAAGATTACTCTTGAAGCAGTGTTGAGAATGGATTGGTGGGGACAGAGGTTAGGCAGAAATAGGTTAAGATGCTTTTGCAAAAAAAAAAAAAAAGATGCTTTTGCAGGCAGTTGGGACAAGAAATGATGAAGGCTTGAATGGAGGCAGTACCAGGTCCCTGGGGAAGAATAGAGCAGATTCAACAGAAAATTGATGGCTGACTGAACATGGATAGTGAAGAGGAAGACATGTCTAGGAAGATCTCGGATTCTATTGTAGAGGGTTGATGATTCCATTAACTGAGATAGAGGGAAGAGAGGAATGAGAAACAGATAACAATTGAAAAGATTGGACTGATTTACATTTTGAAAAATAATTCTGGGAGCATTATGGAGGGTGCATTTTCTTTTTCTTTTCTTATTTTTTAAATGTAGGCTCCATGCTCCCTGTGGAGTCCACTAAGGGATTTAAACTCAGGACCCTCAGATTAAGACCTGAGCTGAGATCAAGAGTTGGACACTCAACTGATTGAGCCACCCAGGTGCTCATATGGAGGGAGTTTTAAAGAGAGCCAAGATTGAAGCCTGGCAGCAGACTTAGTAGGGTGTTAGAGTAATTCAGGAGAGAGTTGATGGTGACCTGAGCTACCCCGGTGGCAGTGGGGATGAGAGAAGAGAAGTGAGCCAAGAGAGATTTTTGAGAAAGTATATGCAGTAAGTGGTTCTTCATTAAATTTAAGAGGTGCAAAAAGAGAGAGAGAGAGTTCAAGAATAATGTTTGGGTTTTTGACTTGGGTAACCAAGTAGTAACCATTTACTGAAGTAAGGAACACAGGAGTGAGGTTAGGGAGATGATAGAAGTGATACTGACAGTAGCTGACATTTATTGAGCACCATGGCTAAACGCTTAGAAGGCCATGTTTCGTTTAATTTTTTAGTGTCCTTATGAGATAGGTTCCAGTATTATCCCTGTTTTACTGATGGAGAAGTCAAGGTAGAACAAGGTCACAAGTTAGTAAATAGAGTAATTTGAACTCAGTGGTAGTTCTCTTAATCATAATAGTAATTGTTTCAGTTTTCCCCAGTAGATCATGGAATACCTGAGGAGGAAGGGATATGATGCCTCACACCGTATCTTCATAGGATGATTAGCACACAGTAGGAACAAAGCTTTCGCTCAAGTCCTATCTCATGTACTGATTATACTCACTCGGCTCCAGCTCCAACTCACTCTCTTCTTAAAAATCTTCCCCAGAACTACTCACACAAACCCTGGGTTTGTGCCAGGGTTTACTGAATTAATTTGGTAATTTTGGAGAGCTGCCACATGTAATGTAAGGTATAATACTATTTGTAATTTATTTAAAATAGGTCTGTTAGCTCTCTTGTTAATGGAAGTTTTTCCCTGATAATCTTTCTCCTGTCATTTTTCCTCAGCTTTCTCTCCTCTGATTTTCCTTTCCATTCTAGCTGCTAAGCTTACCTATTCCTCCAAATGCTCATTCAGTTCTTTGGCAGAGCATTTTCACTGTGTCTTTAACTGTGTCTTTTTCTTTTCTATTCTTTCTTTCTTTCTTTCTTATTTCTTTTTTTTTAGATTTACTTATTTATTTCAGAGAGAGAATGCATGAGACTGGGTGGAGGGGCAGAAGGAGAGAGAGAGAGAGAATCTCAAGTGGACTCTCCACTGACTGCAGTCTGACATGGGGCTCAGTCTTACCACACTGAGCCAAAATCAAGAGTTGGACGCTTAACCAGGAGCCATCCAGGGACCCCTAACTGTGTCTTTTCCTGCCCTATTCAAGCCCTGTCTGGGTTAGAGAAAAATTAGCTATCTGACTTTGAAGATTCTGGTCCCTTTTATTTATTTTAATTTTTAAAAAGATTTTATTTATTTATTCATGAGAGATGGAGCGAGAGGCAGAGACATAGGCAGAAGGAGAATCAGGGCCCCTGCAGGGATCCTGATGTGGGACTGGATCACGGGACTCAAGGATCACATCCGCGGCCGAAGGCAGATGCTTAACCGCTGAGCCACCCAGGTGCCCTGATTCTGGTCTTTTAATGATTTTTATCAAGTTTGGGCTGCTGTAATAGAATATTGCAGACTTATATACAACACAAATGGTTTGGAGGCTAGAAATGTGAGATCAGAGTGCCAACATGTTTGGATTCTGGTGAGATCCTCTTCTGGGTTGAGGACTGCCAACTTCCTGCTGGTCCATATCTGGTGGAAAGGGGGCAAAGAAGTTCTCTGGGGCTCATTATATAAGGGCACTAATTCCATTGGTGGTTCCACCCTCATGACCTAATTACCTCCCAAAGGTCTCACTTCCTAATATTGTAACTTAAGGGATTAGGATTTCAGTTTATGAATTTTGCAGGGACGCAAACATTTAGCCCATTATAAGGATCGTATGAATTATTAAGTATATGAGTTCCTCCCTCCTTCCCTCACCCTTTCCCAGTGTGACCGTTCAACTAATTCTTAGTGAGTTCTGGCTGGAGATGCAAGACAGACAAGTCCTATCTTCACTGAGATTACATTTCAGTGGAAAAGACAGTAGTACAATAAATACATAAACATATAATGTAATGTGAAGTAATGGTAAGTGTTAAAGGAAAACTAAAACATACTGAGATCCAGAGGGGTGTTGTTTGAGATAGGCCGATCAGGCAAGGTTTCTCTGAGAGTGTGGTGGTTGAGCAGAAATTTGATAGAAGTAAGCAAGGCATGCAAATGCATGGAAGAAAAGAGTTCCAAGTCTAGAGAATAGTAAGTGCAAAAGTCCTGTCACATCTCGGATTATTAAGAAAGCAGATGTTGAGACAGAGTTGGAAGGACAAAGGATTTATTGAGGACTACCGCCTATGAAAGGGAAAGGAAGGAATTAGGGTTGGGCAGAGGAGCCATCAGACTTGCATGCGCCTGTCAAATTCTTTGCCAGCTCAATGAGGAGTTCCAGAGCACTACACCAAGGAGAGCAGATACAAGATTCTGCATTGGGTGGAGGAAATGACCAGGCCTTTCTGCCCAACTTTGCTCGGTCATTTGACCGGAGACTGTCCTGAGAACAGAGCACCCTCAGCTGAGGAAAGCTGAGGTGGACCTTGAAGAAGCAAATACTGGAGTTATATGTTAACCATGCTTCTTGTAGGTTGGGCAGAAATTCCTTTCTTTGAAGGGGAATATGGGCGGTCTATCTCTGTTTCTGCCACAGGCTCTAAAACAGAAATATGCTCAGTGTGTTCAGGGAACTGCAAACAAGCTAATGTGCTGGAGAAGAGTGAGAGGGAGTGATAGGGGTCATGGCCAGAGAGGTAGCAGAGGGCCAGAGCGAGTAGGATCTGCGGCCTGTGGTAATAGGATGTTGGATTTCATTCTAAGTTTGGTAGAAAGCCATTAGAGGATTTGGAGCAGGGGAATGACATATGTTTTACATTTTGAAAGGATCACTCTGCCATAAGCCGTTGTATCTGTTTATCTATTGCTGTACAACAAACCACTTAAAACCTTACTGGTTTAAGACAACCGTGGCTTATTTTTTCTCAAAATTCTGTGAGTGTCCTGCTGGACTCACCTGAGCTCACTCACGTGCCTGGGTCTGGGTATTTTCAGACGGCTTCACTCTCATGTCTGGACCTCACCTGAGATAGCTGCAGTGACTGGGATGGCTAAGCCTCCCTCCATTTGTTCTTTTTCATCTTCTGCTTCTTCATCTGATGGTAGAAGTGTTCCAAAACGTCAAGCCCTACTGTGTAAGCACTTTTCCAGCCTCTGTGGGCATCAAGTTTGCTAATGTTCCCCTGGCTAAAGCAAAACAAATGTCTAAGTCCAGAGTCACCATGGAAGGAGGATATACAAGGGTGTGGATATCTGGAAGTGTGATTCATGGAGGCCCTTGTTGTAACAATTTACCACATTAAACATTGTTTTAGTTACTTTCCCTTTTCTGATCCTCTGGTATAATTTGGTTTTCTATATAAGTAAGTATGTTTCCCAGAAAATAATGAACCAGTCACATAGATTTCCCATATTTCCTAGGGCTGTGACAGCAATTTCTTACTGTAAAAGAATAAATTGTCTGATTTCAAGGAGAAAATGCCCATTATATGGACTTTAAATATTTCTCACTGGAGCCATGTAGCCTGGGGATCCTCCTACTTAAGAATTATTGTGTCACTGTGATCCTTCTCAAGATTATTGGTGTATGTGGAAATGTGTGACTTATGTAACTCTTGTTCTTAACCCACTGGTGATGGAGCTGCATTGAGATTTTTATTTATTTTTTATTTTTATTTTTTTTCACGTCAGACGGGTAATGTACCACGTCGTAACAAGGTTGGAGGGAGGCACATGTCACACAACGGCGTGAACACCCAGTCATCACGCTTATGAGCTACAAAAGGATCCTGCATTGAGATTTTTAAAACCCACTGGTGATGGAACTGCATTGAGATTTTTTTTAAAAAATGTGTTGAACTGAGGAACTCTCATTCGTTGCTGGTAGGAATGCAGAATGGTACGGCTACTTTGGAAGATGGAGTGAAAACTAAACATATTCTTACCACACCATTCAGTAATTGACACTCTTGATAGTTACCCAGATGAGTTGAAAACTTGTGTCCTCACAGAACCCCGTACACAACATTTTAGCAACTTTCTTTAGAACTGCCAACCTTGGAAGCAACCAAGATGTCCCTTAGTTACATGGATGGATAAATAACCTGGTATATCAAGGTAATGGGGTATTATTCAACACTGAGAAGAAATGATCTGTCGAGCCACAGAGGAAACTTAAATGCATATTACCAAGTGAAAGAAGCCAATCTGAAAAGGCTACCTACTGTATGATTCCAACTATGTGACATTCTGGAAGAGGCAAATTGTGGATGCAGTAAAAAGATTGGTTTCTGGGAATTTGAGGAGAGGAGGGGATGAATAGACCACAGAGGATTTTTTGGGCATGAAACTACTCTGTATATAATAATGTTTGCTACCTGCCAGTCTGCATTTGTCGAAACTCATAACATGTACAAGACCAAGGGTGAACTCTAAATTATGTGATCCTGAGGTGTCAGTGTAGCTTCATCAGTTGTAGCAAATGTATCACTCTGGTGAGGGATATTTAAAATGCAGAAGGTTGTGCACTTGTGGGGAAAAGAGGTACATGGGAATTCTTTGTACTTCCTGCTCAGTTCTGCTGCCCAAATCCAAAACTGCTCTAAAAAATAATCTATTTTAAAAATGTACTGAACCAGTAGTTCATTTTTTTTCCTCATAAATTCAGCTTAATCTCAATCGTCATGATCTAAACTTTGTAAGCCATTTGGCAAGAATTTGACCTTGTGACTTAATGTTGATGTTAAATACTTTCAGTGAATTAGTGATATAATTATTGACCTATCTTCTTATTTTTATAGCTGGCAAATGGAGAGAAAAAGGAAATAAACATATTATTGTAAATTGTTTAATAAACTTTTAAAAATTCATATTTTCTCCCTTTTTTTTTAAAAAAAAGATTTTATTTATTTATTCATGAGAGACACAGAGAGAGGCAGAGACATAAGCAGAGGGAGAAGCAGTCCTGAGATGGGACTCGATCCCAGGACCCTGGGATCATGCCCTGAGCCAAAAGCACTCAATCACTGAGCCACCCAGGTGCCCCTCCCTGTTTTTTTTTTTTTATGTTTTTGTTTATTTATTTGAGACAGAGAGAGAGAGAGAGAGAGAAAGAACAAGCAGGGGAGGGGATCAGAGGGAGAGTGAGAAACAGACTTTATTGAGCAGAGAGCCCAACCTGAGGTTCGATCCCAGGACCCTGAGATTATGACCTGGGTTGAAGGCAGATGCTTAACCCATTGAGTCTCCCAGGTGCCCTTTTTCTTCTTGTCTTAAATGTAGCACAGATACTTGGAGGCCTTTGTTATTCTGTTTTTGTTATTAGTACTTTTTAGTTGTTTAGTTCACTTTTTATTTATTTATGTTTTAAAGACTTAATTTTTTTATAGCAGTTCTATTTTTTTTTTTAAGATTTTATTTATTTATTCATGAAAGACACACACACAAAGAGAGAGAGAGAGAGAGAGAGAGAGAGAGAGAGGCAGAGGGAGAAGCAGGCTCCCTGTGGGGATCCCAATGCAGTACTCTATCCTAGAGCCTCGGATCAGGAATGTAGACACTTAACCACTGAGGCACTCAGGTGTTCCCAGTTCCAGGTTTATAGCAAAATTGAGAGGAAAGTATAGAGATTTCCCATCTATCCCTTGCCTGCCTACATCCCCCCTTATCAGTATCCTTCTACCAGAGTGGCATGTTTGTTATAATTTGTTATAACCTACAGTAACACGGTGCCCTAAAAATCCTAAAAATCACCTTATACATTCCTCCTCCTCCACTTTCATTTTTTTCATTATACAAACTATCTTAAGTGTAGCTGTGGACTTTATTAATTGGATATTAGCTATTGTAATTTTTACAGAGTGACTTAAGTGGGTCAGGTCAAGGTTTCTGTATTACATATAAAGCAGAAATATTTTGAAGGAAAACATATATTTTTCGTAGTAATACAGATTACTTAAAACAATATGAAGCATTCTGCATTCTTTCTTCCCGAAAATTAGTAATCAGTGCTCTTCAAATATTTTCTGTGTTTTGCCAGATACTGACAATATGAAGCCATTGGAGGGTATAAAAATTCTGGACCTGACAAGGTTTGTGTTGGTTTATTTATGTTTTGGTGATTGAATTTTTCTGTTCTTTAAAAAAAAGTTATTTTTTTTGGATTATAATGCTTACACTCAAAGTTTTAGAAAGGTAAACAAAAAAGGAAAAAGTTTTATAATTTCATCACTCTAAGAGGCAATTAGTATAATATTTCTGCATTTTTCCCAACCTACATTTTATATTTAATCAAAAAAATTTAGAACCATATTGAAATTACAGTTTTACCCACATTTAAAAGATAATGTAGTATTTTGAGTATTTTTCCATGTCTTTCAAAATTCAAGAAAAATGTAAGATGATCTTTTATTATATAGTTGTCACATAATTACTCATCCCCCAGTATTCACCATTATAAGTTAGGTTTCCTTGTACATAAATCTTTGCCTCAGGAAATCTTAAGATTTCTTCCATAGTATAGAATTCTGGAAGTGATATTACTGCATCAAAGGGAATATACTTTTTATTTTATTTATTTTTTTAAAAAAAGATTTTATTCATTTATTCATGACAGACAGAGAGAGAGAGAGGCAGAGACATAGAGGGAGAAGCAGGCTCCCTGCAGGGAGCCCGATGTGGGACTCGATCCCAGATTCCGGGATCACTCCCTGAGCCAAAGGCAGACACTCAACCGTTGAGCCACCCAGGCATCCCAGGAATATACTTTTTAAAAGCTCTTAATACATAAGGCCAAATTACTGTTCTGAGGAGTTTTAACAATTTTAATTTGCTATCATTATATGACCTTGTCTATGTTAATAGGCTATTAAGAATCAATATAAAATTCTTCAAGTTGGTAATTATTTGTCATTGTTAATATTGTAGAGTACTGGCGGGACCATTTGCTACTATGAATTTAGGAGATCTTGGAGCAGAAGTTATAAAAGTGGAAAGACCAGGTAAAGCTGTTGCTTCCTTTAAAACATAAAGACTAATACAGTTTCTTATAAGTTTTTTTTTTTAGATTTAATTTAATTTATTTATTCATGGGAGACAGAGAGAGAGAGAGGGGCAGAGACACAGGCAGAGGGAGAAGCGGACTCATGCAGGGAGCCTGATGTGGGACTCGATCCCGGGTCTCCAGGATCACGCCCTGGGCTGAAGCTGGCGCTAAACCGCTGAGCCACCTGGGTTGCCCAAGATTTTATTTTTGAGTAATCTCTACGTCTAACATGGGTCTTGTACTCACAACCCTGAGGTCAAGAGTCACATGCTTTTCTGACAGAGCCAGCCAGGTGCCCCAAACTAATACAATTTTTAACTGTTTCTTTTCTTTTTCTCTTTCTTTTCTTTTTCTCTTCTTTTCTTTTTTTTTCTTTTCTTTTTTCTCTTTCTTTTCTTTTTTCTCTTTTCTTTTCTTTTCTTTTCTTTTCTTTTCTTTTCTTTTCTTTTCTTTTCTTTTCTTTTCTTTTCTTTCTACCATGTGTCTGTATATGGGATGAGGAGAGAATTGAAATGATTATTTTTTCTTCTCCATTCTTTTTCTTCTGAACCTATACTAATGATTTCTTCTTACTTTTTATAAGTGCCAAGGGGTAAGGCTTAAGCCAGGTCCTTCACATGCACCTGAAAGCCTCTGACAGAAACTGAGATGCACCATAGTAACAGTGATGCCAATGCTTATCATAGTGCCAGGGACAGTTCTACAGTTCTAAGTACTTTGCCTATATTTATTTAATCTCTCCAACAACCTTATGGGCTGATGTTTTATTATTCTTCAATTATAGAAGGGAAGACAGAAACACAGAGAGACAACTAGTTTGTCCAAAGGCACACAGCTGATAAGGACATCCATGCACTCTGCTCTGGTCCTGGCCCTCCTTAGCCCCAGACAAGCCTTCCCGTTGGGGCTGAGTTCAGAGTTGGCCTGGCCACACTCCCTTGCTGTAGGACACACAAGAAGGAGAGAAAGAAAGGGAATCAGAGTCCTTCCAGAAGGAACCCTGATACTCTAATATAAGTCATTCTTTTCTGTTTTTAACAAAAGAAAGATGTCCTCATTTTATAATTTTAAAGATTTTGAGATTTTGAGATCAGAATCACTGATGCTGAGATCAGATTTTTTTTTGATAAACACCATATTTTAAAAAAGATTTTTAATTTATTTATTTATTCATGAGAGACAGAGAGAGGTAGAGACAGATTTTGTTTGTGAGAGACACACAGAGAGAGGCAGAGACACAGGCAGAGGGAGAAGCAGGCTCCATGCAGGGAGCCCGATGTGGGGCTTGATCCCAGGACCCTGGAATCATGCCCTGAGCCAAAGGCAGACACTCAACAGCTGAGCCACCCAGGCGTCCCTTGCTTCTCATCTGACATCTTTCCTATTTCTTCTTTCCCTTTGCCAAGTAAACCTATTTTGTGTACAGAATTCTCACTTTTTTTTGGTGCCTTCTTAGTATTTTGGTGTTTAGTTCATGCTGTTATTGAAAGTTGTTTAGACCAGTGTCATGTATGCTCTTTCTCTCCTACAAGCACTTAAAGGGCAGAGTTCACGTTCTCCATACCCTTTATATCATCCTATAAAGACCTTGTTTCAGAAGGTTTCAAAACAGCATCATTATTTATTCTTTAAGTTGGAACCTTATGGATATAGAACAGAATTACCAATTTGATGAAAATGGTCTGGCCTTGAACAGTGTGAATATATCTGTGAGACTCATAAAAGACTAGTTTATAATTATATCACCTTATTAATTTCTCATAAGTGATTAAATGCTATAAAGTAGACCACATGGTGTAGAAGATTTAACTCTCAGCTGAATAGAATTCTTAGGAGGTCAAACGAATTAGCAGAAGATTCTCTGAGCAGCATGGGGAGTATTATATATTATATTGTATTTATTTGACCCTCTGTTTATCAGGAACCATGTGGTAGGAGAGCCTGGCGAATCCTGCTTTCCGGATATAATGAATGCTTCATTTATCTAGTCATTGATGTTTATCATTTCTGGTTGATACTGGCTGCATGCTGGATAATGTTTACTTTCTAGCTGAATACCTTTTTTTTCTTTTCCAGGTTTCATAAAACTTTAAGTTCCATATTATTATATGAATTCAACACCACAGTGCATTCTAATTTCAGCCATTGGGTCTTCCAATCCTAGACAGAGCATCTGATCTGATTTCTCTTTCTATTTCAGTTGATCACTATTCTAAATATTTGTCATTGTATAACTTTTAGGAATCGTTATTTCCTGTTATGTAGGCCTTATTTCTCCTTTCTCCTTCCTTTGTCTAGGCCTTTATGTCCCACAGTCATACACTTGGTATCAAGCTTTGTTCCTAGCACATAGTTGTTCATTGTTTTTTTCCTGATTGCTCTTTCCCTTAACCCTTCTGCCCAGTGCATTTTAATGTTCATATTGCATGTTTAACTATTTTGGATTTTTGAGATAGTTCTTCAACACAGATTTGAGGAAAAGTGACTTGGCAGGATTTTCAAAGTTCAGGAGAGAACTAGACTTTTTTTTTTGATGTCCACTTCTTCAGTTCTTTATTTTGTTATCGTTTTCTGACTTGGGACTTGGATTATTCTTGTTTTTGTAATCAAAGAACATATACATTTTCTTCTTCTTTCTGCAGTAACCTAGCTGAGTGACATGGACTACGTAGGGCAGCAAATGATGCTGCTGGTACTTGTGGACTGTGCCCCATAGGCAGGGATATATATAAAGGCAGGGGCGTGGTCTTTTGTTCACAGCTGTGTCTGCTCTTCCCAGAGCAGTGTCTGTGACATAGTAGGTGCCCAGTAAATATTTGCTGAATGGATTGAATATTTTGAAATAATATTTAAGAAAGGCAGTCTGAAATTTTACATGAGATCTCCAGACTTTGAAATCATGGTGGCTAGTTAAAAAGTTTAAATTCTGTGTGAGTCAAAGAAAATATCTCTCAACTGCCAGTTTCCCCAGTTTGTGACCTTTTGCCTTTATTTCCTATTATGTACCATCACTGCTGATTCTTTTTAGAGGCCGCTTATCCTCTCTAAAGCCCTGGTTGGGAAAGCCAGGTAGGCCTCCAGTTGAGATTCCTGACATTATTTCCACCTGAGAGATGAATGTAAACATTTAAAATTATCTAATTTTAGGCCTATCTTGACGTTGCTTTATTTAATAAAAAAAAATTAAGGTATTGGAAGTATTCAAAGTAATGAAAGTGGCTGGACTTTCTCTTGACTCTGAGAGGTCTTGTCTAATCTTGAAGATCCAGATTCGCACCTACCTTTTCCATGAAGCTTTTACCTGTTTTTTTTACTGGAAGAATGCCTTTCTGGCATCTTGTAGTTCATTTTCCCCCCTGATGTTTTGAGCATGACATTCCATTTGATGCTTACCATTGATTGGTTTGTTTTGTTAATTGGTTTATCTCCAGTTGGAACTAATGTTTCTTTTCCTTTCTCCTCTTTTCTCTTGTGAGTTTTTTTTGTTTTGTTTTTAAATAAATAAGTCTGATCTTTGGTCTCTGTTTTGTTTTCTGAAAGGCTATGTCTGTTTTTCTTGATCAGATTCAGTGGTAAAGTCAATGGGCTAATAGATTAATTATATCATTTAGATGAGATTAGAATTTAAACTTTTAACTCATATTCACAAGTAGTCTCTTCTTGGGGGCTAGTGATAAATACTGTGATTTTAATTACTTATATAGTGATTGGTTTCTGCTATCAATATTTGACCAGACCTTATATTATAAAATTCTTAATGATACTATTTTGTGCCATTTAGTCATTGATAGATTTTTCTGAGCTGTCTACATTGTTTGTCAGTTGCTTTTTGTGCAAAGGAAAATTTTTCTGTAACTCTTCAAAGTGTTGTCTTTGAATCTAACACAAATATATCACTTAAAGTAGGTGTCCAGAAAAAACCTCCTATATTTTGATGGTTTTATTTTTTTCAAGATTTTATTTATTTTTTCATGAGAGACAGAGAGAGGCAGAGACACAGGCAGAGGGAGAAGCAGGCTCCATGCAGGGAGCCCGATGTGGGACTCAATCCCAGCATGATCCTCGGATCATGACCTGAGCCAAAGGCAGATGCTCAACCACTGAGCCACCCAGGTGCCTCAATTTTGATGGTTTTAACCTTTTACCTTGAAGCAAGACCTAGTTGACTAAAATTTTATTCTAGAATAGTATTTGAAAATAAATGAATCTGCTATTCAGTAACTTATTTTGCCTTTTCTGATTGGTCGCTATAACAAATTTTTTTCCCAATTGTATTGAGAAATAATTAACACACATCCCTGTATAAGTTTGAGGCACATGGCACGATAGTTTGATTTACATACATTTTTTAAAAATTTTTATTTATTTATTTATGATAGTCACACACACACACACACACACACACAGAGGCAGAGATACAGGCAGATGGAGACAGGCTCCATGCACCGGGAGCCCGGACGTGGGATTCCATTCCGGGCCTCCAGGATCGTGCCCTGGGCCAAAGGCAGGCGCCAAACTGCTGCGCCACCCAGGGATCCCCTGATTTACATACATTGTTACCACATTATTACTACAATAGGTTCAGCTAACAGCCATCTTCTCCTGTAGATATGATAAAAAGGAAGAAGAATAAAGGAAAAAAATTTCTCCTTGTGCTGAGAACTATTAGAATTTACTCTCAACAAATTTCCTATATATGATACAGTACTGTTAGCTATAGTCATCACACAGCATGTAGGTTGTCTTTTCACTTTGTTGATGGTTTCCTTTGCTGTGCAGAAGCTTTTCAGTTTGAAAATAAGTTCCATTTGTTTATTTTTTATTTTGTTGCTTGTGCTTTTGGCGTCAATCAAAAAAAATCATTACCGAGACCCATGCCAAGCTTTTGTCCTTATGTCTTCTTCTAGGAGTTTCATGGTTTCAGGTCTCATGTTTAAATCTTTAATCCTTCTTGAATTAATTTTTGTGAGTGATGAGTGGTGTAAGATATGGGTTCAGTTTCATTCTTTTACCAGTGAGTATCCAATTATACTGGTACCATTTGTTGAAAAGACTGTCTTTTCTCCATTGAGCATTCTTGGTTCCCTTGTCATATATCAGTTGACCACATATGCTTGGGTTTATTTCTGGGATTTCCCAGAAACTTAGAGATTTATTTATTTATTTATGATGCCATTTTATTCTAGAATTTCATTTACCGTTATTCTAGTTTAAATAATATTTAACAAAAATCTTTTTCAGACTCAGCATTTCTTTGCAGATTTAATGCCAAGAAACACATAGAGAGCTGACCAACTTACTCAAAAACTGAGTTATTTTTTTTCTTTCAAATTGCCATTTATTAAATATAAAGATTGCCAGTATATTTCTTTCTGGATATTGACTGTCAGGCATGGATTCTAGTGAAAGATGATATGGAAGGATTTAGTGAATAACATGAATGGGTAGAGTTTGGACAGTTCCCACAAGTTCTCATGGCCCCTCTAGATTGCCAATTCCACTAAACTGTGCTGATTTTGCTTAGGCACCTGTGAATGTGTATGATGGGTGAATGTTGGTTTGAATGTCTCATGATGTTTCATAGTTAAAACTTTATAGCTTATACTGTTGTTTTCAGGAGCTGGTGATGATACACGAACTTGGGGACCACCTTTTGTGGGGAGAGAAAGTGCTTATTTTCTCAGTGTTAATCGAAATAAAAAAGTAAGAATATAATTTCTTTGTTTTTTCTGTGTATTTCTCTTGTAACAACAAAACTGTTGATATCACCTTGGCTCATTGATTTCTATCCTTTTTTGTAATATAATTAATGTTTAAAAGAAGGTGAAATTGTATTCATTCACCAGTTACCAAATAGAAAAAAGAGAGCTTTTTTTTTTTTTAACTAATCTTCCTCTGTAATAACTTAAAAATATTCGATGAGAATCCATAATGGTTTAAAATGGAAATAATTTTATTAAAGAAATAAATTATTTGATTCTTTACATTTTTTTCTTTCGGTGATTGCTGATTGCCTAACACTTGGTATTATTATTTGAAATTTTTTCCTGTAATCCTTGCTATCATCCTAATATATCTACATTGCAAATAAAATCAGTAAATATAATTTAAATGTTTCTTCATAAGGAAAATGCACTTGCTTTGAGAGGAGAACATGTGATATGAGTGGCTCCCTTACTGAACTGTCAGTAATATGAAAGCCTTTATGATACTATTTTAATGTATTATATTTTAATTTTTAGAGTATAGCTGTTAATATCAAGGATCCAAAAGGAGTGAAAATCATCAAAGAGGTAGAGTATGCTTTTTGGAAGACATCTTGCCACTTGGGTTGTAATTGGGGATTTGAACATCAGAGTAAAGGTGTTTTAAAACTTTGTTTCATTGGTAATCTCTAATGTTGCTGTAAATACCATTTAAGAATTTAACTTTACATTTGTTTAAGTAAAATTTCTTTTATGTTGTGTATAATATTTCTCTACTCTGTGAAAGTACTCATGCTAATGCTGTCTACTATTGACCGAATGCCTTCTCTGTATCAGATCTTAGGCTTGAGCACTTTCCATAAGTGATCTCAAATCCTCAGAATTTTACTTGTAAATGGGTATTAGAATCATGGGAGAGAAATAAGTTGCATGGGGCTCAAGTGATGCTCCAAAGATCGCATAGCTGGTAAAGGAAGGGGCTGAAATTTGAACCCAGTGATGTGGGACCCAATTCCCATAGTCTTCATTCTCAGACCATTCTTTTTTTATCTTCTCCTCAGTGGTTATTTCATTTTATTTTAATTGGTTTTAGGAGATTGTTCTTGCCTTAATTCTCCTCTTTCTGTTTTTCTGTCTCTCCATTTCACCTTCAGTGGTCACAGTTCCTGCTTCCTTGCTTCTATTACAGACCATTCTTGTATTTTAACCTAAGTAGTCAAGGTTTCAGATTTGATTGAGCAAATACTTTGCAATTTCATTAGAGCTTCTCAGTGGGGCAGTATTAGGTGGAATTCATAACTCTTGCTACTAAGACATAAGTGTACATTTGAGTATTTTAGGCCTGCATGTGTAATTCTGACCAAAGTAAATGGATCTCCGGGAGTTCCTTCTCACTGTCCTCGAATCTTGCCAGTCTTCTACCATACCGTAACAACCTTTTTTTTTTTTTTTTAAGATTTTATTTATTTATTCATGAGAGACAGCAAGAGTGAGAGAGAGAGAGGCAGAGACACAAGCAGAGGGAGAAGTAGGCTCCATGCAGGAGCCTGACGTAGGACTCGATCCCAGGAACCCAGGATCAGGCCCTGGGCCGAAATTGGCACTGAACCGCTGGGCCATTGGGGCCGCCCATACTGTAACAACTTTAAGTTGACTTTCATTATGGGCTTGATTTCTCTTCATGTCTGATTGTTAATAATAAAGTACATTTCAAGTCATATTAAACTTAAATAGAGGGGATCCCTGGGTGGCGCAGCGGTTTGGCGCCTGCCTTTGGCCCAGGGCGCGATCCTGGAGACCCGGGATCGAATCCCACGTCAGGCTCCCGGTGCATGGAGCCTGCTTCTCCCTCTGCCTGTGTCTCTGCCTCTCTCTCTCTCTCTGTGTGACTATCATAAATAAATAAAAATTAAAAAAAAAAAAAACTTAAATAGATTGTATGGGGACATATTCATGTCTATTGCTTTTAGCTAATTATATGTGTTTAGCTTTTAGCATGTTACAAATCTTATTGCCTAGGGGAGAAATTATTTTTTGCTTAGTCTTTTTAATCTTTCTGGCATCAATTTCTCTTTTAACTTAAGAGTAGCAAAAAAACCTCTGTATTCAGGCCATGGTGGCTATGGTTGCTAATATAATGAGTTTAGTTTATGGAAATGGTTCCAAAGTAGCATACAAAGCAATCAACTGGATACATGAGAGCTTCAAAAAATATGACTCCTTTGTCTACAGGCTAACCAAAAACAGCTTGTGCAAAAAACAAAACTCTGCTTAGAAAACCTAGGTAGAGCCTGATATTTTCATAACAATATGATTTAATAATTTTCTGACATGTCATTTATATTTCAGATAATTCTCTGTGTTAATTAGTTGACAGTCACAATATCCATTTTGTGTGCACATGTTATGGTCCACAGAGCAATGTCATGGATTTCATATTCTTCCAACATTTTATTATGAAAAATTCAAAGATATAGAAGAGTTGAAAGAAGAATATAAGGAACTTTCTTTAACCCTATGCCTCGTTGCAATAATTTTAATATTTTGCTATATTTGCTTATTTACATATGTATACCTATGTGTGTGTTTGCATATGTATTTTTGAACTATTTTAACTTTTTAAAAGATTTATTTATTTATTCATTTATTTAGAGCGAGTAGGAGGAGGGGCAAAGGAAGAGGGAGAGAGAATCTCAAGCAGACTCCATACTGAATGTGGAGATCAATGCAGGGCTTGATCTCACGACTCTGAGATCATGACCTGAGCTGAAATCAGGAGTCAGACGCTTAACCAGGCACCCCAGGCACCCCTTGAATTTAAAGATTTTATTTATTTATTCATGAGACACACACACACACACACACACACAGAGGCAGAGACACAGGCCGAGGGAGAAGCAGGCCCCATGCAGGGAGCCTGATGTGGGACCCGATCCCGGGTCCCTAGGACTACACCCTGGGCTGAAGACAATGCTAAACTGCTGAGCCACCTGGACTGCCCCCTTGAATTATTTTAAAGTGAAAAATATGAAACTTTGTGCTGACATCTTTCAGAATACATTTCCTACCAATAAGCATATTCTTTGATATAACATTTTAGAAATTACTTTTATGATTTCTTTGTTCATAAATGTGGATAAATTATCATCACTTTCCTTTCTATTTCTGATCTCCACTTTGTTCTTAAATTACATCTAATGAAGAGAACTCAGAATCAGATACTCTATATTTCAAATTAATTTTAGTTCTTATTTAGTTCTTATTTAGTTCTGTGACCAGACGGAAGATTTTCTTTTTTCTCTTTCAGACAGAAAAAGATAGTAGCTTCTCTAACTCATACAAAAATTGTGCTTGCTTTTTATTCTGGGCCAGATTCTAGAATAGATGTTTTAGGTGATTTGTGAGTACTTAGATGAGGAAGAGGTGATCACCAGTAAAACTGGAAACCAGTCTTCTCACTTTATTTCCTAGTAGATTATAGTATCAGGGAAATGAAGTAAACACTTGGTCTCCCCTGAGATAATTGTCATTTATAACACTTGTAGTTAGAGTGGAGAGCAATTATAACTCCGAGGGAGTTTTCTGATGGCTCTAATTTTAGCACTCTTGTGTTAGAATTTTTATGAATGATTAGCTGAAGCTGTAGGGAACACACATGATCTTGAAATGACTGAATATCCCGAAACAGAGGGAGAGAGAATGTGTTGAATGACAGAACAAATAAGAATCAATATCTAGCAAGTGGTTAGAACATATTTAAAATAAATATTTATAGGATGAAGAAAAGAATAATTTCTGCCCTATATACTTTTCTAGGGATAGTTCTGAATAAATATCATAGTGCATATGTACTCAGTTCTTGGGTAAGCATAAAAACTACTCTCTATCTTTATCAGTAGGATTGTTATTGCTCTTAAACTCATCTTTTCTGTATTTTTCTTAGGACATCATAGAGCCAAACTACATGGTGCTCTGTGCACAGCTCTTTTTAGTTAAAAGAATTTTTGACTTGTTAAACAAGTACTAATGCATGTTTATGCAAAAATATTAATATTTTAATGAATCATGTCAAATCTCCTTATTCCATTATATGCTCATTCCCCCCCCCCCCCCAAACGTGAGGTAATACCATGTATAATGTGTTTTAATCTGCTTGTTTTGGTAACTTAAAATATTTTTAATACTTTTCTGTTAGCATAACTTATTAATGATGTTTATTTTCTTGTCTTACTGAACCAGTGAGTTTTATTGTGGTCCATTTGAATACTTGGTATAGATTGAGATATAATTTAGGATTCCACAGAAGTCTGAAAATAGAAATACCTTACACAGTTAAAATTTTTTTTATTGTGGTAGTATAAAACATAAAAATTCCCATTTTAACCATTTTTAAGTACATGAATTACATTCATAATAGTGTGCAATCCTTACTGATGTGTTTCTAAAATGTTGCATCACCCCAGACAGAAACTGGGGTGAAAGCAATAGTTTTCTCCTTCTTTCTCTCTCTAGCCCCTGATAATCTCTCATCTACTTTGTGTCTTTATGGATTTGCCTATTCTGAGTAGTTTATATAAGTGAAATCATACAATATTTGTACTGTTGTGTCGGTTAATTTCACTTAGCATAATGTTTTCAAGGTTTGTCCATGTTGTAGCATGTATCAGAACATCATCTTTTTTTTACGACTGAGTAATATTCCATTTCATGGATAGGTACATTTGTCTGTTGATGGACACTTGGATAATTTCCACCTTGTGGCTACTGTGAATAATGCTGCTGTGAACATTTGCATCTGGGACAAGTATCTGTTTGAGTCCCTATTTTCAATTCTTTTGAGTGTATACCTAGAAGAGGTATTTTTTGGGTCATATGGTAATTCTATGTTTAACTTCTTAAGGAACCCACACAGGGCTTTTAAAAATTAAGAATAGGGGCACCTGGGTGTCTCAGTGGTTGAGCATCTGCCTTTGGCTCAGGTCATGATACTGGGATCCTGGGATTGAGTCCTGCATCAGGCTCCCTGCAGGGAGCCTTCTTCTCCCTCTGCCTAAATCTCTGCCTCTCTCCCTGTGTCTTATGAATAAATAAATAAAATCTTTAAAAAAATTAAAAATAATTTGTTAAATGTCATTTGCATAAGATACTCTATAATGCATCATGCAGAATATATGCAGCAAGAGCTGACCAGTGTAGAAACCTAGATATGTTTGATGTAGTTTTTCTTTACTGCCCACAGGAGTGCCTTATAAATAGTAAATAGAGGTTTAGAAAAATTTGTGAAATAAGTTGAAGTTAAGTGCAGCTTTTTGTTTTATTTACTACTAACACCTGCCCTCTCCCCAATCCCCTAAGCAATACTTCGTTGTCGTTAACAATAAATAAGTAAATGCATCTTTATTGGAACTCTTCCTGCATGGAGTTGCTTATGTGAAAAATTGCTCAAATGTTAATTGGTTTCCATGGTTTCAAATGTTAGCCTGAAATTTGGAAAGATGCCTATATGGCTTGAGATTTGGAGTGCATACTTCAACCTTTCTCTCTCTGTCCTATATCTTAATATATTTATAATTCCTCTCCAGATAAGTGGTTACCTGGCCTCTGGTGCCACTGTTTCAGGAGCTCTGCTGACTGGGTGACCAGTTATTTCATTGAGATGTTTCGTAGGATTACTTCTGCCTCCAAATTTTGTTAAGTCTGACAATTTCAACTATATATTCCAAATTTAGTGACAGAAGAACAGACAGGCACTCAAGTTATTTACATGTTTCCATCTACAGTTTATGCTAATTAATCTTTTCAATCTAAAGGAGAGGTTCTCAGTAACGTGATCTCAGATCATATTTGTTTCTGAATGGTTTATGGACTAAGAGTGGGTTTTATACTTTTTAAAGATTGCTAAAGGAATGTAAAGAAGAGTATCCGACAGGGAATGTATGTGGCCTGCAAAGGTTGAGAAATTTACTATTTGACCTTTTATGGAAAAAGTTTGCCCACCTTTATCTAGAGTCTTCCTCTATTTTATTAATGTGTATTTATGACTATATCTAAATCTCTGTCAATATAGCAATTAAAAATTGTTGAATAGTTATATAGACACTTGGATATGTTCAAGAACTACTGAAATTGGGGCACCTGGGTGGCTCAGTTGGTGGAGCATGTGACTCTTGCTCTTGGGCTTGTAGGTTTGGGTCCCACACTGGGTGTAAAGATTATTTAAAAATAGGAATGCCTGGGTGGCTCAGTGGTTGGGCATCTGTCTTCGGCTCAGGGCATGATTCCGGGGTCCTAGGATCAAGTCCCTAAGGATCTCCCCAGGAGAGCCTGCTTCTTTCTCTGCCTATGTCTCTGCCTCTCTCTGTGTCTCTCATGAATAAAAAATAAAATCTTTAATAAAAAAAGAGATTACTTAAAGATAAAATCTTCAAAAAAATAAAAGAATTATTGTAATGAATTTCTTTAGGTGAAGTAGTATAACTTTTGGATGACTTCAAAACAGACCTTTTAAAAGATAATGCACTCACGATTGAAATTTTGAAAATAATTTTTAAGGTGTACGTTGGTTCGTTGTCCTCCAGTTTCAAGAGCAGTGATCTGGGAATCAAACTCTGGGCCTTGTTTCTGATTTACTGATTCACTGGGTTACTGTTTAATCTTTTTTTTTTCTTAATGGTTCATTAAATCCATTTAGAACTCTTTGGAAAGGAAGCATTTGAAAAGTATGAAAGCATTTCTGAATCACATTTACGCGTATTAAGTCCTATATGTGCAGGTTGTAATGAGGAATGTTACATAGTAAGGGTGGGGAACAGCAAAGACATTGTATTTAGTTTTTTGTAAAGGATTTAAGGTGTTTTTCATTTATTTGTACACATATAGTTTAACTTTTCTACCTAAACTTCTTGGGAATATGTTTGGACCATGTAACCTGGATATTATATTTAACATAAGCAGAATCCACTTAACGCCACAATATTTAATTGAGTATTTTAATGGCTGTTGTTTTGTTGGCAGTAATACCTCCAGTAGTTGATGAGAGCCTTTATGTTTGTTTAATTCTACTTTTTAATTCACTTTTCCTGTGATTTTTCTGGACTATTGCAAAGTAAGGATCAACTGTGTTTACTGAAATTAGAATTGTGTCATGTGGGGATTTGTTGAAAGTTTGGAAGTCCCTTAAGAAGTCTGACTCATCTTCCCCTTTTTCCTCAGCTTGCAGCTGTTTGTGATGTATTTGTGGAAAACTATGTCCCTGGCAAACTGTCTGCAGTGGGCCTGGGATATGAAGATATAGACAAGATTGCTCCTCACATCATCTACTGTTCCATCACAGGTATTTTGACCCCACACCCTTGTCCATGAGTAGACTTTCCAGTTACTGGGTTTCTTTATCAATGTAAGAAACCTCATATAGTGTTGATTTTCTTGAAGTGATTCTTTTCTCACTAGTCCTCACCCCGCTGTTAATCATTAAAGAACATTAAACGAAATGAAGATTTTTCATATATTTATTGGTTCTTTGTATGTCTTCTTGAATTGTATGCCTGTAGCTTTTTGCGAATTTTTCTATTGATATTTTACAGACATTTACAAAGTACTGTTATTAATTCATATGTAGAATTGTAGGTGAAATATTAATTAGCTTTAGGATAGCACAGAAAATCAACATATCCCTTTAATATAGTCAAAGTGTTAAGCCAGGTGAAGGAAAAGAGTGCTATACAGTCTTTCAGATGGTTTAGCTGGTGAATGTTGTGTATGTTTGTGTGTGTGTGTCTGTGTTTAGGTCCAAGGGAAAAAAGCTATCATATTAGTTTAGCATATTTTTAAATACTTAACTATTAATTAGGGATGCAATGTAGAAAAGTGGCTCTGAAAATTCTGAGTTACATTAATAGTTTTTATCAGAAAAATTCGTAATATTTTGTCTTTATTCATTCACCTACCAAATATTTACTATAGGCCTATGATTTGCCAGGCAGTATTCTAAGGTTCCAGGATGTAGTATTGAATAATACATATTTATGCTCTCATTGGAGGTTTGCATTATAGATTAGGAAGATAGATAGTAAATAAATAAACATATTCTTTTGTGTTTTGTTTTTTGTAATTGAGTCTGGTAGTGATAAGGGCTAAAGACACATAAAGTAGGGCAAGAGGGATGGAGTGAGGAGGAGCTGTTTTATACCTGGAGAGAAGAGAAGGCTCCCTCGGGGGAGCCTGGGTGGCTCAGTCAGTTAGGCTTCTGCCTTAAGCTCAGGTCTTGATCTCAGAGTCCTGGGAGTCAAGCCCCACTGCGGCTCTCTGCTCAGTAGGGAGTCTACTTCTCCCTCTGCCTCTGCAACCCCTACCCCCTGCTCTCAAATGAATAAATAAGATCTTTTAAAAAAGAGAGACAGAAGGCTCTCTTGATAAGAGAACATTCAAGCAGAGACCTGGATGAAGTAAAGGAGTGAATCATATAAATATTGGCAAAGATGGTTTCAGGAAGGAGAAACAGCAGGTGCAAAGGACCCAAGGCAGGAGTGTGCTGGGCATGTTTGAGAACCAGCAAGGATGATTGCAGCAGAGTGAGCCAAAGGGAATGTAATAGGAAGAAAAACATGGAGGTGTTGGTTAGCAAGATCACAAAGAGCTGGTGGGCAACACTTAAGGAATTTGGCTCTCACTGAATAAGTTGATGAGCTAATAGAGTGTTTTGAATGGGAGAATGATATGATCTGACATATTTTTAAAAGGATCACTATAGCTACTGTGTTGAGGATAGACTGTAGAGGACATGGGTAGAAGTGGGAGAAAGAAGCTATTGAGCTACTCCAGGCTAGGGATACTGGTGGCTTGAATTAGGGTAGTAGTGGTGGAGGTAGTTGAGGAGTGATGAGGTTTATTAGTCATAAAGTAATAACCAAAATACTCCTGTTTCTGTGCATTCAGGTTAATTGAGATATAATAATACCTTGTAATATATTACTTTAGTATAAATAATGTTTCTCACAATATTATGTAGTGCTGTTTTTATATAACTTAAGCTATAACTGCAATGTTTGGCTGATATTATTTTAGAGAGGATGAGGAGCCCAATGATCATTAACTTCTCTACTGAATCAGCATGAGAGACAGGGTCTGTACATAGTAGGTGACTCTTTGTCGCTAACTCTGGCTTTTTCTCCGTTGTAGTATTTTATAGATGGTAATCACACTTCCATTTTTGTGTCTATATATCATTATTTATATGTGTCAGAGAGAGGGAAAGATTTTTCCCTTAAAATCTCACAGTTCGATGGAAATGTTGAGGTCTAAATTATTAAAATAGGTAAAATATTATCTTTGAATTACCTTGCTATCATAAAAATGCTACATAACTAGCAAATGTAAAATCTTATATGACAGTAAGTATTTCTTTCTTTTTTTTTTATTTTAAAATTTTATTTTATTTATTTATGATAGGCACACAGTGAGAGAGAGACAGAGACACAGCCAGAGGGAGAAGCAGGCTCCATGCACCGGGAGCCTGACGTGGGATTCGATCCCGAGTCTCCAGGATCGCGCCCTGGGCCAAAGGCAGGCGCCAAACCGCTGCGCCACCCAGGGATCCCGTATTTATTTCTTATTTCCATGAATTTGTATTGGTTGAAATTCAGCTGATCCCACTAGTTAGATTTGGCTCCAGGTTTCAGCTTGGGGGCCTGATGTGCTCTACCTGTCTCTTATACTGCTTGGACCAGTGGCTACCAAATGCATGTTTTCCTCATAGTGGAAGTCAGGAGTCCAAGAGAAGGACCCTAAACTCACAAGCAAGATTCAAGCATTAGCTCACATCCCATTTGCTTACATTCTTTTGGTCAAGGCAAGTCATGTGACCAAGCCCAGTTGGAACACATGGTGAAATATATTCTACTGTAATGGGAACTACAGAGTAACATGGCAAGGTGTGGATTCCAAGAGGGGTAAAGTTTAGGAATAATAATGTATTTTATCACAGTTCCCAGCCAAACAAAATGCTAATCCACTTGAGGGGGACCTGGGTGCTCAGTCAGTTAAGCATCTGAGTTCAGTTTCAGTCATGATCTCAGGGTCTTGGGATGGAGCTCTGCGTGGGGCTCTCCACTTGGTGGGGAGTCTGCTTCTCCCTCTTCCTCTGTCCCTTCCCCTGCTTGTGTTCTCTCTCTCAAATAAATAAAATCTAAAAAAAAAAAAAAAAAAAAAAGCTACTCCACTTGGGAAGCCTTAAATTTCCCAAAGTTTCACATCTATCACTAACTATAGTTACAGCCAACAGTTCTTCTGGGTCTTGGCTTGTGATTAGAGAATCTCTAGATTTTCTTCCAGTTCTCAGATCCCATATTAAATTTTAGTGTGGCAAAGGGCCTTGGAGATAGACTGTATAATGCAGAAGTTCTCAGCTATGGGGAGAGTGGGGAATTCATATGCTTTTCATTGAAAAGGATGGGGAGCAGCATTTGCAGTCTGAAAAAGCACCTTCCGTGATTCTATAATCCTCTACATCCCCATCTCCTGACAATCATGAGAAAAACATCCATATAGCTCATTCTCCTTTATTTCCTGATAAAGAAATAGGTCCAGGACGTCTAAGGGACCTCTGGTCACACAGCAGTTTAATGGCAGATGGCTTTAAAACTCAGGCCTCTTGACAAAATATTAAGTGCCTTTGTGCTTTCGATACTTGGACATATATCATTGTTTTATGTTATATTGTTAAGTGACAGCATGGATTATAAGACACTGTCTTATAATTGTGTCTTTGTGATTATAAGACACTGAACAGCTTGACTTGAGAATAGTATATTCTTGTTCATCTCTTTCATTTGTTGTTACTCATCAGGGAGTCTAAATTTCAACAATCTTTTGGAAGCAAAGGTCATTTATGAGTCATGAATTTGTGTGTATTTAAAGTAAGGCCCATCTCTCTCTTTTTTTTTTAAAGTTTGATATTCTTGGTAATCAGTACTTGTTTTTGATATTTTTTAGACTGATTAGATCAGTCTAAAGTTGCACATGTTATGATTGGGATCCTAGACTTTCCTGATGTTTCCCAGTGGCATGGCTGTTTTGTCAGAGCTGTCCAAGCCCAAATAGTCTGTTCTCACTCACATGTTGGCCCTATTGCTGATGAGAGTAATATTAGAATGGTTAGGAGATTTATTTTAATGCACTCTGACAGTTGTGTGGTTGAGATTGTCTCAGTCTGTGAAATCTGGTCTGCAGGACAAAAATGCTGGGCTGATCACAAGGGAGGAAGGACCTGATTATTTTTGTTAGCAAGGTCCTCTTATCATTTCAGAGTATGAACATTAGGGGGCAGTGTTTAAAAAGCTATAATTCACTAGGAATTCCTTTTTGAGAAAACTAGTGTTTTCCTGTGTGCCAGTAGAGAGAATCTCTATAGGAGCATATTGATATTTTTTTAAGAAGTTTTGTTTTTTAAACTGACCATTCTCTACCTCTCTATACTTTTAGAAGTATAATGATATTCTCCTTGACACTTTAATTTTTAAGTTGTACCTTCTTTCCTTTGTTTCTTCTGATCACGTTAATTATAAAAACTTAGCAGTAAAAATCCTCTCTACTACATTTAAAAATATTTACTTTTTTTCTTCTTATTAACCTCATTACTCTTTTCCTAGAAGGATAAACATTACATTATATTATTGGCTAGACTAATTTTGTGGTAGGAACATTGTGTATGCCCTTTATTTATTATTATTTTTAAAAGATTTTATTTATTTAGAGAGAGCACAAACAGGGGGAAGAAACAGAAGGAGAGGGGGAAGCAGACTTCCCACTGAGCTGGGAGCCCAATGAAGGGCTTGATCCCAGGATCCTGGGATCATGACCTAAGCCACCCAGGTACCCGTGTGTATTCTTGTTAGGTAATTCTTTTTGTGAGGGGGGCGGGAAGGGCTTTGCAAAATACCTTTTTGATTTTTGTGAATTCCCCAGTGACATTTTCTTAACCATGTCCTTGTATGGACAAATTGCAGGATTCTGCTTGGGGATAGGTCCTCAAGAGGGACGTTAGGACTCATATCAGAGAGAATATTTTAGAGAATTAGACCCATTCTTTAGTTTTAAATAGAAAGTAAGTCTGAGAGCTCTACTTATGAATTAAGAATAGCTAAGACAGTTTTAAGGAAGACCCTGGTAGATAGATTTGCCCTGTTAGATATTAAGACTGATAAGACAGTAACAAGACAGTGTGGTATTAGTACAAGGATAAAGAAATACATCGATGGAACCAGAATAGAGAGCTCAGAAACTCCTGGCATAAGTACGGAAACATGTTTTCTTAGGGCTTACACTATAGATCATTAAAGAATAGAATATGTGATAATTGATGGTAGAACATTGGTTATCCTTATGGAGAAAGATAAAATTGATCTTGAGCTTATTCTATATAATAACATAGTATTCTAGATTGATTTATGCCCTAAGTATAAAAATGTAAAACTTTAAGACTTTAAGAAAACAATATAGGAAAATGTCTTTATGACTGTAGGGCAGGGAAGAATTTTGTAGACAACATACGAAAAGTATAAACAACAAAGGAAGAGATTGATAAGCTTGACTACTTATTAAAATGGAAAACTTTGGTGCATCAAAAGCCACTGTAAAAAAAGCAAGGAGATGAGTCACAGATCCGTGGAAGATAACTGACAAAGGATTAATAACCAAAATATATTAAAAATTCCTTTAAATCAAATAGAAAAAAAGAGAAACAATTTAATAGAAAAATGGGCAGGATCCAGAAAAGGAAACCTGAATGGCCGTAAAAAGTTGCTCAGGCTTGGTAGTTTTTAGAAAAATGCAAATTACACTGTATGTTAACTAACTAAAATTTAAATAAAAAAAGAAAAATGGAAATTAAAACAAAAATAATATTCCACTTCACACCTAAGAGATTGACTGACATTTAAAAGTCTGACACTACTAAATGTGGAGGAAGCAAAGGAATCCGTGAACATTGCTGGAGGACTGATATCCATGTTGGAAAATGATATCCATGTTGGGAGCAATTTGGCAAGCTCTTCTGAGATTATACATGATCTCCAGTTTCACTTTTAGATATGTACCTATAGAAAGTCTCGAACATGTGTGTGAGGGTACATGAAGAATGTTCATAGCAGCATTGTGTGTATGAGCAAAAAGGTGAAAATATGAGATGAAGTACATTTTAGTAGGAAAATGGATAAATGTGTAATATAACGAGTGGGATGCTATTAAGCAGTGGAAAGAGTAAGCGGGAACATGAAATCAACTAGATGAACTTTCCAAACATGGAATTTAGGGAAGAAAGTAAATTTCAAAAGCTAATATGCAGAATGATACTGTTTATGTAGAGTTAAGACAATAAAAATCATATGTATTTTTTAGTAATTCACTTAAGTGTGATTAAAATATAAAGACGTGTATGGTAGTGAGAAACACTAAATTTAAGAGAATGATTACTCCTGAGGAGTGGAGAAGGAGGGATATGGCACAGGGAAGGGACATACACAGGACTTCAACTATATTTGCCAAATAAGCATGCATTTTTGTTATATTATTCTGTATAGCCTTTTATGTTCAACATAACAGAAGATCCAGAAATATCCAAATAACTCCCTCCTACCCTCCCTCCATTCCTTTCCTCTGTCTCCCTTCTCCCACACCCATGCATATTTCTTGAGCTTCCGTATTTCCTGGCTGTGTTGAGTGTACAGGGTGAACAATGCAGACATGATTTCTGCCTTTGAGAGCTTACAGCCTAGTGTTGGAGACATTTTATAAAGAAGTTAAAAAATAGTATGCTCTGTACTAATAAATTGTGTTGTTATGAAAGAATCACACAAGGTACTGTGACAGATTAATAGAGAACAGGGTGCATAGTGTAATGGGATGGTCAGGAAAGGCCTTTCTGGGGAGTTATCATTTAATAGACCTAAAATTTGAGAAGGAACCAGCCATTCAAATATCAAGGGGAGGAGCCATTCAGTCCGAGAGAACACCATATGCAAAGACCCTGAGGGTAGGAAGGATCATAATATCTTTAAAAGCCTAAGAGAAATCCAATATGCCTGAAATACCAAAAACAATCAGAATGTGTGAGAAGAGGGGTACAAGTGGTGTGGCAATCTGGGAACAATTTGAGGAATAGAGGGAATGATCCAAATTACATTAAAAATAATCTTTAAAATAGATAGGAATCAAATACTGATTAACTCACCGAAGAACTTCATTATAAATGTTGGACGTTGAATTATACAGCTATAAAAAAGGGTGAGGTCTGCCATTTGTGATACCATGGATGGGCCTAGAGCAACCTGCTAAGTGAAATAAGTCAGAGAAAGACAAATACCATATGATTTCGCTCATATGTGGGATCTAAAAACACAAAACAAATGAGTAAACAGAGGGCAGAATCAGACCTAGAAATACAGAGATATCCTTTTAATGTGTTTGTTGTCAGAAGTGATGGCTCTTCTTTCATTCCTGATATTGATTAACTTTGTATCTTCTCTCTGACAAACTTCTAGTCATACTGACCAAGATAAAAAGAGTAAATCCTTCGAAGAAGATACAAAGTACCAAAACTTACTTAAGGAGAAATAATGTGAATTGTGCTATGTCTGTTAGAGAAATTAAATTTTTAGCTAAAAACCGTTTGGAAAAAACTTTAGGCCCAGATGGTTTCACTGGTGAGTCTTACCAAACATCGAGTAAGAAATACTATCAATTCTACATGATCTCTTCCAGAAAATAGAAGAGGAAGGAATACTTCCAAACTCATTTTATGAGGCTAGCATTGCCCTGATTCCAAACTAAAGACATTTCTTGTTTTATTTTTATTTTTTAAAAGATTTAATTTATTTATTCATGAGAGACAGAGAGGGGCAGAGAGATAGGCAGAGGGAGAAGCAGGCTCCCTGTGGGGAACCTGAAGTGAGACTTGATCCCAGAACCCTGGAGTCATGACCTGCGCTGAAAGCAGCTGCTCAACCACTGAGCCACCCAGTTGCCCCAATACATTTCAGTAAAAGAAAACCAAAGACCAGTATCCCTCATGAACATGGAAGTAAAAATTCTCAACAAAATATGAACAAATTGAATCCAGCGGTACATAAAATGATAATACATCACAATCGAGTAGGGTTCATCCAGGAATGTAGGATGGGTTAACTTTCAATAATCTGTGCTAATCATATTAGTGCACAAAAGAAGGACATATGAGAAAAGCTGCATGACCTTTGATTCTGGCTATGACTTTAGATATATGATGGAAAGAGCATGATCCACTTGGCTACCAAAAGGAGTGTAGTGCTGATTCATACTACAGTATGGATGAACCTCAAAAACATCCAGCTGCCTGAAAAAGGTTAGATCCAAAAGTTTCGGTATTGTCTGATTCCATTTATATGAAATGTCTAAGAAAAGACAAATTTGTAAGCTGAAAAGCAGATCAGTGGTTGCCTAAGGCTGGAGATGGTCATGGGGGATTAACTGCAAAGAAGAATGAGGAAACTTTTTAGATTGTGGTGATGGTTGTAAAACTATATATTGATTGATGGACTTACAATGGGTGAATTTAATGCTGTATAAATTGTGTTTTTGTAAATCTGTTTAAAAAAGTGAAAAAAAAATCCCACATTGGACATTGAAAGAAAGTTCATGTTCCAGAGAGTAGTGATTAACATAAAATTTCTTTAGATGACTAAGGAAATCACTGTGCCTCCATCGGGTTTCAGTGTCAGTAGCGGAGAAGGGTGAGCCCAAATGGCTATAGCAAATCATCTAGTCACAGCATCCAACGTTCATATCATGGCAACGACAATACAAAACAAAACACTGGTGCAGTTGGATTCTTACAGAATGAGTTAGTCTGTGTGTGTGTGTGTGTGTGTGTGTGTATTCTCATCATTTTCTGCATATTCACCACATAACCACATCTCTAAAGAAGGATAATGAGAAGTCGGCCGGCACTGTAGATCCATAAACATTTTGAAGGGGAGAAAAAGAAGGAAGGAAGGGGAATGGATGGAAAGAGAGGAGGATGGAAGAAAGAAGGGAAGAAAGGAAAGAAGAGAAAGAATTAAGGCAAATGGAATAGCAATGGGCAAGTTTGTTTTTTTTAACCTCTAAAAATTGTAGTCCAGTTTAATTCCCATGACATTCACGTGGCAGTAAGCGTCATTTCTAGGTTGAATAAATAATCAGTACAGATATGACATTAAGAGGGGTTCTTAGAGTCAAAATAATTGGAAACTACTGATTTAAACCATGAATGTCCCGGTTGTACCCCTCTTCTCTCAGGAAATGTTCTTTTCTCCAGAAATACAGAGTATTGCGGCCATCTCTCCAACTTTATAGTCTGTGATCCCCAACAAAAGTGTGGTTTGACATATTTACCATTTCATACCAAACTCATTATTCAAACAAATAATGACACCATCTCTGCAGGGGAAGAGAAACTTAGCACATAAATACAAGATTTCAAAACACAGCCCATAAAGCTAGGGACTGAGATTGTATTTTGTCTGTAGACATGGACTGACTCCAGAAAGTGACTTTATGCCTTTATTTTATCCCCAAAGGGAATAACCTTTTTATCTTTAAATACTTCTTTCTACCCTTACACATATAACAGATGTGTTGTGCAAGTTGGACTCAGTGGAGTATAAGCAAAAACTGTATTCCCTCCCACCCTACCTCTGCAACCTGCACTCCTGACTCATTTTCATTGCTCGTGGATGAAATCCCAGGCAAGTCCTATAGATTTTTTTTTTCCTGGTGGTTTCATTTACAGTATTAAAAAGTCCAGCCCAATCTGAAATCATAACTTCAGACTCTTGTGTTTATGACTTTTCCCTCTCCCCAACATGGGCCTATCTTTTGGGAACCTGGGTGGGGTGGGGTGCGGTGGGGTGAGGGGAGAGAGAGAGAGAGAGAGAGAGAGATTGAGGGAGAAAATATGTTTTGGAAGGTGATTGTTTCTTCATTCTTCCACGATTCTTCTCTTCCCTATGGCTAGCTGTTGTATGTAATTCCTTCAGAGTTAGGCCCTCTTAGGGAAAGGGAAGTGAGTTACTGGGTATGCAAGAGCCTTTGGTTGACTCCTGGAGTTGGAGCCCTGCGTTGGAGACTTCTGTGTGCTTGAAGCTCATTTGGTGGCTCTTTGTCTTTTGGGGAGCTTTGTAGGATCCTGAAATCTCAGGCTGTAGTTCTTCTGCTTTAGCCCCTGTCTTTTTGTGGTCCTCTGTACACAGACTGTCTCTTTAGGTCACATGGTCCTATAGGCAGCCCGTATGGGTAGAGAATTCCTTTAAAATGAGCTCGTTCTGCTTTTCTGATAGTCTCCTTGGCTCATAGGGCAAACTCTCCCTTTCTCTTCATCATTGGTGGGAGTGCAGTTTACTTCCAAACCTGTTAACTTTTGCTGCCTTTAACTGATGAAACCATAACCTCTTGCTTTTGGTATGTTTTTAGGCAACAAGTCAAGTCCTTCGGTAATTTCAAGTTCTCAGAACACAGGCCAAGATCTCAGATGCTTTTTTTGAAGTGTCCCTTAAGTGACTTGAAGTAAAGAGGAGGCAGGGTGAAATGCATGGCATGCTGACAACTCTTTCCTTCCTTCTTTTCTTTTCTTTCTTAAGATTTTATTTATTTGACGGGGAGAGAGAGAGAGAGAGAGAGAGAGAGAGAGAGAGAGAATGAGAGCACAAGCAGGAGGAGCAGCAGGCAGAGGGAGAGGGAAAAGCAGGCTCCCTGCTGAACACAGAGCTTGATCCAGGACCCTGGGATCAAGACCTGAGATGAAGGCAGACACTTAACTTCATAAATCCAGTGATTCACCTGGGCACCCCTGACAACTCTTTCTGTTAAAGATCTTATTTGCCTCTCTACCTTTTCTTGCATACCTTCAAATGGATGATAAGCTAAGGGCAGCAAAACTGGTTTCATAATATTCTAGTGTGATCTGCACTGGCATTCTGCACTTACAGCATTCTTTGTGGATTTTAAGTCTCAGATGAACTGAGTGAGACAAGAGAGTCCCAGCTGAACATTCTTCAACTCAAATTTTGTTAAAGAAATATGTTGTGTGTGTTGTAAATAATAATACTAAGTAGAACAAACCTAAGATATCTGTCTTCAAAATTTTTAAGTATGAAAGGATCATATTTACGGATAAAAGTGTTTTGACTGATTTCATATGCATTTTAAAATATTTAAACATAAGTACAAAGGTCAAGTTTTTCCATATACATAGTTTCTAAATAAAGAACTTTCCCGATAACAAATACCACTTTAAAGCTGATACTGAGTTGTTAACTGGTTGTAAGGAACATTATGATAGTTTCCCTTGGGAACTCTTTATGAAACTGTGAAGTTAAGAAAATCTACTAGACTGGAACATGAACAAAATGACTACCCATTATGTTAAAAGAGACAAAATTGCTCTATTTTTTTTTAAAAAATTTATTTATTCATTTGAGAGAGAACATGACAGACCAGGGAGGGAGAAGCAGATCCCCTGCTGAGTAGGGAGTCTGAAGCAGCTTGATCCCAGGACCCCAGGATCATGACCTGAGCCAAAGGCAGAAGCTTAACCGACTGAGCCACACAGTCACCCCCAAATTGCTCTTCTTGAAAGAGTTCTGCTGGGTGTATTTATGGATATGCAGTGAGCACTATGTCATGACATAATCATACATAAATATATGTTTGACCTACTCCAGATCAATAAAAGAGGAATTCAAGACTCCAGAAGGACATTGAGCTGTTTTCTCAGTGCTTTAAAGTTCCAGAAGCAGAGATGGGCTAGACGTAGCAATATGGTATAAATCTAGAATCAGTTGGTTTCACCTTTGGTCTTTCATTTCTAGTATATGGATAATAGTTCTCAATTTAAAGAACTTCTTGGGGGCTAGAGACTAGCAAGAGGGAAAAAGATGACAACATCAGTTCATGTTTAAGTAGTAATTATTTCAAAATCTTCATAAATCCAGTGATTCACAGATCGTTCCAGATAAACATGCCAAGACTTAGCCATCATCCCAAAACCCTGTCATCGAACTGAATTGTTTCCCTTTATGGTAATAGGCCTGGGAAATAAATCCATAAATTTAAAGAAGTAATGCTAGATAAGAAGAAATGTTATACTTAAAAGGATGCAAAAAAAAATGTTAGATAAAATTTAGATAGCATTTATTTCATGAGTGCTAATGATATTTTTTCCATTCTTTGGATGATCTTCCCAGCCAGCCTTAGTGCAATACTACAACTTTCAGTCCTTTACTTGAACTACAGTATTTTTAATCGCAGAGGTTAAAAGTATGTGGAATAGATAATAGTCACGCAATTCTGAAAGATCAGGGATGTTGATAGATTATCAGATTGTGGAATCAGTGATTCTGATTTGTAAAGAATGTAAAACCCACAAAAGTTTATCAAGTGAAAAAATACCAAACTTAAAAAATTTGGCAAACATATTTGGGTATAAGAAAAACTAGTCTAACAAACAAGCCAATTAAAAAATGGGCAAAGGACCTGAATAGACATTTCTCCAGAGAGTATATACAAAAGCCAGCGAGCACATTAAAAGATACTCAGCAGTACTAATTGTTAGGGAGATTCAAATCAATACTAAAATGAGATACCACCTCATACCTATTGGGTAGCTACTATTAAAAAAAAAACCCACAGAAGATAAGTGTTGGTGAGGACATGGACAAATTAGTAGCTTTGTGTACTATACTGGTGGGTAGGTATACTAATGTAAGCCACAATGGAGGTTCCTAAAAGATTTAAACACAATTACCATATGAGCCAGCTATTCCACTTCTGGGTATATATGCAAAAGAATTGAAACCAGGGACTTGAACAGATATTTACACATATATGTTCATAGCAGCATTATTCCAAATGGCCATAAGTTGGAAGCAACCCATGTGTCCATTAATGAATGGATGAATGGTTAAATAAAGTGGGGTATATGCATACAATGGGATATTATTCAGCATAAAAGGGAAGAAATTTCTGACACGTGCTACAACATAGATGAACCTTGAAGATGTTATGCTACGTAAAATAAGCCAGACGCAAAAGGACAACTACGATCCCATTTATATGCAATACCTAGCATAGTCAGATTCATAGAGACAGGAGGGAGAAGGGTAGTTGCTGGGGTCTGGGGCAAGGGATGGTGGGCAGTTATTGTTTAATGGGTGCAGAGTTTCAGTTTGGAAAGAGGAGAAAGTTTTGGAATTGGATGGTGGTGATGGTTGCACAACAACTTAAACGCTACCACACTGTACATTTAAACCTGGTTAAAATGGTAAATTTTATGTTGTGTATACCTTATCACAACTGAAAATGTAAAAATTAGTATGAAAAAATAGAGTAAAAGAAAACATTTAAGTAAAAAAAATAGTTAAGCTACAAGGTATTCTACGGAAAAAATTGGAATTGACTATGTTGCAGTGACAAAATGTTTTACTATATCTGGAATAGTGGTATGCACATATAAGTACTTGATGACTAAGTATTGAATATATAAAACACTCCATTGTTCAAGAAAAAACCGATTATTATATATATAAATTAAAAGCCCTTTATTTCAAAGATTTTGTTTTTTTATTTCTTTTCAGTCTGATGGGATTAACATATATGTATTAGAATACACATAAATTTGCTTAATACTAAATATTGACCAACGTTCCATTTTTGGGGGTCAAAATCCTTTTCCATAATACTAATTTTATGTCTTTAGATTCTTACTGCTATTCACCCTATATTTATCATTCCATTGTAAATAATTTATCATTCCTAACATTGTCTAGGAAATACTCAAAGGACTGAGGCAAATATTTATTCATTTAAATGAATACTTTCTGGTGAGAATTGCCTGTTAGGATAAATAGTTAAAATCATGAGAGTTGTATGAGAATTGCTGGTCTTACTTGAGACTAAAGATATAATTATTTAAAAAATTTCAATATTACAAATGAAAATTTTATGGCCCCAAATATTTCTAGGAGGGTACATTTCTGTTACTACAGCCGAAAATTTCAACCATGTTTCTCACAGCTCTCCAAGGAAAGCCAAAATGGTAGTGGGGGACCTTCCTTTGCCTCAGTTAGCTACACCCAGAGTTTTATTTGTTCTCTTACCACCCTTATATTTTCAATCTTCTATTCTTCCTCCTGCACAGTGTCTTGAGGGCTTGTGTCTTACATACCATCCATTCTGTTTCTAACCCAGCATATGGGAGCAGTGATTCCACTAAGCTGTACAAGTTCATGTCCACACCGATGTGCTTATTTAGATCTTTTACCTGTCAGTGTTAGTTATAGGTTCTCGGGATTATTTATCAGCCACAAAGCTTTTAGCTGTTAACCTCAGCGCTTCTGTGGGTCTTTTGCTTCTTTGAATGGGGGTACTGTATGCTTCTGTCCTCTATTCCCACCACCATTTCAGGCCTATCTGACGTTTGGACTTGAACTTGTTTCTTACTACATCTGGAGGCCATGGGTGTCATGGGCAGAAGCTGTTTGCTCTGTCTTCTTGACTATCTTGAGTTAGGCAGTCTTAAAAAACACCCAGAGCTAATGTGAAAGGCAAAGACTCACTGACTATGGCCTAAAACCTTGTTAGGGGAAAACAGGGGGTGGGGAAGAGGGATAAGTCACAGGAGGAATCTCATGTTGTGGAGACAGGTGAATGTTAAAATAAGTTTCCCTCTTGTGGCACCTACCACTGCTCTCCCAGCAGTAACTACCGGGTTCCATATAAACTATCTCCTTTCCTGCAGATGTGTTGCAGTCCTCTAGTTCTGTTCAGGGCCCTGGAAGGGCCTGTGGGCTTGATTTGTCCAGTTGTTATTTTTAAAAATAAAGTTTTATATGAACACAGCCATGCCCATTTGTTTACATATTATCTATGGCTATTTTTGCGTTGCAACAGCAGGGTTGAGGAGTTGAACAGTGAACAAACACCGCCTCCCCCCCCGCCCCCGCCCCGCCTCCAACTCACAAAGTCTAACATATTTACTCTCTGATGCTTGACAGAGTTTGCAGGCCCCAGATCTAGAGCATTTGGTGTGTCCTGAAGGCAGGATGACACCACAGGACGGAGAGGACAAAACCACCCTTTTGCTTTTATTTTATTTATTTATTAGTTTTCCTTTTGCTCCCTTTTGAATCAAAACTCTGGGCATCTTTAGGATAGAAAATGTGTTATGATGTTAAAGCTGGGAGTCTGAGTCCTGTGACTATATTCCCAAGGATGAAAATTATTCTCCACAGTGAAAGTGGTTATAGATGTAATAAGAAATGGAATCAGGAAAAGATTGACATTTAGTTTGGCTATATAAAATAACATCTAATGTTTATTGAGTGTTTATTGTGTGTTAGGCACTGTGCTAAGCATTTATTATGTATTATCATATAAAATAGCACGATTGGCATAGTTTACATATAGGCAGATCTTATAATTATGATAGGTTAATTGGTTATCCATTATAAAAAATGCTGTGCAGCATAATCCAAAAAAGCTCTCAACAAGGGTTTATGAGACTTGTATTGCAGCGTCTTGTGACCTTGGGGAAGTCATTACACTGATCTGATCTTAAATGTCCCCATCTCTAAAATGGAAATAAATCTGTCATGCTTACCTCATAAACTTCTAGTGGAGTCTGAGATGTAATTCATGAATGTGCCTTCAAAGTTGGAAATATTATGGAGCTATTAAAGACATTAAGTCATTAAATACGTTTCGGATTATGTAATGTGAATTTTATATTGAGTATAATACTAGTCATACCTGGAACTATTTTTCATGAGACTACATAATGGAGAGGAAAGGCTCAGTACCCAGGGTGAAGTCCCAGTTCTACCATTATTGGTTGTATAACTTTTGTCAAGTTTTTAATCTATTTTAATCCCTCTTTTCTGGCTATAGTATAGGAACATTGATGCTGGTGCCTCCCTAGCAATGTTATTATAAGGATTAAATAAAAGTGCAAATGGAATCCATAAAAGTGATACAATCTTAATGTGCAGTATTATTCTCAGACCCAAGTCTTCTACTCCCCCTCCTCCACAGAACTCCAGACATTTCCCTTCCACATACCCTCTGCTCTAGTATGTGGACAATCATACTCAAAACTGGCAGGAAACTGCTCTCCAGCTACCATTTCTCAGGGCAGAGGCTGAACTAAATATGTTAATCCTCACATTCTCACATTTCCCGTATTCTCTGGCTCAATGCTGCTTTCTGTGATCACTTCATTGTATACTGTATTAAGATACAGTTATTTTTTGCTTTGTTATATGAGCCAGAATTATTTTTTATTTTTTATTTATTTATTTTTCTTAAAGATTTTATTTATTTACTCATGACACACACACACACACACACACACACACACACACACAGAGACAGAGACATAGGCAGAGGGAGAAGCAGACTCCATGCAGGGAACCTGATGTGGGACTTGATCCTGGGACTCTGGGATCATGCCCTGAGCCAAAGGCAGACACTCAACCGCTGAGCTACCCAGGTATCCTGAGAGGAATTTAAAAAGAATACAAATGGGGCATCTTCTCTAAGTAAAAAAAAAAAAAAGATTTTGTGGAACCTATATGGAGGTGATGGGATAGCTATTCATTCAAGAAAATATTTATTGATGTTGATACTGTGCTGCCTGAATAGAGTGTCTTGCTCAGAAGGGGGCCCCCAGATGTGGGGCAACAATCAGGTGAAAGCTGATGGCACAGGCAGTGAAAAGATTCACCAAGGCAGAACAAAGGAGATAGAAGTTTATTGAATACACCTCAGGAGAGCAACAGACAGGACAGCAGAGTTGAGAGGTTGTCTGCCACAAGGCAATGGGTTGGGGCTGCTTTTATAGGGGGAAGATGAGGAAGTATGGGGACATGTGGAATCTTCCCTTTTTTGGAGCTGTGCTTAGTTGTAAGTAGTAGCCCATTGGTTAACTAGGGCCTATGGATATTTTGAAGTAGGTCACCCGACGGGCCTGCCTGTCTTCAGCCAGGTGGTCACCATGGGCCCTGTCTACATTCCATTGCTCAAGCCTGTTTGCCTAAACGTGGCCTCCTCTACAGATACTTTGATAGGTATCAGGAGCATAAAGATTAGTAGGACACATGGGCAGCCAATAGCACCTGGGAAAGGAAATAGTTCATATGGAACCCGGTAGTTACAAATCAATTTAAGGAATGGACAGAAGTGCTATGAATACAGAATAGGGGTCAGCTAACTCCATGGTGGTTGTGGGATACTAGTGAAGTCTTAACAACAGAGGTCATAATTAAGTTGGCTTTTGAAATATGATTAGTTGGGATACTTGGGTGGGTGGCTGACTCAGTGGTTGAGTGTCTGTCCTTGGCTCAAGTCGTGATCTCGGGGTCCTGGGATTGAGTCCCACATCAGGCTCCCTACAGGGAACCTACTTCTCCCTCTGCCTGTGTCTCTGCCTCTCTCTCTGTGTCTCTCATGGATAAGTAAATAAAATCTTTAAACAAAAAAGAAATATGATTAGTTTTTTTCTTCCCCCCAGGCAGGGAATGGAGGTAAAAGACATTTTGGGCAGTAGGATCGATTTGGCAAAGAAATTGAGACGTAACTGACATGGTGTGTTCAAAGAACAGTGCAGAGGCCTGTGTGGATAAAGCCTGAGGTAGAAGATGAATGAAGCTTAAAAAGTAGATTAAGGCCACACAGAGGACTTTAGATGCCAGATTTACAAGCTTAGTCTCTATCCTGTTATTAATAGGAAATCATCAGGGAATTTAAACAGGGAAATGCCCTGGTCAAATCCATTTTAGGAAGATAATTAACTGCAGGTAGAGAATTGCATTGAACGAGAGTGTATCTTGACAGCAGTTCACTAATTATAGTAAAATAATGGGAGAAACATACTAAACAAAGCAGAAGCAGTGGGGGTAGAGTAAAGGAAATGTGGATCAAAGAAGGATTTAGCACATGAATTGAGTGACCAAAAGAAAGGAAAAAGAAAGAAATTGAGATGATTTCATTTATCTAGCTTGAGCCATTCTGAGATCTGGGACAAATGAAAAATGAACATAAGTTCAATACTAGGGGCCATGGGAAGAGAGAATTTCAAGGGGAAGGTAAAATGATCAGTGTCAGATACTATGCAGAGGACATTTTTGACCTTGTAATCTCATAGCCCCTTTTATACTCTTGATTTTAATATTTATTAGATTGTATTCATCCATCTAAATGTGTATGCATATTCATTAATTCATTCATTCAACAAAGTAAATGTTGTATCTACTCCATGCCAAGCCATATAATATAATTCTTTATCTGATTTTCTTCTCCCCTCAAGTATGAGTCTGTGATCACTTTGATAGAACTACTTGGTCTTTTTCCTTTGTGCTTCCAATACTAGCATGCAGCAATAATTCAAACAGTGGGGCATGGTTGGCTCAATCAGTTAAGTATCTGACTCTTGATTTCAGCTCAGATCATGATCTCAGAGTCATGGGATCGATATTTGGATCATTTGCATCCACTCTCTGCAAATGGAGATCCAGGAAAGCCAGTGGTGTAATTCTGTCCAAATCCAAAGGTCTGAGTATGGAGTGGGGAGGAGCCGTGGCAGAAATCCTGGTCTGAGAAAGTCTGAGAACCAGCAGTACGCATATTTGAGGGCAGGAGAAGACAGATGGCTTAGTTCAAGCAGAGAGAGCGGGAGAGCATTTGCCTTTCCTCTACCTGTTTGTTCTATTCAGGCCCTCAACAGATTGGGTTATGCTTATCCACATTGGTGAGGGTGATCTTTACTCAGACCACTGATTCAAATGCTCTTTTTTTCCTGAGACACCCTCACAGACGTACCCAGGAATAATGGTTTACCAATTATCTGTGCATCCCTTAGCCCAATTTGATACGTAAATTAACCATCAAATGTATACCTCTGTGATTTCAAGAATCTCTACCTTAACTAATGATAGCTCATGTTTAGTGAATCTTACTATGTGATCCAAACTTTACATGCATTACCTCATTTAGTCTTCATAAAAGTTAATATGGTATGCTAATTATTTTTATTTCAGTGATGAAGCTGAGGCCTAGAGTCTTGTCCAAAATCACCAGTCTGATGCCAAGACTCAATCCTTAACACTAATAAATTACCTCAACTTTTTAAAATAGAAAACTGCTGCAATAAACAACTCCAAAATCTCAATGACTTTATACACTCAAGGTTTATTTCTTTCTAAGTCACAGTCTAAGTTGTGTCAGTGGGGCCTTTGCTCATGCAGTCTTTCAGGTATCCAGCTTTCATAACCATTATGATAAGTTAAAAAAACTGAAGTATTCTTTGAAAACCATCAGTGGGAATGAGGGGGTTAGGTAAGGCCCTGTAGATTCGGGGGAGGCCAGTGGAACAACGGCCTGAAGGAAGAGAAGGAATGCATCATATAAACTCATGTCTGGAAAAAAAACATTCTAAGCAGAGATTAGTAAGGGCAGAAGTCTTCAAGTAGAAGTGAGCTTGCCTTGTTCATGAACCTTGAGGAGGTAGTATGACTGGATCAGAGTGAGTAGGCAATTAATGAAGTTTAGTTTAGAGAAGTGGTTGGCGATTGGAGGTGGTTGGGCCTTGGGGCAGCGTTGAGAACTTTGGCTTCTACTCCAAGTGAGATACCAAGCCCAGGGAAATTTTTGAGCAGAGAAATGATATAATCTGATCTGTGCTTGAAAGAAAGCGTTAAGGAGACCAATTAAGAAGGAGCCGCATGTGAGAGGCTGATGGCCTTGGACCAGGAGGATAGTAGTGGAAGTGGTCAGATTCTGGACTTACCTTCAAGTTAGAATGGACAGAATTTGTTGAAGGATCAGATATGGAATGCAGGAAAAAGAAAGGAATCAAGGATGACTCCTAACTTTTTGCCTGAGCAGCTGGAAGGATACTATATTGGTAAGGGTAGGTATGTAAACTGCTGTAGTAAGTCCCAAATCTCAATGACTTAATAATAGTTTCTTCCTTTCTTTTAATTAATTATAAATTTTATTTTATTTAAATTAAATTAATTAACATATAGTGTATTATTAGTCTCAAAGCTAGCGTTCATTGATTCATCATTTGCATACAACACTTAGTGCTCATTACATCCGTGCTGTCCTTAGTCCCATCACCCAGTCACCCCATTCCCCCAACCCACCTCCCTTCCAGCAGCCCTCAGTTTGTTTCCTGTAATCAGTAGTCATATGGTTTGCCTCTCCCTCTGATTACGTCTTATTTTATTTTTTCCTCCTTTCCCCTCTGCTCCTCTGTTGTTTCTTAAATTCAATATTCAAGTGAAATCCTTTGATAATTGTCTGTCTCTGATTGACTTATTTCACTTAGCATAAACCCTCTAGTTACGTCATTGCAAATGGTAAGATTTCTCCTTTTTTGATGGCTGAGTAATATTCCATTGTATATATACACCACATCTTCTTTATCCATTCATCCGTCAGTGGACATCTGGGACCTTTTCACAGTTTGGCTATTATGGATAGTGCTGCTATGAATATTGGGGTGCAGGTGCCCCTTTGGACCACTACATTTTAATCCTTTGGATAAATACCTGGTAGTACAATTGCTGGGTCATAGGGTAGCTCTATTTTTCACTTTTTGGAGAACCTCCATACTGTTTTCCAGAGTGACTGTACCAGCTTGCTTTCTCATCAGTAGTGTAAGAAGGTTCCCTCTCTTCACATCCTTACCAACATCTGTTGTTTACCGACTTAATTTTAGCCATTCTGACTGGTGTGAAGTGGTATCTTAATCTGTATTTCCCTGATTCCGAGTGATATTGAGCCTTTTTTCAATAGTCTGTTGGCCATTTATATGTCTTCTTTGGAGAAATGTCTGCTCATATCTTCTGTCCATTTCTTGACTGGATTATTTGTCTTTTGGGTTATTGAGTTTGAGAAATTCTTTATAGATCTTGGGTACTAACCCTTTATCTGATGAGACATTTGCAAATATCTTCTATCATTCTGTAGGTTGTCTTTTGGTTTCCTTTGTTGTGCAGAAGCTATTTATCTTGATGAAGTCCCAATAGTTCATTTTTGCTTTTGTTTCCCTTGCCTTTGGAGATGTGTGTAGCAAGAAGTTGCTGTGGCCTAGGTCAAAGAGATTCCTGCCTCTATTCTCCTCTAGGATTTTGATGGATTCCTGTCTTACATTTAGGTCTTTCATCCATTTTGAGTTTATTTTTGTGTATGGTGTAAGAAAATGGTCCAGTTTCATTCTCCTACGTGTGGCTGTCCAATAGTTTATTTCTTTCTTGTGTTATGGATAGTATGAGTTAGAAGGGGCTTTGCACTGATATAATCATCCTAGGACACAGGCCCTTTCATTTAGTGGCTCAGCTTTTGAGTCTTGTGTCATCCTCTGAAACCAGTTTCAGATGAAGAAATAAAGTGAGTGTGTGGATTGAGAAGGGTCACTGTAAACTGAAGCAGGACAAATAGGGAAGAAATCCTTAATGAGGCATATCAGAGCAAAACTATACAAAGTCAATAATAGAGAATATTAGCTAAAGGGAAGAGGGAAGACAGATTATTGTCAAAGGAATGGGAGTTGTTTGACAGTTGGCTTAATAGCAACATTGGAAGGTAGGGAATAGTGGACAAATATCTTTCAAGGGGCTGATATAAAATAACTGTCAATTACACATTCTCTAATCATGAAAATATTCTTCAAAAATGATGAAGACAAAGACGTTTTCCAACAGTACACTGAGAGAATTCTTTAGTAGCAAACTCATACCAAAAAGAAGCCATTAGGCCTCTAAAGGCAATTCTTCAAAAGAAAAATGATCCTAGATGGCTAAATCTAAATAAACCCTGACTCTATAAAGCATAATGCATGGGTATTAAAATATGTAAGCATATACATATACATTAATATATAGTATGTATAACACATACACATGTACATGACAATAGCAAATAAGTCAGGAGGGAGTAAGAGTATTCTCATGTTTGTATGTCCAGGAGGAGGAAGGATAGAGGTAAAGATAATTCCAAGGGTGAATATTACATTTTCTAGGATAAGAAAATATAAAAGACAACTAAAAAAATAGATAAGAAGGCATAACTTCTAAACTAATGCAAGGGATAAAGAATGACAACAGATCTGCAATCTATCCAAGAAAAGAGAGGAGAGACCACAAAAACCCCACATTGGAACAGTTGGGATAGATAGAAAGCACATTAGGAGATGAGAGAGGACTTAAACTCAAGTAGAAGATACAGTTATTTCTTTTTTTTCTTTTTCTGATGATAAATTCTAAGGTCAATTTTTATTTCTATGAAAAAAGGCACTCAAAACAGTATATAAAACACATGTAAGGCATACTACTGAGTGAACTTCAAGTGGCGCTTACCTCTGCAGAGGCTGTGAGTCCAGAGGGAGAGGGGAAGACCTTCTTGTTCCTGGGCTGATGGGCTACTCTGAAGGAAGGGACCCCAGGGCGCCGGCAACCCCAGGCTGGTGTAGGCTATGGCCAAGGCCCACCAATTGCAGCAGGTTCTAGCCCCGCACAGGGTCAGATTGTGCCGAGGGAGGGTCGTGGTGGGGCTGTGCTGCGCTGCCCTGGGGACCTGGGACAGTCAGCTCTGTGGCACATTCAGATGACAGGTGAACCCGGTATTTCACATGGGCATTCTGATGTCAGCGTTGTCTGCAATGACCAGCCCATCTCCTACAGTGCCTGCAGGGAGGAGTGTCAACCTTTGCTCTCAGGAGCCTCTCTGGCGAGAAATTCCTCACACAAGTGCACAGCATCCTCTGATGGGTAGGCTGTCCCCTGGGGTCGCTGCAGGCCTGGGTTTCCCCCAAGCAGGCCAGGCCAGGTGAGAGGTCAGTGGGGCACACAGTCATTAGGGTTTGCCTCACTCAGCCAATGTTATTGTGGTAACACCAGCCAGAGTTTTACGTAAGAACTGGGTCTCCTTTTTCATGGCTTTTGGTTTTTGGTTCTTGGTTTTTGTTTTTTTTTTGGTGGTGAGTGGAAGGTGGTGGGGTGGTGAGTGATGGTTTTCTTGTTTTTACATTTTTAAAAAAGATTTTATTTATTTATTCATGAGAGACACAGAGAGGGAGAGACACAGGCAGAGGGAGAAGCAGGCTCTGTGTCGGGGAGCCCGATGGGGAACTCCATCCCAAAACCCCAGGATCGTGCCCTGAGCAAAAGGCAGACACTCAAGACAGCCACCCAGGTGTCCCTGTTTTTAAATTTTTTAAAAAGGACATTATGAGTTGGAGCCAGAACGGTTTGAACCAATTCCTACACTGGGCAGTGCGAAAGGGAGCAGAGAAGCTACCAGAATGGCCAGGAGCTGTCTCTTCTCCTTTGCAGAGGAGAAGGGTCTGGGGAGGTGAATGAGTGAAAGATAGACCAAATGCAAGAAAGTGAGAATTTGCAAGGGCCGAGGAAGAAAGGGAACCACAACCTCCCCCCCACCCCTTTATTTTTTTAACCTTTAGGGCTAAATGTAAATTGAAGATTTTGGATCAATTTGGACCAGAAAAGAAACACCATTCTTTCAAAGTAGATTGAAGAAGTGATTTTTAAAACAAAAAGCAGAACTAGAACATCTTGACTTTTAAATCCTTCCCTAGACTACTTCTGATTAAGAAAAGAGTAGAAAATGAGTAACTCCCCTGAGCAAACACCTGGCAGCGGTACCTGTTAGTTTTCCAGAGTCCTGCTTTGGGGGATGTCTGAGTGCGCTGCTTGGGGCTCCCCACATACACTTGCTGGGGTCGGTGGCTTCTCATATTTTCTGTAGACTCTTCAGCATTCTTACAGAATTTTTCACGGTCCTTAAAGTATTCTTCAGTGAGGCCAGCCTGCAGTGGGTGCTCGGGCTGGGGGTCATTCAGCAGTGCTACGAGGGACTGAATTACTTGGTTCATTTTGGTTTCTGGCTTCCAGTTTTCAGCACTAATTACTGGACAGACCTGCCCCCTTTCATCGTTGTTGGGATGATCTTTGTTCTACATGATGTTGGGTGGTTTGAATGGGTACCCTGTTGGAAAGTTGATTTTGATGATGAGGGCCCCCTTATTGTATGGAGGTTTGTCAGGAACAGTAAGCTCTTGCCAAGTGAATATATTAGCTTCATCGACCTGGATGTTACCCAAGTTTTTCATTCTACATTGCAGATTTCTTTAAGCTCTTTCATCAGCCTCCTGCTGGCCTCTGTCTTAGATGTGGTGCTGCTCTACAATTGCTTTCAATATAAATAGATTAACATACTCAGCTAGTATCAAGGATTGTCAGACCTAAATGTAAAAAACACACTTGAACTAAATGTTGCTTATGAGACATACCTCTTTTTTTTTTTTTTTTTTCTTTTTCTTTTTTAAAGTAGGCTCCACACCTAGGGTGGAGCTTGAACTCACGACCTGAAGATCAGGAGCCATATGCCCTACTGACTGAGCCGGCCAGGTGCCCCACTTAGGAGACACATGTGAAACAAAGTAATTTAGAAAAGTTGAGAACAAAGAGCTGGAAAATAATGTAGCACATAAACGTTAAAAGAAAGCTGGTGAAGCTGTGTTAATACTAAACAATAGATTTTAAAGCAGAAAGCCTTCTTAAAATAAAGGATACTTGATAAAGATTTATGGCTTATGATTCACATAGTTTTTAAGATAATTCATGAGAAGTTTGATACCTCTAAAGATATATACCGCAAATGATATGGCCTCATAATACATAAGAATTGACAAAACTATAAGGAAAAACATAAATTTACAAGTTATAGTTGAAGATTTTTTAAAAAAGATTTTATTTATTTATTTGAGATACACAGTGCAAGAGAGCCTAGTCAGGGGGAGCAGCAGAGCAAGAGGGAGAAGCAGACTCCCCACTGAGCAGGGAGCCCAACTCTGAGTCGGGCTCAGTCCTAGGACCCTGGGATCATGACCTTAGCCACACAGGCCTCCCCTGTAGTTGAAGATTTTATTTTATTTTATTTTTTAAAGATTTATTTATTTATTCATGAGAGACACAGACTGAGAGAGAGGCAGAGACACAGGTAGAGGGAGAAGCAGGCTCCTTGCAGGGAGCCCGATGTGGGACTCGGCCCTGGATCCCAGGATCATAACCTGAGCCGAAGGCAGGTGCCCAACCGCTGAGCCACTAGGCATCCCAACAGTTGAAGATTTTAATACATCTTTTTCAGTAATTGCTAAGACAAAGAGACCCCCCCCCCAAAAAAAATCATTAATAATTTGGAAGATTTGGATGATACAATTAATTATCTTGATCTACTGGAAGGAAACCTTCCACATTTTAATGTAAAATGGTATTTAACGTTGAATTCTACACCCAGAAAAATCAAGTGTTAAGAATAGGATAAAGATTTTCAGATATGTAAGTTTTACTCAAATTCAGGAGTTTTACTTCTTTGCATATTTTCTCTGGAAGCTACTGAAGGATGTTTTCCATCAAAATGGAATAGTAATAATTAGATAACAATTAAATTAATAATTCAGTAGTAGTGAAGGAAGACCTGAGGTTCAACAGAGCAGGGATGCCTGGGTGGCTCAGCGGGTTAAGTGTCTGAATTGGGCTTAGATCATGATCCTGGGGTCCTAGGATTGAGCCCTGAGTCAGGCTCCCTTCTCAGTGGGGAGTCTGCTTCTCCCCAGCACTCATGTACTCTCTCTCTCTCTCTCTCTCTCACTCCCCCCCTCAAATAAATAAATAAAATCTTAAAAAGAATAAACTAAGTATATGTATTACTTATATGAGCTGAAAATTATATTAGAGAAAACCTGAGGTTAGCAATGAGGCATTATGGACGTTTGCACTGATTGCTGGCATTGGTGATGGTAAAAGTCCTTTGTGGTAAAAAAAAAAAAAAAAAAAAAAAAAAAAAAAAAAAAAAGTCCTTTGTGGTTTTGTCTCCACACTCACCTGCTACTGCACAGTTACAAGTTGGCACAAAGTTAAGATCTGTGTTGTTCATCTACTCACAGAAGGAATATGGTACTTAATGCAGCTATGCAGGTGCCATTTCCCCAGTGTTTTCCTTCTTTGAAATTCCTGCAACATCTTGTTTTGAACAGTGCACCATGACATTTGGATTTCATTTGGAACAAACTTGGCTGTAAACCCTTATATCATGTAATGCATGCTTAGTGCTTAGTTATGAAGTTGTCAATTAGATGACTAGAACATGTTGGTGTTAATTATTTTTTTGGGTGGTTGTTATTGAATTGAAAAATACAAAATTCAAAATTCTCAAAGAAAACATATATCTGTGAGAATATTTGCCAACCCTCTGCTGCTGTCTTTGTTTTGAAAAATAGCCTATGCTCTAGGTCCTATATAATAAAGTCCTAAAACCTTAGAATATTATTAGATCTCTTATAGTGCTGGTTTGACCTTGAATTGAAATACCTTTTAGGGGCACTTGGGTGGCTCAGTCAGTTATGCGTCTGCCTTCGCCTGAGGTCATGATCTCAGGGTCCTGGGATTTAGCCCCACGTTGGCCTCTCTGCTTAGTGGGGAGTCTGCTTCACCCTCTCCCCTCTGCCTCTCCCCCTGCTCATGCGGTCTCTTTCTCTCTCTAACATAAATAAATAAAAAACTTAAAAAAAGAGAAATGCCTTTTAGTTCATAGATTGTTTTTGATTTAGCTGTGATGCATTTCACTGGTTAGCTCTCAGATAAATGCAAATTCAGATTTTCAGGCTGTCCAAGCTACCTCATCTCAGCCCAGAAAGTTTCAGTAGTGTCCCTACTTGTCCCTGCTTCTGCTCCTTTGTCCTCCTAACAGCAGCAGAGTGACTGCAAAGATCATGTTACTCTCCTGCTTTACACCCTCACATGGCTCCCACAAAAACCTTCCCATTGCACATGGACCAGGATCCAAACCCCTCATTGTGGGCTGTAGGACCCTACCTATATCTACGGCCTCATCTTTTGTATATTCCTGACCACAGTACTCACTGAACCCATCACGCTGGCATTCGTTTTTTTTTTTTTTAAGATTTTATTTAATTAATTAATTAATTAATTAATTTATGAGAGACACACACAGAGCGGCAGAGACACAGGCAGAGGGAGAAGCAGGATCCCTGCGGGAAGTCCGATGGGGCACTCGATCCCAGGACCCTGGGATCATGACCTGAGCCGAGCCACCCAGGTGTCCCTAAGAGAGCAGTTCTTAACCCTCAGTGCACATTAGCATTACCTGAAATCATTTAAAAAATACTGATGCCAGGCTTCACCCCATTCAGTCAGAATCTCAGGGAGGGTAGGGTGAGACCTGGCATATATATATATATATATATATATATATAAGATGTTCACCAGGTAATTCAAATGTTCAGCTAGGGTTGAGAACCTGCCTTAGAAGTTAGTGGAGGTAGCAGGGGGAGGAGGACAGGAGAGAAGACAGTGATTTTTGTCACATATAATCTGAGCCGTTGCCTGAAGCTTTCCAGTCCTGCTGCCCTGTCTGGCCGTCCCTATGTTCTGTTGCTTCTGAGGCTCACTGGTTTCCACCAAATGTGATCTACCAAGAGAAAGCCTCTAGGGATCCTGCCCAAGCTGGAGCCAATCTGTTCCAGACCACTGGGCTCCAGCCCTTTTTTCTCTCCATCTTAGGTGCTCTGTTTATTTTCTAACACTTACTGGTGCTGTGTGTTAAGGACATGATAAATCCTTTAAAAATTTGTATTTTGGCATACTTTTAGATGGACAGGAAAGGAGCAGAGATAGTGCAGAGAGTTCGTATATGGTCTTTGCCCAACTTTCTCTAATGCTAACATCTCATATAACAATGATACATTTGCCAAAATTAAGAAATTAACATTGATATGATATTTTAAACTCCAGACTTCATTCAGATTTTACCAGTTATTCCACTCAGGTCTTTTTTTTTTGTCCTGGAATCCATTCCAGTATATTGCATTGCATATAGTTACTAAGTTTCCTTAAAGTTCTCCAATCTCTCACAGTCCTCAGCCTTTGTTTTTAGGTCCTTGACACTTTTAAAGAGGGCTTGTTAGATGTTTCATAGAACATCCCTCCCTTTGGGTTTATCTGATGTTTTCGTATGATGAAACTGGGGTGATGGGCTTTTGGGGAAGCACAGCACAGAGGTGAAATGCCCTTGTCGTGGCATCGTGTCAGAGTACACAATATCTACGTGACCCATTACTGATGATGTCAACTTTCATCACCTGGTTAGGATAGTGTCTGCCAGCTTTTCATTATAAATTCACTGCTTTTCCCTTTCCTTTCTTTTTTTATTTTTGAAGATTTTATTTATTTATTCATGAGGGACGCAGAGAGAGAGAGGCAGAGACACAGGCAGAGGGAGAAGCAGGCTCCCGTGATCCCAGGATCACGACTTTTGCCAAAGGCAGTTGCTCAACCACTGAGCCACCCAGGCGTCCCTACTTTTCCCTTTCCATACTGTGTTCTTGGGAAGCTAGTCACTAAGCTCAGCGTACTCTCAAGCAAAGGGGAATTAAACTATACCTTCTGGGGGCAGGGAGGTAGTATTTACAGGTACTAGTGATTATTCTGTAAGGAAGATTTGTCCATTCTTCCTCATTTATTTGTTTACTCATTCAAGTCAGCATGGACCCATGCATATATGCCTCATTCATTTGTCTATAGTCAGTTGCTATTGTTCTTTTGCTGCTAAAATGTGTCCAGCTTTTGCTGTGGGTTGCACTTTCAGATTGGATTCTGTGTCTTTCCGACATGTCTCCATCTTTCCTATCTTTTCCTCCCTGTTGCTCTCTCTCTCTCCCTCTCCTCCAGCTTTTCCACCTTCTCCTCCCTTTTTTTAAACATTACTTTCTGGTACCAGGACATGTTCATCCTGTATTTTCTTTGCCTTAGTCCTGCAACTAAGTGTTTTTTTTTTTTTTAAATATATATCATCTCAAGGTAGTCTTGTGAGGTGGATGGATATTACCTCCATTTTTACAAAATTTTAAGCTGATTCCATGTAGTAAGTGGCCTGGTGAGAACATGAAACAGCACTGTTTGAACCAAACAGGACCATTTTGTTATTGACTCTTAAGATATATGCCTTCTCCTTCTGAAAAGTTCATTCCAAGTCACACCTGTTGGGGAAACACTTACTGGTATAGTGCAAACATTCTCCCGTGACCCTTCTCCCTCCTTCCAGGCCTTTCTATCCCTGGAAACTTGGCAATGAAAAAAACAGAAAAATCCCTGCCCTCATGGAGTTTACATTGTAGTGGGATAATAATAGCAATTATTGAGCATACAGAATGTTAAGTACTGTTTGTCACTGTATACATATTAGCTGATACAATTTTTACAACAACCCCATGAAGTCACTTTCGTTATTCGTAATTTTTAAGAGAGAGCTGGGCAGCCCTGGTGGCGCAGCGGTTTAGCGCCGCCTTCAGCCCAGGGTGTGATCCTGGAGACCCGGGATCGAGTCCCACATCAGGCTCCCTGCATGGAGCCTGCTTCTCCCTCTGCCTGTGTCTCTGCCTCTGTCTCTCTCTGTGTCTCCCATGAATAAGTAAATAAAATCTTAAAGAGAGAGAGAGAGAGAGAGAGAGAGAGAGAGAGAGAACTGAGGCACAGTGAGGTTCAGGGACTTGTCCAGGGTCTCTCTGCTAGTCCAGTGACTTGTCCAGGATTGCTCTGCTGGTCTAGTGACTTGTTCAGCACTGCTCCACTGGTTAAGTGACTTGCCCAGGATTGCTCTGCTGGTCCAGTGACTTGCCCAGGATCGCTCTGCTGGTCCAGTGACTTGCCCAAGATTGCTCTGCTGGTCCAGTGACTTGCCCAGATTCACTCTACTAGTAAGCAGTGGAGCTAGACTTTGAACCAGGCAGTCTCGCTGGTCTACCTTTACCACTACATACTCTTTACTGTTGCTTTCCTGTGAGGAAATGAAGCTTACAGGGGTGAGTTACATATCTACATTTGAGAACACTCCTGTGTGCAACCTAATCCCATTTGAATTGTATCTAACAGAAGTTCCTAATAATTTGGAGGCCACAGACACAGATTTTCCCCGTTTTTGTAGTTCTTTGGTTATTTCTGTTAGAATGGGGAGAGAGAAATTTTGATGACTGACTCACTATCTGTGCCTGGAAACCCGAACTATGCCTCCTAGTATGTCAGAACTGTGGAGGGGGAGTCGAGATTGAGGTTACAGTGATGTTCTTCAAAAGGCATATTTTGGTCTACGTGGAGACTTTAGGTTGCATGGAGATGAGGGAATGTGTACATCTAGGAGATAATTCAGGGGTCAAGTTAATAGGCCTTGATGATGTGGGGAACAAGATAAAGGACTGAGAAAGATGCCCAAAGTTTCTAGCATGGGCAGATATTTTAGGGTCAATCAAAATTAGTGATGTCTCCCTTTTTCTGGGCTATGTTATATGCTGATGTTTTTAACTACAATGATGCAGAACTTTTAGGATGCCAACAAACAATAACTAGTCGAAGAATTTTGTGTGCCATTTATTTCTTCTCATCAGATGCAAAGAGTATTTAGAGATAGCTGAGGGTTTGGAGCTTTTATGTTATAAATGGCTCTGCATTTTGGAACAGCTCTTTTTCTATTAGTAAGAGGAGGAGACTGCAACCCACTGGCCAGACCTTTTAGGAAAGAACTGGCTATAATAACCTTTAGTAGGACAGAGATTATGGTCAAAAATGAGATTTACTTAAAATTTCCATCGATAGGAAAGGCCCGTTCTGCTTTCTTGTTTTAGTAACAAAAATGTTTTAAAATACTTTTCTTTTTTTTTAGTTGCAAGAAAGCATGAAGGGAGGTGGGTCGGGTATAGGTGAAATAGATGAAAAGGATTAAGAGATACAGACTTCCAGTTATAAAACACTAACTCACAGAAACAAAAAGCACGGTATAGGGAACATAATAATATTGTAATTATGTTGGATGGTGACAGATGGTGAGTACCCTTGACCTGGTGAATACTGAGTAATGTACAGAATTGTCAAGTCACTGTGTTGTACACCTGAAACTAATATAACATTGTGTGTCAATTGTACTTAAACTAAAAAAAATGAAGCATGATGGGACAAGCTGGCTAAACTTGCTTCAGAAGGGTGTTGTAATTTATTTGTACCCTCTTTCTGTAAGAAGGAGAGAATAATGACAGAGCAGCTGGGAGGCCACATGCCAGGATATTCCTGGTGGAGCGCTCTTCCACTTGAATGCTCGTGTCTCTCGTCTCTCAACACTACCTTGCGTGGCTGATTGTTTATAGAATCCATGTCTGAATTTAGCTAGAGATTTGCTGCATTGAGGTTTTTAGTCTCTTGCTTTTGTTGCCTAATAGTGTGATTAAGCTAGGGCCACAGATCCCATGTGTAGTCTCCTCCACTGTATACCCAGCCAATTTCCCAATCCTAGATTGCTTCCAGATTTATTCTTGTTTTCACTCCTGCTTACGGTGCTTTTGCTGAGGTATCAAAGCATCCCAGTGTCCTGTCCATCTACCAATCCTTATGAAATTTCTGTTTTGTGCTAAGATTTCGTAGGAATTTGATTGGTATAGAAACAGAAAAGTGAATGGGACTGATGGAAGACCCAAATTCTAGTTCTGGAAATCTTTCGTGCTTTTTTGTTTTTGTTTTTGTTTTTGTTTTTTTTATAGATATGCAGTATATGGATTCTAGAATTATGGACTGTATCAGAGTACTCTTGGAAAATCTTGGCAGTTGTCGACAGAGATATTTGGCCACTTGCTATGTGATAATCCTTCTGGAAAAAGATGGACTTGAAAAACTGTCACTAGTGTTCCTTGAGTTGGTCATACATGCTTAGGGAGTTTCATTCCAAGAGGACAGTTCACACAATTTAAAAGAAAAGGGTGAAAGGAGGAAATGTTTATTTTACTCTTCAGGGAACTATGAATATGTGCTACTTTGTGGTAGTAATATTTCTATTAAATAGAAATATTAGATGGTCCTATGTAGGACCTGGCTTCTAGTATTCCAAACGAAAAAAAAAAAGGTTTATAACTGGATGTTGTTCATTAATTGTCAATGGATGATCATTCATCTCAGTTATATGCATCGGTGCCCCTAGTCTCTTTGAGAGGCAGAGGGACCAGGTCATATCTGTGGAGATTTTCCAAGGGTAAACCTCTCTACACCAGGCATGTTGGTTGTAGGGGTGGTGACTGCTGTTTGCATGTTTAAAGCAAACATTAAGCAGACACAATAAAACAAAAGTAAAGAATTAAAAAGTCCTTATCTGCAAAGGACTGAAAGAAACCATTGCAGATAATACCTTAATGTAGAAATTAAAAGGGACCTTGTTAAAAAAAAAATCCCTTTGACCAAACTTTTCCCCTTAGAATTCTAATTCTTTTGTTTACTGCCTCATAAAAAGTATCAATTAATTAATTAGGACCTTGTAAAGACAAGAAAGTCTACCCTAATCTCTGGCTGGTTTTTGTTAGCATAGGAACATGTGGGGGAAAAAAAACCCTTTCCCCCCCTATTTATTTGAAGGTGGCTGTATGTTTCTGGTTCAGAATAGGACGCATGTGATATATCACTCAAGAATGTGCTTCTTAAGCCTTTGTACCAGTGATGCTTTTAGTGGAATTCTCCGCTAAACGTTGTTCGTGATGTTATCTTCTGTTCAAAGTTTTTCTTTCTTTCCCCCACCCCCAGTTTTGATCTTTACTATATGTCTCCATAGGTATTTTGATGGGATGTTGAGAGAAAGCCTACTGGCCTGGATGTCTGCTGCCCTGTTAACTCAGAAGTTAGAAGAACCCTGATATTTCATCTGGCTCTAATGATATTCCCAGAGTGTTGCACATATTTATTTACATCTGGTGCAAAGATAGTATTAATTAAAAACATAAAGCTGGCTTTGGAGCCTGACTGTGTCAGAAGGAAACTTGGCTTCGGTTCACAATTTTGTGATAAGTCTGTTACCAAGTACTTTCAGGCTATCGGACCATCAGGCCAAGTGATAGTCCCTGAGTGATGATGGAGGAAGGAACTAAACTGCTTAATCGAAGTTGCATGTGGAGATGACAAAATCTGAAAGTCTCTAATCACTTCATCAAGGACATTTAACTGAGGGCTGCAATACAGAATACTTTCTATGCAGTAATTTCTCATAAAAATTGGGAAGCATTCTCTTCCTGGCACAGTTCCATAAATAAATAGAAATACCTATTTCCTACAAAATAATGTTAGGCTCACCTTGGTTTCTTATTCCAGCATGGTAAATTCTAAATTATTTATTTTTGGATTATCCACAGAAAAATGTTGAACCTGGGCTGACTCCCCCCATGACACAGAATGTTTGGAATCCCCTTCTTTTGCCTTTGTTTGGATTCTTGAAAGAAAATGTAATTCTTCTTAATATGAGTTTAGTTCAAATAATGAGGAAGATAAGTTTATTGACATGAAACCATAGTTTCGTAGTAGGGATACAGTAACTGGGCAATTTTTTTTTTTTTTTGAGTCAATGTCTTGACCATTGGTGGAAATACCATAGATATGAGTATGGTTAGATCTCCTCTTGACATTTGCCATGCACTTAGAAAAAAAAATAAGCAGCTTTTCTTTAATGTTGGGAGGTATACTTTTACACTGTTGTTCATTAGACATCTGATTGTAGAATAAGCCAGATATTTACATTATCTGTGCTTTTCTTTAATTAAAATATTTACTGTTGCTTTTTGTCAGTCACAAAAGTGATCAATGTTTACTGTGGGAAATTCTGAAAATAGAGGACCATAAAAAAGAAAATAATTTTGAGTTACGATGCCACTGCTCTGAGATAATATGTATGATGATAATATTTGGTGCATTTCCATGATCATTTTTAAATTAAAAAGAACTTTTAATCCAACACTTACTTTCAAACACTACTTTCAAAAGAAGTAGTTCTGCAATTTCATAATCTTAAACCAAAGGAAAGGACCTTAAAAAAAAAAAATAAAAAAAAAAATAAGAAAAACCAAAGGAAAGGACCTTGAATGGGACCTCTGGGAGGATTTGGTGTTTGTTCCCTGGAGCTTGGTAGATAAGTGGATTGATATGTGATTCATGCCTGAGATATTTAGGAGACAGAGGATGTCTGGAGGCCTGTGGTTTGGGAGCCACTGTGGTCTTACCAATATTTCCTGTGGATTAGAGTGAGAAAGAGAAAAACACTGTGTTATTGCTTTAGATCCTGTCCAAGAGGGTAGAAGAAGGAAGCTGGTGGTGTACTGATAATGTCTGGGGCTGAGGAGGGAACGTAAGTGATTAGCTGGGAAAGAGAGAGATTCTTCAGGGTAAAGAGACCCTGGAAGTGAGAGACCCCCACTGATGGAGTAGGGGAGGTCTTTGAAGAAGCCATTAAACTACTCTCTGAAACAAGTAGGCTTTTAATCCCTGCCAAGTCTAGATCACCATGATAGTAAGACATTTCCTACTGACCGTACCTCTTCTTATTTTCCTCCACCCCTTCCAGCATTTGCCCAACCAAGGATGCGTTAGAAACTATGCTTAGCAAATAGGGAAGCTACATGGATTTGGATTCTGTTACTATCGGACACCAAGGGTTTTTCTTAAATGCTATGGGTTTTCTTGAAAGTAACGTTTACACATTTGTAGGTGTTCAGTAGATACTTATCAAATCAGTACTAGAATAAAATGCTGTAACTGATTTACTAGAAATGAAATGACTCTTCAGGTTCCTGTTTGAGGTTTGAGCACCGTGGTGGACATTCTTTTCCTGCCCGGAGTTTTGCTTTAAGGCAGTGGGTCTAGCTTGTCCTGACCTCTCTACTGCCTTGGTCTTGTTCTTCACAAGTGATACTGTCATTGCAGCTTTAGGGAGATGTCTAGGAATACTTGGAGGGAGAATAGTGTAATAAAGTGTTTTAGACTTCTTTAGCCTTTTCTTCAAATATCTTCTGTAGAAGCCTAACACAGATAAAGGTGGAACTACTGGATCAAAGCAGGGCAAAGAGAGCAGGGGGCGTCATCGCCTCCATGGTGGACTGGGTTAAAATGTTGGCTCTGTCATTAACTACTTATGTGGTTTTGGGTAAGTTACTTAACCTTCTCAAGTGCAACTTTCTCACCTGTAAATTTCAGGGTTATTCTAAGAAAGGGTTATTATAAGTGTTAGTATAGGGTTATTACAAGGAAGTGCTCAGGAAATGCTAGCTGTTCCTCCTTTGCTGCTCCCACCTTCCCCTCCTCCTCTTCCTCTTTAGCTTCCTCTCCTTCCTCATGCACAGGGGCAGGTTCAGTGGTGTTCAGGTGTGTGTGAGCACTCATTACTTATAGGTTTATTTTCCCATGGACTTGGATATACAAATGCTTTTGTTTTATCCTTCTTTCTGTATCTATCTATCTAATTATCTATACTTTAAAAAATATTTTATTTATTTATTCATGAGAGACACAGAGAGAGAGAGAGAGAGGCAGAGACACAGGCAGAGGGAGAAGCAGGCTCCATACAGGGAGCCCGATGTGGGACTCGATCCTGGGTCTCCAGGATTGTGCCCTGGGCTGAAGGTGGCGCTAAACCACCGAGCCACCCCGGCTGCCCTATCTATACTTTTTATGAACCCGATAAGAGGTTCAAAAGTGTCCCTTTCTACACCAGAGAAGAGTTTCCCTTTTCCTTTATTTATATACGTGTTGACTCTTGTATTCACATTTTATTCAGACAATCCTTTAATTAGGATTATCATTATTTATTTTGTTGCTTAAATAGCCCCAGATTCAGGCAGTGGGAATACCTTCAGGATGTTCCCTGTGTCCTTTTAATATGTCCTCACCTTTCTTTGAGAACTTTCTAAATTTTTGTCCTGAGATATTCTAGATTTATCCTGTTTTGTGTCCCCTCTCCTCCTCTGTCCTAGTCCCAGAATTGATCATTTCTTTCCAAGGAACCTGGTTCCATTGAATGGAGAATGATATTTAAAAACCAGGGTCTGAGCACTATATGTGCTCATAACTGCAAACTTTTTAAAAGTTTCTATCAGTTTATTCTACATGTGATTATTTTCAGCAGCACCACTACATGGTATATGCTCCTGATCTCTTGTTACTTCCTTGCTTTTGGATTCGTTGTATACACATACATAGTACTATGTTTTTACTTGTTTAGGAAACATTACAGAAGTTGCAGAAAAACTTTAATTGCTCCCAACTTTGGGCAGTTCAAGGATTACTGGATTTTATTTGCTATCTTTTGTTTCATTGATCTCTATTAAATAAAGATGTAGACTGTACTTAATTGAATATTTTTCCCTTGGCAATGAAAGAAGGCTAAAGGTGATTCTTGTTAATTTGTTACTCAGTTGAGTTATCCATTTATCTGGATTTCATTTGAGATGATGTTTAGTCTCTCAAAAGAGGTCAGTACTGAACATTTTTATGTTCTTTGCCTAGAATGTTCTTTCACAGTCTGACGTAGTGCTGCTATTTGGGGTGTGGGAATCTAGCTATAGGGAATTGGTTTTATGTGAGAGTCTGGCTGAATTTTTATTTTCTTTTCTACTCACAGAGTATGTTTTATATTTCTGACATTTTAAAATTTGATTTTGTACCTGAAAATGAAAACCATATAGCAATAGTAATTCTGTTTTTTCTTTAATGATTTTATGGGGCATTTGTCAGAATGTGAGCTGCATTTGTCTTATAGAAAATGTTGACTCTTGGGATATAGATATAACTGCTAATAGAATTTCTTTAGAATAGATCATCTGGGGATCCCTGGGTGGCACAGCGGTTTGGCGCCTGCCTTTGGCCCAGGGCGCGATCCTAGAGACCCGGGATCGAGTCCCACATCAGGCTCCCAGTACATGGAGCCTGCTTCTCCCTCTGCCTGTGTCTCTGCCTCTCTCTCTCTGTGTGACTATCATAAATTAAAAAAAAAAGATTTAAAAAAAAAAAAAGAATAGATCATCTGAAAATATATTTGAATTCTTAATTTCAGGACAAATTCTACAATTTATTTTCATTATATAAGTTTGGTTTGATTGTGTTTTTCCTTCTCTACTTGAATAAGTCTTCTGGGATTTAGGATAATTTGTGTGTGTGTGTGTGTGTGTGTTTGTGTGTGTGTGTGTGTATGTTCACGACTGTAGTGTACTTAAATTCACTTTTAGCAGGATGCATTGACATGATCATGAAAGTCTTTGAAATTGTAGATTCCAGTTGTATGATGAAAGTATTGAAGAGTTTTAATTACTTTTCTATAAAAAAATTGTGCGTGTGTGTATGTGTGTATATATAATATATACATGTATGTATCTTTTTTTTAAAAAAAGATTTTATTCACCTATTTGACAGAGAGAGAGCACAAGTAGGCAGAGTGGCAGGCAGAGTGAGAGGGAAGAGCAAACTCCTCGCTAAGCAGGGAACCCCATGCGGGACTTATTCCCAGGACCATGGGATCATGACCTGAGCCAAGGCAGGTGCTTAACCGACTGAGCCACACAGATGCCTCAAAATATTGTGTGTATTAAAGACAAGACCTTGATACTCTATTATCCCTAACTCCTGTCAATCTTATAAAAACATTTATTTTGATAGTTTATGTGAAGAATATCATAAGCATGCATGAAATACTATAAAATACAAAAATATGCATCAGTCAGATGACAAATGTTCATTAAGTGCTTACTGTGTGCTTATTGTTATGTTAACTAGTTGGGGAAAATAAAACTAATGCAGAAGAAACAATTCTTAAACAATCATACTTTTGTATATTAATATCATCAAATTGGATTTTGTAAAACCAAGTGATAATTCTGTGATAAAGACAGAAAATGGTGTAAAGTTTTTTTATTTTATATTTTGCTTAGTATGCTTTTGCCACATTGCAGAATATTGTTTAACTTACAAATTTACTTACCCTTTCTCACTAGGAACATATGCTTATTAGTATTATATTTCAGATGCTTTAGGTGGTATACAATTAGTCAACCAGTTTTGCTACCTCTTTGTGATATAGAGTGAGGGGTCTAATTTCAAAGGTTATGGAGATAGCAAACCTAATGATAAATATATCACATTTTTGGTCTTTGAACAATGTATGAACCATTGATGCTCATGGAAATATTTTGTAAGAGTGGTTACACAGTAATGAGTGTCCACAGTTTGATGATTACTTACAGAATCATGGTAAGTAGCTGTGTGACCTTGGGTGAGGCACTTAGTCTCTCAAAATTTCATTTTCCTCAATAGTAATTAAAATACATCATGTACTTTTTGTGAGAATGCAATGAAGTTACACATACAAAGCACCAGCACAGTTCCCAGCACACAGCATGTGCTCTTTACATATTAACTATTATTATTGAATTAATTGTCTAAAATAGAAAGTGGCTAAGAAGATTCTTCAGAATAGAATAAAACTCTCCTGTTCAGATGAGGGAGAATATGACTGGGAAACTGAAATCTTGAGTGTTTGGTCTAGTTTTGCTAATGATTGGCTTTGTGACTTTGGACAAGTCACTTAACTTCTGTAGAACTCAGCTTTCACATCTGTAAAGAACTCTTTGAAGAATCTGCAAGAAATTTTGCCCCCGACCCTTCAGCGCTAATATTCCTTGGTGTATTTTTAGATGTACAAAATGAAATTTTCATATCATTAAAATTTTGTTTTTTGACATTTAATATAGAAAAATTTAAAATTACATGAAAGTAGAGAGAGTAGTATAATGGTTCTTGAGGTACACATAAATCACTTCATGACCCATCTTATTTTGTCTAAAATCACATATTCCCCTCCCCTGTTATTTAAAAGAAAATCTCAGATTTTATATCATTTCATTTCTAAATATTACAGAATATATCCGAAAGAAAAGGGGTCATTTTAAAGCATCAACACCCAATGTCACGTGTAAATAAAAAATGACTATAATTCCTTGCTATCATTAAATATGCAGTTGTTCAAATTTTCCCCATTCTCTTCTTCTTTCTATTTACAGTTTTTTTCTTAAGATTTTATTTATTTATTCACGGGAGGCAGAGACATAGACAGAGGGAGAAGCAGGCTCCCTATGGGGAGCCCAATGTGGGACTCAATCCCATGGCCCCGGATCACAACCTGATGCTCAACCACTGAGACATCCAGGCATCCCTACAGTTTGTTATTCTGAATTGGGATCCAAATGAAGTCTAGTCATTGCAACTGATTGATATGTTTCTGAAATCTTCTTTATCTTATATAGTTCCTCCTCAATCTCTTTTTTTCTTGCAACTTATTTCTTTAAAAAACAGTTTGTCTTGTTGAGTTGTTTGATTTTTGCTGATTACATTCCCATATGTTTAATTTCGTTGTTGTTGTTCTTCTTTTAAAAACTGACATCTGTAGGCTTGCTCAGATTTCAGTTTGATTTTTTTGGTTTTATTTCATAGAAGGTGATGTGTATTTCTACTAGGAGGCACATAACGGCTGGCTGTTGCTCTTTTTGTGATGTTAGAAGCCATTGATGATGATTAGATCTATAAATAAGTCCCTTAGGAATTATGAAATGATAACATCCTAATTCTGCCGTTGCTTCTTCAAATGTTGGTTGGAAAATTTCTGTAAATGGATATCCTCTCATCAACTATTTGATTAGTATTTAATTAGTAAAGACAAGATATATGTAAATTCCCTTTATTTACCAGTTGTGATAATAATGAATTTATTTCCTATTGTCCTCCAAGGGTGACTGATGATTTAAAATAATAATGATTAATAGATTCTCAGAATTTCACAGATTTGATGTGTTTCAGTCTGTTGCAGCTATTATTTTTATTCATACTCAAAATGATCTCATCTTTGGCCATGGTGGGCCTTTTCAGGTTGACATCTGCATTTTTGTGACATGACCAGTAGTCTTTGATCACTTCCTTGATCCTGGTATAACCTGATATTCTAGGTGAATTTTGTATGTTTCCTCCCCCATCCTGGAATCGACCATTTCTCCATGGAATCCTAGTTCCTTTTAGTAGGAAGTGGCATTTAGAGACCACAGTCTGGGTAGTAGGAATGCTCATTGCCATCGGGTTAGTCTTTGGTTTTAGGCCTTTTCCATGGACAGATGAGAAAAAAAAAAAAGTCCATTAGTAGATCATAGTCTATCATTTTCATTGGGAAACACTTTATAAATGAGAAAATGAGCAAAGAAAGAAACAAAGTTCAGATCCAGTGGACCTAGAAATGTGGGGGTTAGAGGTGTTGAATCCCGTGCAGTTGAAAATCTGCATATAAGTTTTGACTCCCCTAAAACTTAACTATTAATAACCCACTGTTGACTAGAACCCTTACAATAACAAAAATAATCAATTAGCACATATTTTGTGTGTATTATATGCTGTATTCATAAATTAATCTAGAGAAAAAATTTTATTAAGAAAATCATAAGAAAGAGTAAATATATTTATGGTACTATGCTGTATTTATTGGAAAAAATCTGCATGTAAATGGACCTGCCTGGTTCAAACCTGTGTTATTCAAGGTCAGCTGTATTTATATGCATTTTGAAGGATCACTTTCTTTATTGTAAAATATTTTATTGCCTTCTGATCTTCTTTCAGTTAAATAATCTATTGTTGGAGTTTCTATAGCTGCTGGAGCAGTAGTATTAGCCATCTAGCTAATAGCATGGTATTAACTTTAAACATTAACTCCTGTTTTGTATTTAATTCATTAACAGGATAGATAGTTGTCCTCTTTGAAGCTTCCTTCTTTATTGTCCATAATAGTCCATTATCAACTAAGCCTGTATCTTGAGGAGGATTATCTTTACTAGACGGATGGGGGAGGTGGGGGGGTCGCAGGTAAAATGGCACGCACAGAGGCCCAGAGGAATGAAAGAGCCCTGCATGTTTGGAGAACATGAGTTGTTTTGGAAGAATGACAGGAGATAAGATGTGTAGGATAGTTAGGGGCCAGGTCACAAAAGGCTCAGTCTGTCCTCTTCTTTTTTTTTTTTTTTCCTTCAGTCTGTTCTCCTAAGTAAGAAATTTTTATCTCGTATTATGTATGCAACTTAGTAAGAATTTAATAAGGGACATGACTTAAAATCAGAATTACATATTTGAAAGACTGTTGTAGTCACATAAACAATAAACTAAGGCAGGGGGACCAGTAAATAAGCTATTGCAGAGCATAAGAGCTTTGATGGATCTGAGAGTTATTTAGCTGGAATTCGTGACCAATTGGGTATGGTCAGGAGCTGAAAGAAAAGAGTCCAGGATGACTCTTAGGTTTCTGGATTGCGCAAATGTGTGGGTAAAGTTCGTTCAGTGAAGTGAATGTGGCAGAAGGAACAGTCTGGCTCCATGGCCTGTGAGGGTGACCGAGGTGCGATGATACTTTCTGTTTAGGGCATCTTTAAGCTTGTGGTACCTCGGATTTTTTGATGGAGATGTCTGTACGCACACAAGCAGACATGTTTATGTATAAGAATTCAGACTTGAGTTAAGATTTAAGCTCTGCTACTTCCTGTCTTTGTGACCTTGGACAGGTCACTTAACTCTTCTAAGCCTCAGATTTTATAGTTGTATATAGCAGATAATGGTACCTAACTCATAAGGTTTTTTTTTTTTTAAATTTTTATTTATTTATTATAGTCACACACACAGAGAGAGAGAGAGAGAGGCAGAGACATAGGCAGAGGGAGAAGCAGGCTCCATGCACCGGGAGCCCGACGTGGGATTCGATCCCGGGTCTCCAGGATCGCGCCCTGGGCCAAAGGCAGGCGCTAAACCGCTGCGCCACCCAGGGATCCCTCATAAGGTTTTTATGTGAATTAAGTGATGTACTGGAGAAATGTCTATCAGTGTCTAATACATAATAACTTGATAAATAGTCATTATTATTCTAGACAGGGTGTTGCCAGTATCTTGTTTGGGACCATGGTATGGATGAAATTTATTAGCGAGAACACTGAGGATATGAGAGGGCACCAAATATATATATGGACTCTTGGGGACATTGGTGGTTGAACCTGGGAAATTTAGTTGCCTGGACCTTCCTTTATTGCTCTTGCCCCCAAACCCCAGACAGGTTATTTCAGGTATTATTAGAGGATGTACAGTTTAATCTTTGTCTTATGGCCGGTAGTAAGGTAAGTCTTCTTTCCATTTCCCTAGCTAATTTGTTTATATTCATTCATTTTTTATTTTAAAAAGGATTTTATGGGATCCCTGGGTGGCGCAGCGGTTTAGCGCCTGCCTTTGGCCCAGGGCGCGATCCTGGAGACCCGGGATCGAATCCCACGTCGGGCTCCCGGTGCATGGAGCCTGCTTCTTCCTCTGCCTGTGTCTCTGCCTCTCTCTCTCTGTGTGTGTGACTATCATAAATAAATAAAAATTAAAAAAAAATAAAAAGGATTTTATTTATTTATTTGAGAATGAGAGAGGGAGAGAGCGAGAGGGCACAAGCAGGGGGAGAGATGGAGGGAGAGGGAGAAACAGACTCTCTGCTGAGCAGGGAGCCCGACGTGGGGTGATCCCAGGACCTAGAGATCATGACCTGAGCCAAAGGCAGTCGCTTAACCCACTAAGCCACCCAGGCACCCCCATTCATTTGTTTAACACATTTACTGAGATACTGGTAGACATTCTAGGTGCTGAAGATATTGCTGAGAACATATACCTCTGTCAAAGCTAATGTTCCAGGGGAGAGACATATATTCATTAAAAAAATTAAATTCCACATGGTGATAAGTACTATCTTATCAGAGAGAATGAAAATATGATAAAATGCTAGGGAGTTCCTGGAAGTCTATTTTAGACTGGGTGGTTAGGGAAGGGCTCTTTGAAGAGGTGTGTGCAGGATCACATAATCAGTAGCAGCCAGTCCTGTGAAATTGGAAGAAAAAACATTTTAGGTAGCAGAGTCTCCAGGATGGAAATAGCTGTGGGTGTATTCAGAGAAAGTAAGAAGACCATCAGGACTCAAGCTAGAGGGCAGTGGGAAAATTGATGAGATTTGTTTAGAGAGCAGTCAATGACAAAGACACAAGGATAAAGAGTTTGGATCTACTCTAGGGGACTTGGAAAGCCCCTAGAAAGCATTAGGCAGGAAGGTAGTACATTCTGATTTAGATTTTAGGAGGGTCACTGTGATCACAAGAGGCAAGCATGAGGGAGGGAGACCAGAGGAGGCTACTGATAGAGTGTAGTTGACAGATGCTTTATTTTGTTCCTTCTTTTCTTTTTGTTGTGAGACCAAAGCCCCATGCTGGAGCTCTCAGATGCTTGGAAGCCTCCAAGCCGTCCTTGAACTGCTCCCTCTCAGGAGAGTTATGCTGATAATGGAGATGCCGTGGGCCTGGAGTGGACAGATAACAAGCAGTGGGGGGTCTTTGACCTGCCTCTTCACCGGGGGTGCATTCATGAATGGGGTTCGAAATATGTTGAGATATTTTCTTTGGGGAGAGTTCATAGCTTCTCGCCAGTTGGTCGAAGGGCTGTTTGGCCTTCAGAAGGTTAACCTCCTCAGAAGGAGCACCGTGGGAGGTGTCATAGGAGTTACAGGAACAGTGGGGGCTCCTGCTTTAGAAGCGCTCCTTGGTTCAGGAGAACAGTGAGACGTAATTAAGAAGAAAGATGAGGGAAGCCAGGAGCAGGAAGGCCAAGTCATCTGGTATTCAGGGCAAATATTAAAAGGAGAAATCTTTTCCCATTGGTTTCTTTTCCTCACAGTTTTGCTTTTCTGTGTCTGGAAATTCAAGTTTTGCTTTATAGTGAATGTTTATAAAAGCCACAAGGTGGCGAGGTTGCTCCTTAAAATGAATGTAAGGGCGTGTGTGTGTGTGTGTGTGTGTGTGTGTGTGTGTGTGTGTGTGTATGTGAGAGAGAGAGAGAGAGAGAGAGAGAGAGAGCCAGAGAGAGACAGAGAGTCAGAGAGAGACAGAGAGACAGAGACACACAGACACACAGAGACAGAGACAGACAGAGACACACAGAGAGAGAGACAGAGTCACACAGGCAGAGAGACAGAGACAGAGAGAGAGAGAGGAGAAAGTGAGGGAAAGAATGGTTGAATGTGTAGGGTTCCTCTCTGATTTTCCATAACCTCCTTAATTTTCTTTACTCCATTACTTGAGCATATGATAGAACTGACATGCTTAGATTTTTTTCTCTTTAATTTGGATTTTGACCATAGTTTTTTGGAATTGTAAAGCTAGAATAAAATGGAAAAGAACTATCTAGGCCCCACATTTGCCATTTTGTCAGCTCTTTATTAAAATTAATAAATCACCCTTCACGTTGCCAACAGAGTAAGCCTTACGAAATACTATTTGATGATATCACTTCCCAGCTTTAAAACTTCCTATTTGTTGTCAGAAATATTTGTTGATAGTGCTGATAGCCAGCTTTCAAATAGTTATGGTTAAGAGTCAGATGGAAAGGTGCAATAATTTATGACTCCTTGCTGCGGGATGGTCAAGTACAATGGTCAAGGAAGCATTCTTGGGAGGTTGTATGGTGCAACTTAGTATATATATATATATATATTTTAAATTATTATTATTGTCAGCTTCTCCTCTAAAATGAACAAATGCAAGTTTCACAGTATAAAAACTTTCAATTTTTGGGATGCCTGGGTGGCTCAGCGGTTGAGCGTCTGCCTTTGGCTCAGGGCATGACCCTGGGTCCGGGGATCGAGTCCCACATCAGGCTCCCTGCGAGGAGCCTGCTTCTCTCTCTGCCTGTGTCTCTGTGTCTCTCTCTCTCTCTAATGAATAAATAAATAGATCTTAAAAAAAAAAAAGACACTTATAAACAACATAACTGCCATGCCTAGAATACTTACTCTCATCATTTCAACATACCCCAAGGCAGTTTTCTTTTTGTTATTCTCAATATTTTGTGGGAAAAGTAAGCTGGTATATTATTAGTATATTGATTAATGCATGTTTATTATTGAAGTATATTTAGCTCTCAATGTAAAATGCATTTTGCTTATGCCATCTTATCAGATAAAATCCCCATAAGAAATCTGTGATAAAATGAATATTTCCATTTTATTTTTTATTTTTTTAAAGGTTTTATTTATTTATGAGAGACACAGAGAGAGAGAATCAGAGACACAGGCAGAGGGAGAAGCAGGCTTCATGCAGGAAGCCTGATGTGGGACTCGATCCTATGACCCTGGGATCATGATCTGAGCCAAAGGCAGATGCTCAACTACTGAGCCACCCAGGTGCCCCGAATATTGCCATTTGACAGATGAAGACATTGAGGCTCAGGAAGATCAAATAAATTATTGAAAATTTAGTTGTTTGCAGAGCAATAATTTGAATCCAGGTATTTTTCAGTCCTGAAACTCATCCTTATTCACTATGCCATACTACTTCCACGAGAATAACTATATTTTTTATTTTTAAAATTTTAATTAATTAATTAATTTGAGAGAGAGAGAGAGAGAGAGCGCCCACACGTGCAGGGAGGAGGGGCAGAGGGAGAGAGAATCTTACTCAGGCTCCGTTTGCCCATCACGGAGCCCAATGTGGGACTCGATTTCAAGACCCTGAGATCATGACCTGAGCAAAATCAAGAGTCAGTGCTTAATGGACTGAGCCATCCAGGTGCCCCAAGAAGTACTTGGAAGTTGTAATTTAAAATAATTAGGTATTTATGCCTCCTCTTTGCTGTAAACTGAACAAGAGAAGTTGTATCACAAGGTGACTATTATGGTGAACTTTTACTTAGCAAGTTGTTTGTTTTTCTGATCTTATTTTCCCCCAGGCCTTTATTTAGAAGACCCTTTTAGAGTTATTCTGATAGTGGGGGGCTTCAATTTGTCCCATTTGAGGAATTTGGGCTCCTGGCCAGATTCCTGAGCACCTGATTTTCCTCATTGAGCGGACTGAAACTTAATTCCTTCTCTTGACTTCCTGTTGAGATAACAGGTGGTTCATGGAACACAGAGTTCCTGTCTGATGGCGGAGCTTTTCTCTGCTCCAGGGGGCCTGTTTTCTGCTGCAGATGCCAAATTTGAAAACCATTGTGTGGAATACTGGAAGCCTGGTCTCCGGTGCCCTTTGCGGTTAATTGTAAGCTAGCTGCCCTGGAATATAAATTCACTCTTAATGCTTGCTATTAATTTCTGTATTTTTGCACAGAGAATGTTGCCTTATACTTTGTTTCCCATTATTTTCCCTTCATATCCCATTTTTGCTTATCGAAAGATTTAAGAATTCAGATTTTACAGATTTTGTTTTTGAAATTGGAATACCAACATGGCACAGTGTAGGATTTTGTGTGACTGGTTTTCACCTGAATCAAGACTGTTTTTTTTTTTTTTTTTTTTTTATGGTTTTACTTTGTTCTTCATACAATAGTTTTAACTGAAAAATAAGTGTAGTGGAAAGAAGATTGTCTAAGAATAAATAATTATGGAAGTTGCCACTGGCTTTATTATATGATTCTCTCTGCTTTTATATGTGAAACTTTACATAATAAAGCATGTTGTGATATCTTTTCCGTCATCAGTAATGATAAAATATAATTTAATCTTGAACTACTTTAATTTAATGCTAAGTGATAATTTTATCTGGGGATTTTGTCTTACATATCTACGTTTTTTTCTTTTTTCCCAGGCCACATGAGAAGTAACTGACAAAATTGTATATTTTTAAAGTGCACAATGTGTTTTCCTATCGTTGCTATTGTGAATAATGCTGCAGTGAATGTAGGAATCCAGATACCTTCTGGAAATACTGATTTCATTTTCTTTGGATATATATACCCAGAAGTGGGATTGCTGGATCATATGGTAGTTCTATTTTTAATTTATTTTATTGAGGAATTTCCATAATATTTTCCGTAATAGCTACACCGATTTACATTCCTACCACTAGTGCTCAGGAGTTCCGTTTTTTTCCATGACCTTGCTGACATTTATCATTTCTTGTCTTTTTGATAGTAGCCATCCTAACAAGTGTTGGTGATGTCTTACTGTGGGTTTAATTTGCATTTCCCTGATGATTAGTGAATTTGAGCACCTTACCATGTACCTATTGGTCTTCTTCAGAAAAAATGTTTACTCCCATTTTTAAATCAGATTATTTGGGATACGTGGGTGGCTCAATAAATCTTAAAAATTAAAAAAATAAATAAATCAGATTATTTGATTTTTTTTTTTTTTTTTTTTTTTTGCTATTTGGTTGAGTTCCATATACATTTTGGATATTAAGCCCTTATCAGATACATGGTCTACAAATACTTTCTCCCATTGTGATTGTGTAGGTTGCCTTTTCATTTCTCATTGTACCCTTTGTTTCACAGAAGCCTTTTAATTTAATATAATTCCGTTTGTCTATTTTTGCCTATGCTTTTGATGTCATATCCAAAAAATTATTGCCATGGCCAATGTAAAGGAACTTTTTCTTTATGTTTTCTTCTAGGAATTTTATGGTTTCAGATATTACATTTAAGTCTTTAACCATTTTGACTAGATTTTTTTTTTAAAGATTCTATGTATTTATTCACAAGAGACACAGAGGGAGAGAGGCAGAGACACAGACAGAGGGAGAAGCAGGCTTCATGCAGGGAGCCCAATGTGGGACTCCATCCCGGGTCTCCAGGATCATGCCCTGGGCCGAAGGTGGTGCTAAACCGCTGAGCCACCTGGGTGGCCCTAGATTTTGTATATAGTGTTAAGATAGGGATTCATTTCATTCTTTTGCAGGTAGATACCTCTTTTTTTCCAGCACGATTTATTGGACAGACTGTCAATTACCATTGTGTGTTCTTGGTACTTTTGTCAAAGATCAGTTGTTTTTGGGCTCTGTGTTCAGTTCCATTGGTCTGTTTGTTTTTATGCCAGCACCACATGCTATTTTGATTGCATAGCTTTGTAATGTATTTTGAAATTAAGAAATATATCTTCAGGTTCGTTCCTGCTCACAATAGCTTTGGCTATTTGAGATCTTTTGTGGTTTCATATAGATTTGGGGATTATTTTTCTAATTCCATAAAAAGTGCTATTGGGATTTTGATGAGGATTGTGTTGAATCCATAGATGGCTTTGGGTAGTGTTGACATCTTAACAATGCTAATTCTTCCAGTCTAAGAGCATGAGATATCTTTCCCTTTAATGTGTCTTCAGTTTCTACCATTAATGTCTTATAATCTTCAGTGTATAGATCTTTTATCTTTTTGATTAATATATTACAAATATTTATTGTTTTTGATACTATTATAAATAGGATTGCTTTCTTAATATCTCTTTCATATAATTTGTTGTTAGTGTATAGAAATGCAACAGATATTTTTAAAGATTTATTTATTTATTTGAGAGGGAGAGAGCACGAATGGGGGGAGGGGCAGAGAGAAAGAGAAACTCTTAGCCGGCCTCCCCCATGAGTGCAGATCCCAGCATGAGGCTAGATCCCACAACCCTGAGATCATGACCTGAGCCAATACCAAGAGTCAGATGCTCAACTGACTGAACCACTGAGGTGCCCAAAATGCAACAGATTTTTATATTGATTTTGTATCCCAAAATTTTACTAAATTTGTTTCACAGTTTTTTTTGATGGAGTCTTAGGGTTTTCTATGTGTAGGATCATGTCATTCACAGTTTTAGGGATCCCCAGGGGGCTCAGTGGTTTAGCACCACCTTCAGCCCAGGGCGTGATCCTGGAGACCTGGGATCGAGTCCCATGTCTGGCTCCCTGCATGGAGCCTGCTTCTCCCTCTGCCTGTGTCTCTGCCTCTCTCTCTATGTCTATCATGAATAAATAAATGAAATCTTTAAAAAACAAACATTTTTACTTCCTCCTTTCTGATTTGGATGCATTTTATTTCCTTTTCTTAATCGCTCTGGATATGTCTTCCAATATTATGTTGAATAGAAGTGGTGAGAGTAGGTACTATTGTCTTGTTCCTGATTTTAGAGGAAAAGCTTTTACTTTTCACCATTTGGTATGGTGTTAGCTCTGGATTGGTTATATATGGCCTTTATTATGTTGTGGTATATTCCCTCTGTATTCAATTTGTTGAGAGTTTTTATTATAAATGGATGTTGAATTTTGTTGGGTGCTTTATCTGTATCTGCTGAGATGATCATGTGATTTTTATTCTTCATTTTGTGGATGTGATGTATCACATTGATTGATTTGTGGATGTTGAACCAACCTTACATTCCTGGAATAAATCCCACTTGATAATGATGTATTTAAAAATGTTCTGTTGAAATTGGTTTGCTAAGTTTTGTTGAAGATTTTTGTATCATCAGGATCATTGGCCTGTAATTTTCTTTTTTTTGTAGTGTCCTTGTTGGTTTTGGATAATCCTGGATAATCCTGGCTTTGTAAAGAGTTTAGAAGCATTTCTTTCTCTTCTGTTTTTTCAAAGCATTTGAGAAGGATTGATATTAATTCTTTTTTAAATGTTTAGTAGAATTTACCAGTAAAGCCATATGGTTTTAGACTTTTGTTTTTAAGGATGTTTTTGATTACTGATACAATCTTCTTACTAGTTATTGTTCTATTCAGATTTTATATTTCTTCAAGATTCATTCTTGGTAGGTCATATGTAGGAATTTATCTGTTTATTGTAGGTTGTCTGGTTTTTTTGTATAATTGTTCATTATAGTCTCTTATGTCCTTTATATTTCTGTGGCATCAGTTGTAACTTACCTTTCATTTCTGATTTTATTTGTTTGAGTTCTGTCTCTCTTTTCTTTGATTATCTAGCTAAAGATTGCCTGTTTTGTTTATCTTTTCATATTTATCTGTTCTGATTTTTGTTATTCCCTTCTGTTTGCTAAATTTGGGCGTAGTTTTTTTTTTTCTAGTTCCTTGAGGTGTAAAATGAGGTTGTTTGTTTGACATCATTCTTTTTTTCTCAATGTAAGCACTTATCACTACAAAATTCCTTCTTTTACTGTATCTTTTTTTTTTATTTATGATAGTCACAGAGAGAGAGAGAGAGAGAGAGAGAGAGAGAGGCAGAGACATAGGCAGAGGGAGAAGCAGGCTCCATGCACCGGGAGCCCGACGTGGGATTCGATCCCGGGTCTCCAGGATTGCGCCCTGGGCCAAAGGCAGGCGCCTAACCGCTGCGCCACCCAGGGATCCCTCTTTTACTGTATCTTATAAGTTTTGTTAACTTGTGTTTTCATTTTCATTTGTCTCAAGATATTTTTTGGTTTATCTTTTGGTTTCTTCTTTGATCTGTTTTTTTTTTTTTTTTAAGGAGCATATTATTTAATCTCTGAATATTTGTGAATTTTCCAACTTTCTTCTTATAATTGATTTCTGGTTTAATACCTTTATGATCAGAAAAAGTGCTTAAGAAGGTTTCAATCTTCTTAAATTAATTAAGACTCATTTTGCAGACTAACATATGATCTATTCTGGAGAAGGTTTAATGTGTGTGCTTGAGAAAAATGTGTATTTTGCTGCTGTTTGATAGAATGTTCTATAAATGTTCAGTCCATCTGGTTTATTGTGTAGTTTATTTTATTTTATTTATTTCTTTTTAAAGATTTTATTTATTTATTCATGAAAGACACACACACACAGAGAGAGAGAGAGAGAGAGAGAGAGAGAGGCACTGACACAGGCAGAGGGAGAAGCAGGCTCCATGTACGGAACCTGATGTGGGACTCGATCCCAGGTCTCCAGGATCACACTCTGGGCTGAAGGCAATGCTAAACCACTAAGCCACCCAAGCTGCCCTAATGCAGTTTAAGTGCAATGATTTCTTATTGATTTTTTGTCTTTATTATCTATCTGGTGTTGAAAGTGGAGTATCCAAATCCCCTACTGTTACTGTATTACTGTCTTTTCTCCCTTCATGTTTCTTAATATTTGCTTTAAATACTTAGTTTCTTCTATGTTGGGTGAAGCATAAATATTTACAAATGTTATATCCTCTCACTGGATTGGCTTTTTTTCTTATTATGTAATGCCCTTCTTTGTCTCTTATTAGAATCTTTGGCTTAAAGTTTATTTTACTTGATTAAGTATAGCTATTCCTACTTTCTTTTGGTTCCTTTTTCATAGAATATCTTTTCTATCTTTTCATTTTCAGTCTACGTACTTAAAGCTTAAGTAAGTCCCTTGTAGGCAGCATACAGTTGGATCTTTTTAAAAAGATCCATTTAGCTACTCTGTGTCTTTTAATTGGAGAATTTGGTACATTTTCATTAATTATTTATAGGTCTGGAACTTACTATGTCATTTTGTTAATTGTTTTCTTATTGTTTTGTAATCGTTGTTTCTTCCTCTTTTGTTTTCTTCTGTGATTTAATAATTTTCTGTGGTGGTGTGCTTAGATTTCTCTCTCTTTTGTATATCTGCTATAGGTTTTTGCTTTGTGCTACCATGACACTTGTGTAAAACATCTGATAGTTGTAACAGTCTATTTTTGTTTTTCGTTTTTTTTCTTTTTTAGATTTACTTATTTATTTGAGAGAGAGAGAGAGAGAGAGAGAGAGAGCGCTCATAGGGGCAGAAGGAGAGGGAGAGATAGTCCTAAGCAGACTCTGCACCCAGTGTGGAGCCTGATGTGGGACTTGACCCTCCAACTCTGATATCACAACCTGAGCTGAAACCAAGAGTTGGACACTCAATTGACTGTGCACCCAGGTGCCCCAGTAATGGGCTATTTTAAGCTGATAACAACCTAACTTAGACGTATACAAAACTTCCAAATTTTTACAGTCTCTTCTGACATTTTAAGGATTTGATGTAATGACTTACATTTTTTTATATTATGTATCCATTAAGAAAGTACTGTCATTATGGGAGTTCTTAATACTTTTGTCTTTAAACTCTTATATTACGGTTATATAAGTGACTTACCCACCACTATTACAACATTAGAATATTATGAACTTAGCTATATATTCACCTTTTCCAGTTAGTTTTATACTTTGATACATTTCAGTGTAACTAATGAGCACTCTTGTTTCAGCCTGAAGAACTCCTTTTAACTTATCTTGTAAGGCCGGTCTAGTTTTGATGAAGTCCTCTAGCTTTTGTCTGTCTGGAAAATTCTTTATCTCTTCTTCTGAAAGATAACTCTGTTGGATAGGATGTCCTTGGTTGGCAATATTTTTCTTTCAACACTTTGAATATCTCATTCTACTCTCTTCTGGCCTGCATGTTTTTTGTAAAATCCACTGATAGTCTTATGACAGTTTTCTTGTATGCAACAAGTTGCTTTTCAGTTTCTCCCTTTGTCTGTAACTTTTGACAATTTAATTAATAATGTTTCTTGGTGTGAGTCTCTTTAGATTCATCTTATATGGTATTTTCTGGGCTACCAGGATCTGGAGATCTTGTTTTTTCCTTCAGATAAGGGAATTTTTGAGGCATATCTTTAAATAAGCATTTGCCTCTTTCCCCCTCTCTTCTTCTGGGACCTCTTTAATGCATATATTGGTCTTTTTGATGATGTCCCATAAGTCCCTTAAGCTATCTTCACTCTTTTTCCTTTTTGCTCCTCTGATTGCATGTATTCCACGCCTATCTTCTAATTTGCTGTTCTTTTCTTCTAGTTGATCTAGTCCGTGGTTGAGTGTCTTCCATTGAATTTTTCACTTTAGCTATTGTATTCTTCAGCTCTATGATTTCTGTGGTACTTTTTAATATTTTCTCTCTCTGTTGAAATTATCACTTTGTTCATGCATTGCTCTTTATCTTGGTGAGTATCTTTATGATTGTTATTTTGAACTCTGTCAGATAAATAACTTATTTCCATTTCCCTCAGATTAGTTTCTGGAAATTTACCTTTTTCTTCTGTTTGGGACATATTCCTGTTTCTTCATTTTTTTTTCATTCTCTGTGTTGGTTTTATATATTAGCTAAAACAGCCACCTCTCTCAGCCTTGAGACTGGTCTTGTGTAGGAGATGAATCTCATCAATCACCCTGGCCTAAGCTCCAAGTTTCCTCAAATCTTTGTGATTGTCCAAGCCACTGCCTTTGTTCTTAGTGGCTCCTAGAGGTTGAGAGTGTGCCAAGATCCATCAATGTCCCCAGGGGGATGATAGCAGGAAGCACCTAGATGCAGGCTGATTAGAAGCTGGATTTCAGATAACAGCTGGAAAAGCATGCAAACTCTTTCTGGGGAGACACTGAAAGACGGTGTTTTGCTTTCTCTTTCTGCACTGAGCCCGGATATATAGCCATGGAGTTTACTCCTGAGCCTGTATAAAAACTGATTCTTTGTTTGGTATAGCCCTGTGGGATTTGTGAATGCAAAACCCATTGGCTGTCAGAGCCAGGTGATTAGGGGACAGTAGGTGCAAAAGAGCTGGTGTGCCAGATATGTGTATAAGTTCTTTCCAGAGAGATGCTGGTGACCTGGCATTGTTGGAGTGAACTTGAGTGTGACCCACTGGCTCTTTTGGGTTCCAGGTAGGATTGCAGTCAGCACCTAGATATATGTTAATTACAGTCCAAATCCTCAGATAGCAGCTTGTAAAGTGTGCAGTGAGACCCTTTACAGGAAAAAACTGGGAGATGAATTGTTTTGCCTTGTCTCTCTATCCCGATAGCTGTGATTAGTGCTGTGCACCTGTCAACAACTTCTTTTTCTGTTTGTTATGGTCCAATGGGACTTGTGAATGTAAGCTCCATTGGATATCTGAGCTAGGTGTTTTGGAGGCCTGTCTCTCAGCTGGGAGCCTTACAAGTTGGGGCATAAGATATGTGGTCCAAATCCTTCACTCCTAGAGGAGAAGCTTGGAGTTGGGGGTTCCCTCCTGATTATATGGTGCTATGCCTGGAGTGGGGTTTATGGCAGGAGTATGACTCAGCCTTTCCTACTCATTTGCATGTGGGTATTTTATTTGCTTATTTTTAAAGATTTTTAAAAAAATTATTTACTTGAGAGAGACAGAGCACAAGCAGGGGGAGCGGCAAAGGAAGAGGAAGAAGCAGATTCCCTGCTGAGCAGGGAGCCCAATGCGGGGCTCGAACCCAGAACCTTGGGATCATGACCTGAGCCAAAGGCAAATGCTTAACTGACTGAGCCACCCAGGCACCCCTAGATGTGGGTATTTTCTCTATCACCAATGTGTACAAGTCAAACAACTAGTTTTGGGTTTTACTCAGAGGGAATTGGTCCACATGGAGCTGTGCATTTGGTATGTCTGTAGGAGGAGAAAAATTCAGGAGCCTCTTGTATTACCATTTTGGTCAAAAACAAAATAAAGCAAAACAAAAACTTACTTAGTTTCCTTATTAATTTATAGATTTTTTTTAAAAAATTATTTTATGTGACAAATATTCATTCAATGAATGCTATTGAATTCTATTCTACATGCTGTGAATACAGTAGTAGATCAAATAGAAAAAAGTTCTGGAACACACATTTTGGTAGGGAGGAGACAGAAAATAAATCAGTAAACACAGAGCGATATTCTATATCTTGTGATAAATGCTATGAGGACAAATGTAGTCAGGCAAGAGTGATTAAGAGTGAGAGGTGAGAATGCTCTTTTATAAAAGTTCTCCAGGGAAGGTCTCTCTGGTAAGGAGACTTTTTTTTTTTTTTTTTTTTTTTTTTTTTTTTTTAAGGAGACGTTTGAGTGCAGATTTGGGGGATGTGAGAGAGTGTGAGATATGTGGATATATGGAGTGAAATAGAGGGAGAAGCTTCCAGGTTGCTGGAGAAGCAAGTGGGGATCCTGAGGCACCCCTTTTGATCTTTTTAAAGTGAGGTATGCAGGAAATTTCAGCTAATAGCTGATGGGTGTGGAAGGCTTTTCATGTGTCCTCTTTCTGGTTGATAACATAGGATTTGGAGACAGATTCCTGTAGCACCTGAAATAACCTTTATTATTTAAAGTAAGTGCCAGGACTGAGGAGAGCAGGAGAAACTATTTCTTGTGTTCTCTTGATTTTTGCTGATGGAAAAAGAAAAACAAAATGAAAAGAAAAGTAATACCTTCATCTTCTCTTTATAATCTTAAAAAGCACTGTTAGGTCATCTAATGATATTATTTATGTTCAAAATTTTTAATCATCATTTATGTATATGTTTGCATACCTGAGAAAATATTTAAACAGAATCCAGTCTGACTTTGTATATTGTTTAGTATAGAACAAGAGTAGTGTGTATGAATGGAATCTGGGAGGTAAGATTAAATGAGTGAATCAGGCTCAGGCATTAAGGAATATTAAGAGTGGTGGAAGAATGGAAAATTGGATAACTTATTTCCCTGTGTAAAGGAAGAGTTATTACTTCACTCTGATTGATTGTTGCATGGGTCTAGTATTCTGATTTTTCAAGAAAATCCATAAAATTTGTATTTTATGTGCTATCTCCTGCGTTTTGAAATGTTGGAAACTAAATAGAAACATTTTAGGACCCTTTTCAGGCCAGATAGAACATTCTTGCAGGTGGGATCTGGCCCTCAAATAACCAGTTTGCAGCCTTCTGGGGTATACGATCATAAATAATTTTTATTGCTTCCTTTTCAAGGGATACTATCAATCTCACAGTAACAAATTGCTGCAAGATTTTTGGCTACAAAGGATTTTAACACACTCTTGTACTCTTGTTCTCCCCTGCCTGATGCTGACTATGTCTATTCTTTTCATTTTAGGATATGGTCAGACAGGTCCACTGTCTCAGCGAGCTGGTTATGATACTGTTGCCTCTGCTTTTGGTGGTCTGATGCATATCACAGGGCCTAAGGTAGGTATCATTCTTTAGAATATTCATAAATTTTCCCCCTGTTTATTCCAAAGGAATTTTCCTATTCACTAACCTATAAGTTTAAATTTGAGTTAATTTTAGAAAGAAACTAGGGAAGATGAATTCTTATTGAAAATGAAGTATTGGGATGCCTGGATGGCTCAGTGGTTGAGCATCTGCCTTCAACTCAGGGCATGATCCCAGGTCTGGAGATCAAATCCCACATCGGGCTCCCTGCAAGGAGCCTGCTTCTCCCTCTATGTCTCTGCCTCTCTCTCTCTGAGTCTCTCATGAATAAATAAATAAAATAAAATAAAAAAGAAAATGGAAGTACTTATTACAAATATACTTGAGGTTAAAGGTCAATATGGCCCCATGGAAAATAACAGTCTTCTTAGTGAGAAGCAACAGATCAAGGGATGAACATATTTTGCATTTGTATTCTAATTATTCAGGCTTGATATAGGCACCTGGGTGTGACTTACGGATATTCCTTCTGTGAAGTAGAATGGCCGACTAGACCGGATCACAGATGGCCATTTCTATTAGAGTACCTTCATGTGGCACATATACATGGTGGAGGGTCTCTTTTTCCCTCTGGAATATTAATAAGTGGTTATGTATTTTAAAATTTGTTACTTAAAGCCTCGGGTGGAGTTATGTCTGCTTGTTATGAACATTAGGTTCTGACAGTGGGAGAATTATTTGATTTTATAGAAATCCCTCTTTATTGATAATAGGTTGGGAATTTCCTAAAAAGTATATGGATGGCTAAAATGTATTTGTTCAGATTGAAGACTCATAGAAAAGAAAGAGAAAGAAAACAGTAAGAATGGTATGAAAGTTAAAAAACAATTGTGTGAAAACCTAATAAATAAAAATAATGAAAGACATCCATTTCCAAAACAGCTTGGATTGTTAGATGTGAAAACTTCTTTCACTTAGGTGTTCCTTTCCTGAATCACTTGCATCAGTGAATGCTTCAGGAAATATGGCTGCAGTTTTGTGATAAACAGAGGCAGAGTGACCTCACTCAAGTCTTCTCTTTGACAGCCTTGACTTCTTTTCGTTAATTTTAAAACAGCTGGTGGGATTTTCATTGACTTGAAATTTGTACTGTTGTTGTCTGTTTTATTTTCATGAGTCTAAGGAAGCAAAATGTGTGACATTTCCATAAAATATTTAAGGGTGCCACTTTTCTTTCCATCCACTGGGAGAGTGGAGCATGGATCTCTCTCTCTCTCTCTCTGCTCTATCCCGTAGAAGTGCTTCTGTGTATGAGATGTTATTGTTGTGAAGGTTTTATTGTAAGAGTGCTGAACTCAACCGTGAACATGTGAAAAGATCTCAGGCTTTTAAATTTGTATGTTTATGTGTTAAAATGAATCAACTTGGAAGGGGCCATTGTGAAGGGTGCCTTTGCACTGTGCTCTATGGAGAGCCACATGGCATGTGCTCAGCCTTGGTATTCCTCAGTCACTAAACAGCCTTTTCTCTCTTCCATTGTCCTACTTGGGATAGTTTTGTTCTAGTTAAACAAATAATGACAACGTTGATTGAGTGCTTGCTATGTATGTGCCCAGCACTATTTTATAGACTTTACATGGATTTGGTAAACTTAACTTCTGTATACCGTATTTCTTTCACATGGGCGCACCCTTTCTTCTTAATTCATTGATCCAGTGGCTGGGTATTCCTTAAAATACTCCTAAGGCACATACATACTCCTTCTGGATGCTGGAAACTGTTAGGCACTGACAGTGTGGCAGGTGATGGGGTAAGCACAGTTCTTAAGTAGACAAAACACATATTATCAGACAATAAGTCAATAAAAAGAACTCCAAGAATGGGCTCTGGGGACTCCTGGTGTCTCAATGGTTGAGCGTCTGCCTTTGGCTCAGGTTGTGCCCCCGGGGTCCTGGGATCAAGTCCCGCATTGGGCTTCCCTGCATGGAGTCTGCTTCTCCCTCTGCCTGTGTCTCTGCCTCTCTCTCTGTGTCTCTCATGAATAGATAAATAAAAATCTTAATAAAGAAAAAGAAAAAGGGCTCTGTATACTATTGACATATGTAACAATGTGCCTTAGACTGTTAAAATACTTCCAAAGTTCTTTGTAATATGTGGTTTGACAGCCAGGAATAAAAGCAGAAGGGAAGAGACTTAGGCCATGTTGGGAGTTCCCTTTAGTAGAACTTCTCGATATCAGCAGCGTTTTATACCTCTTGGCAGAGGAGGGATCACTTATGAAAGCCCTGGTTATTTTTTTTTAAAGATTTTACTATTTATTCATAAGAGATACGAGAGAGAGGCAGAGACATAGGCAGAGGGAGAAGTAGGCTCCCTACAAGGAGCCCAATTTGGAACTCGATCCCAGGACCTCGAGATCATGACCTGAGCCTAAGGCAGATACTCAACCACTGAGCCACCCAGGTGCCACCCTGGCTAATATTTTCAGCTTGCCAAAGCAGATGCATTATTGCCAGTTATATCATGCTATTTGTGAACTTTTATCTACCTGCACAGCTGTGTATTCATGCTGTAGCATATCTGCATCTTGTCAGATGACTGAAACCCGGGCCTCTTCATCATATATCATTATCCTAAGGCTTCATAGCATCACCATGTGCAGTGCAGCCCAACATCGCCAGGATGCTTGGTCAGGAACGGCTTCTCTGAGGACCAGATGTTTAGGGTGGGACCCAGTTAGGCATTAGCCTGATGATCAGAGGACAACACCATGTATGACGTCTAACTGCTGGGGAGTTTGGTAGGTTTGAAGAGCTAAAGGAATGCCAGTGTTTCTGGGTTGTTGTGAGCTGGTAAAGAAGGGAGAAAATTAGGTTGGAGAGGTAGAATGTGTTAGCTGAACTTATTGTTTAGGGACTTTTTATTTTACTTAACAGTTTGATTAGAGAAGATGTATATGTATATACATTTTTTTAGTGATGATCTAATATATTTCTGCTTAGAAAATGAGCAACAGTCCCAAAGTATAGAGTAGTATTGTGCTTATTAAGGAACCCTCAAAATACATGTTTTTTAAATAATGGGATAATAATTGCTGTTTTTGATCCCAAAGGGACATTACTTAAGTATATAATGTAGGATAGAATTTGTGAAAGCAGTCTTTATGATGAAATTTAGGCAAACTAGTTACAGTTGATTTGCATCAAATCTAAAGTCTAGCCTTCTAGGTTAGGTATGCTGTGGTGTTGTCAGTAGGATTCTTATTTACTTGTGTGGAAAGAGAGAACCAGTAACAGGTGCCTACACTCTGCTAGACCCATGCTTGGTGTTTTACATATGCTGTTATATGGTTTGATCTTCACATTGATCCTTCCAGGTAGGTACTGATAAATTCTGTAACTACAGCTTAGATAACTCGTGCAGAGTGCTGCCTTGGTATATAAAGCCAGACTTTGAATCCAGGTTTGCTTTACTTCTTATACCCTGATGCTTATATCCACTCTCCATACTGCCTGAGAAATGAATCCTGATTTTTATTATATTTCCATCTTGCTTATGCATGCTACATGGTATGATATGTTATAGTTAGTGAATCAACCATTTGGTCTAGTGAGAAAGCATTCAGTTAAGAGTCTGGAGGTTTGGCTCTATCTGATTTACTCTTGTGTAATGTTACTGACTGCCTAAAAGGTGACCCTCTCTCTCTCTCTTTTTAAAAAGATTTTATTAATTTGATTTTTATTTTATTTTTTTTAAGATTTTTATTTATTTATTCAGAGAGAGAGAGAGAGAGAGAGAGAGAGAGATAGAGAGAGAGAGAGGGGGGCAGAGACACAGGCAGAGGGAGAAGCAGGCTCCATGCAAGGAGCCTGATGTGGGTCTCAATCCTAGGTCTCCAGGATTACACTTTGGACTGAAGGCAGCGCTAAATCACTGAGCCACCCGGGCTGCCCAAAAAAGTGACCCTCTTATGAGGCTTAAGACTATGGTCTTTGTGTGTTGTTACTGTAACTACGCCTAGAACAGTCTGGCCCTTAGTAAGCACTCAATAAATACATGTTGAATGAATGAATGCATACCTGGCCCTGTGCTATGTGATCTTGAACATATCATATAGCTTCTCTGTGTTTCAGTGGAGTGCATCTGAAAGTGATACATACTTTCTCTTCAAGATATTGTAATAAGCAAATAAAATGTCTTTTTTAAAACATAAAAGCACAAAATTGGGTATAATGTAAGACAGTACACAAAATAATCAAGTGCTTGGTGTATCTGCAGATTTCTTGGCTCCACTCTTAAAGATACTGATTTGTGGGCTTTAACCCACAAATGCATATTTAATGATGGCCTCAAATATTTCTGATGAAGGTGGTTTATGGATAACACTTGGGAACATTATGAGAGGTGTTATTATTGAAAACCCCTTTGCATTAAAGGAGGCAGCAGATATTCTTTGATAGTCTCTGACTGAAGTTAATGACTTACTAAGGTCTATGTATTCTGATTAAAGTGTAATCTTGTATTTCAAACAAAATCATTTTTTTCATGTTCATGGCTCAGTGCTAACCAGTTATTTCTCCAAACAGGATCTGTCTAGCTGTCTAACTTTTTTTAATGCATAGGGAATATGGAGGGGGGATCAGGAACAAAATCAGTAAGTATGAGATTACGGAAAGTAAATGATGGATAAATATGAAATATGTGTTCTAAGAAATAATTCACCTATAATTTTAACATTTAAACATCAGGAAGGATTATATTCATCAATCAGTGAACAATGATATATTGATTATATGGGTATAGTTTTCCCCCTTGGCAGTTTTTTAAACTAAGACAACAGAGTTTGCTGCATTGATTGACTCTTCCTTTCATGAACTGTTTCTCAGCAAGTGATGCTGTTTGATAGCATTTTACCAGATTTCATATTTTGAGAGTCAGTTCTCTCAAACCCTGCCACTGTTTTATCAAGTAAGTGTATGTCATGTAATAAATTTGTTGTAGTCATTTCAACAGTCTTTACAGCATTTTCATCAGGAGTAGATTCCATTTCAAGGAACCACTTTTTTGCTCATCCATCAGAAGTAACTCCTCATCTGTTGAAGTTTTATTATGAGATTGCAGCACTTCAATCATATCTTCAGTCTCCAATGGTAACAGCAGAGATCACTGATCACAGATTACCATAACAAAGATATAATGAAAAATTTTGAAGTAGTGTGAGAATTACCAATATGTGACAGAGACCTGACATAAGCAGATGCTGTTGGAAAAATGGTGCTGACAGACTTCCTTGATGTAGGGTTGCCACAGACCTTCAAGTTATAAAAAATACAGTACCTATGAAGTGTGATAAAGTGAATGGCATTAAAACAAAGTAGCTATGGCCCTTCTTAACATACACACACATACAGACACACACTTTCCTCTTTTAAAAATTCTACTATATTTGATCATTGGTTAAAATGATCATATTGGTTAAAATATTGATTAAAATATATTGGTTAAAATATATATTCCTCAACATATTTTTATAACATTAGTGCCTGGTGGAGAACTTTGTACTCATTAAATATTACAAGAATTATGAGTTTTTAGGCACCTCAAGTATATTTTCTTATTTTATGACTCATATCAGGATAATATGTTTCCAAAAAAAGGATAATATGTTTCCTTGATCTTAATCTTATTCATTAATTATAAATTTTAATATATTAGTAAAAGAAATTAAATAATCAACTTGCCCTTATTCATGTAACATTCTAGGTGACACTACTTAAACATAGCTAATCATTGATTAGTCAGAGTTAATGATGTAGTGACTTGTAAGTTTTATTTATATTTTATTTTAATTTTATTAAAAATAATTTGTTTTATAAATAATATATATTCATTATAAAAAGTTAGTTTTAGTTTGTGACCACTGAAACAGCCCTTCAAGAAATATTAAAGGGAATTTTCTGAGTGCAAAGGAGAGACCAAAAGTGGCAAAGACAGATCATCTAAACAGAAAATAAAGAAGGAAATAATGAGTTTGAATGACACACTGGATGAGTTGGATGTAACAGATTTATTGAGAACATTCCATCCTAAAACAACAGAATACACATTCTTTTCAAGTGAACATGGAACATTCTCTAGAATGTATTACATATTAGGTCACAGAACAGGCCTCAAGAAATACAGAAAGATTAACGTCATACCATGCATCTCTTCTGATGACAATGCTATGAAACTAGAAGTCAATGACAAGAAAAAATCTGGAAAGACCACAAAGACATGGAGGTTAAAGAACATGCTAATAAACAATGAATGGGTCAACCAGGAAATCAAAGAAGGAATTTTAAAAATGCATGGAAACAAATACAATGAAAATACAATGATCCAAAATGCTGGAGATGCAGCAAAAGCTGTCCTGAGAGGAAGGTATATAGCAACACAGGCCTACCTCAAGAAGCAAGAAAAATCTCAAATTAGCAACCAAACCTTACATCTAAAGGAGTAGAAAAAGAACAACAAATGAAGTCTAAAGCCAGCAAGAGGAAAGAAGTAATAAAAAGTATTAGTAGAAATAAATGATACAGAAACTAAAAAACAAACAAACAAACAAACCCAAAACAAAACAAAACCACAGTAGAACAGATCAATGAAACCAGGAGCTGGTTCATTGAAAAAAATTAATAAAATTGATAATAGCCTGAGTTATCAAAAAGAAAAGAGAAAGGATCCAAATAAACGAATTCACAAGTAAGAGGAGAAATAACAACTAGCACCAAAGAAACACAATTATAAGAGAAAATTATTATTATTATGTTTTAAAGATTTTATTTATTTATTCATGGGAGACACAGAGAGAGAGAGGCAAAGATATAGGCAGAGGGAGAAGCAGGTTCCCTCTGGAGGGCCTGATGTGGGATATGATCCTAGTACCTGGGATCACGCCCTGAGCTGAAGGCAGATGCCCAAACACTGAGCCACCCATGGGTCCCATAAGAGAAAATTATGCAAAACTATATGCCAACAAATTGGACAACCTGGAAGAAAAGGACAAATTTCTAGAAACATATAAACTTCCAAAACTGAAACAGGAAGAAATAGAAAACTTGAATAGACCAATAATCAGCAAAGACATGAAATCAGTGATTAGAAGACTCTTAAGAAACAGAAGTCCAGGGCCAGATGGCTTCCCAGGCAAATTCTACCAAACATTTAAAGAAGAGTTAGTGGGGTGCCTGGGTGGCTCAGTTGGTTAAGCAGCCAACTCTTGACTTCAGCTCAGATCATGATCTCAGGGTCCTGAGATTGAGCCCTGGGTCAGGCTCTGCTCTGAGTGTGGATTTTCTCTCTCCCTCCCCCTCTGCACTACCCTCCTCTGTTTGCGCATGCTCTTTTATCAAAAAAATAAATAAGGAAAGAAGAGTTAGTATTTATTCTTCTGAGACTATCCCAAAAAATAGAAAAGGAAGGAAAACTTCCAAATTTGTTCTATAAGGCCAGTATTATTACCCTGATACCAAAACCAGATAAAGACTCCACTAAAAAAGAGAACTACAGATCAATATCCCTGGTGAACATGGATGGAAAATTTCTCAATAAAATACTAGCACACTGAATCCAACAATACGTTAAAAGAATCATTCACCCTGATCAAGTGGGATTTATTCTTAGGTTTCAAGGATAGTTCAGTATTTGCAAATCAATCAACATAATACATCATATCATGAAAAGAAGGGTAATACCACATGATCATTTCAATAGATGAAGAAAAAAACCTTTGACAAAGTATAACATCCATTCATAATAAAAAACCC